>NC_066841.1:5037292-5372159 GCF_001640805.2 Lates calcarifer | reverse complement strand
GGTGGTTTACTAAGAACAAAAACCAATAAGTTTCCTTTTGTTGGCTTACTGTGTTGCTCTGCTCGTAATGCACACTGAAAACAGAGCAAAACATGTTGCTGTAAGCAGAGACAAGCAAACATTGAATGACAGGACCAATGGCACCATAGTAAACCTTGTGAGATGCCTGTTTAGCGAATGGTAATTAAAACCGCCTGAATCCTCAAATCCCTGATAAATATTTCATCAGGTGGCTCTTGATGATTGCTATTGTAATGGAGCAACAATATTCAAATTGCCTTTAGTGAAATTACCGCAACACCCCCCCTTACGATCCTCCCACTCACTCTCCCTTCCACATACACATTTACAAACACAGATGGTGCCATCCTTGAAAAAACATGCATACGCACAAAATGTAATTTACAGACATGTGCACGCACGCACACACACGCACACACACACACACACCCCTTTACAGAGACAATCACATTAGTGGTATTTGTGAAGCAATATCTAAATTTGAGCAAATTCATAATTAAATGCAATGCAATGAATGCTAAAATACATATGAATATTTTTTTGAATGACTGGAGTTAAAAGTGAAAAATAAAAGTCACTTTGCAGATTCACACTAAGTTAATGTAAAATCAGCACATCATTCAGTCTTTGCCTTTCACACAAGTGCATGCTGAGACAAGTGCCTGTTCCTAAGAACAGGCGGCTATGGAAAAAAGTGATAAATGTCATGCCAATCTACAATATGAAAGAAGGGTCAATGGAAATTAAAAAAACTCTTATATTGTCATTGCATGAAAGATCTACAATCAAAACTCACAGTTTGAGTGATCGCCCTCTTAAACCCGCATCACTCTTTAATATTACAGTTACACTTTCGGTTCCAAACCGTAAAATGACTCTTGTACCACCTGAGGAGTTTTAGGGCATGGGCACTGCAGGATTTCAGAGCACTTCTGTTAACAGATAAGGTTACATAACCAGAGAAGAGTGGTCCAGCGGGGGGCAGGGGGGGACCAAACCTGACAGAATTTTTAACCGCAAAATACCCCACTCTGGTGCACTTTGACCAGCAGTCTGCCTGCACCTACAGCGATATGTTTCCATGCACTGTCAGGTTCCCTGTCATGCCCTCGCGCCTCAAGTTTTTCTCTTTCTCTTTCCCTCATCTGTACCTGCCTCTGTCAACTTGTCCTTTGTCTCGTTCAGTTCAGGGTGTACAAATGAACTCAAATGACTTCCCGTGTCATACCCTTGTGCACATCCACATGCCACTTAATCCAATTTTTCTGTTTTATTTTCAGATTTCAATAAAATAATTGGAATGACTTACTTAAACAAATGCAACAACAAAATGCTTAAATGTAATGTATCACAGGGACACAGAGCTGCTGAAGCCCCTTTGCAGTTTTTGTGTTAATGGAAACTCAAACTCCTTGTTGCTGCTTTACAGTGCAAACCTTTCAGTGAAGCGAACTGACTTACTGTGAAGTAGCTGCACAAGTTACATGACAAGAAAAAAGGTTAATTTTTTCTCTTGGAGGTGTAGGTCACCTCAAACCTCCAACACCAATAATAAAAGCAACTCAGTTCCTCACACTTTAAGTTTCAAGTTGACAGTATTGCAGGTATGGAGGTAAATTGTTGTCATGATTTAATTTTCTCAGCTCAAAGAAAATGTTGGGACAAACCTGACAAGCCTGTCCTCTAGCTGACTAGCTGACTAATGAGCTGGCAGACTGCAGACACAACAGACATGCTGTAAAGAAACATCAGATATAACAATGACTCAAGCGAAGACTCTTTGGTAGATGTAGATGTGTCTGAAAATATCTTATTGTGTTTCGAAACAATGAATAGTTGAGTTGTGGCTTGCAGGCATTTTACCACGATGCTCCCAGCCAAGTCAGGTGTCAGTCCAAACTAGCACTCTCGAGTCCATCTGGCTGATAGTGGCAGTCTGCTTGCCAGTGCACAACTGACTGATTTTTGCTGCCTTTGCAAATTTGACCATCAATTGCTCATTCACTCAAACCAAACAGATAGCTGCATTTTGGCTTTTAGATTACATACACAGAATTATAGATTGCATATACATGTATTGTGCCTTGCATTTTCTGGCTTTCCATTTCCTCATTTGACCTAGACATATAAAATATAGCCTTACTCAGAATTACAGTCAATGTTTGGCAGAGCCCACAGCTAAGGACACAGACAAACCAAGCATATGCAGGCAAGCTCAATCTGTACCCTGACATGTACTTCAGCAGAATTTAAAGCTGATAGATGTAAAATAACTGGCCTGTTCTGCCCTGACTACTAAATCAAACATCTTCCACATTCTTGTACAGTGCAGATCTGTGGGGATAGCACTCATAATGGACCATGGGTGGTGAGAGGTGACAGAAATTTGGAACTATGTAATAAAGACCTTAGGGATCCTTCTTGTCCTTGGTAGAGTAACTTATCTCCTTGCAGTGGCATCACAAACAAATTCTTATTTTTATGGATATTAGAGAAATACAGAAATTCATTAATATATCCAGAAGTGTCTTACGGGCATGATCATGCTGTATTGGAATTCTAATACCTAGCTTCATACCCTATTGAGACCCTGTCAGACTTTTAATAGGGTGTGTTTGGATGTCCTTGTCAGAACTGTTCGTTATCTCTCACAATGGGAGAAAAAATTTTTTTCATGTTGTTGCAGCAGTATGGGGTGAGTTGAGGGTAATTTGGTTTTAGTTCCAATGCTGATTCTTGTTTTTGTCCTAGTTTCAATTCAACACAATAAAATTCTTTGTTTGACTAATTTCACAACAGCTTGTATCTTCAGCTTGTGTCTTCTTAATGCTTTATTTATATATTTAATATTGAATTCTCTGGAGTTTGGTATTCCAAACATAAAAGGACCTTACTAATGGTACATTCTGAGTGGTAGCACTATCAAAAATCAGTAAATGTTGTAAAAGCTAATGGATTTTGTTACTCCCTGTGGCATTCTTTTTCTTATTTTCATTTAAGATTAATCTGTTTTGAGTTTTTGGCACTACAGTTGCCAACATGCATCATGCTCCATTACCCACTAGAGGTTTCTGTTTGCACTGTAACCATGAGTGTACAGATGAAAAAATAAGCATGGTTACCTTTGATACTAAAGAAAATTTTACCATTATGAGGCAAGATCTGATATAACGAGGGATGTTTTTTGCATGATTTTTAAGCCGATTTAAGGGTGTTTTGACATGCAGCATAGGAAAGAGTAATTTCTCCCGATCCCATGTATGATCTTTCCATGTTTCAGTTTAACTGAACACTGAGAGGAACAGATGTGTGTTTTTTGACAAAAAAAGTGTCAACTTGGTGATAAGACTTAATGTTGCTATATGCTATATATATAGCAGGGGTATGTCACCCTGGATTAAACACTGATATAAATAAAATACAAATTGAAGTTAAACACAGATACACAGTAAGAAGTTATAAAGGTCCAGTCTGCGAAATGAAACAAGACAATGACAAATCTGCAACAGAAAATATCATCAGCTGGACAGAAAGTGTCAGGTTTATGCCTGTGGGAAGACATATCTCTGTATGTGAATCATCTCTTTATCAAATGCCAGATACTGGCTGTATTTGATGTGCAGCACACCGATGTACATGACATGCAGTCGAGTGATGATGCTACAAGACTCTTATCACATCTAAAAGCCTCAAAATGCAACACGTTGTGCTATAAGGAGAACACACACACACACACACACACACGCACACACACAAAAGGGAAACAAAAGACTGAGGACACTTTCTTCAGCTTCACTGATGTGTAACATTGAACCAGTCCTTCACTTCCTGTGTGTTAGTGTAGACATGAAAGCGTCCTGATGGATCGTGCCTTTTTTACTGCATTTCTCCCAGGGTAATTGCAGTTTCTTCCTTACTTTTAAAGTCCTGTCAGTCTGCCTGAGCTAAATGACAGCCTAGTGGTAACCGAATTACAGGGAGGAGAGGGAGCCAAGAATCACCTTCCTCTGACTTGCCTGCTAAGTGGTCTGATTGCGTGGTCATGTCCTGGGCATTAAAACAACCGTTTCCATGGTGATCTCTCCAGAAACATCAAAAAAGTTTTTCCAAGGGTCTGATGCAAAGTCAACTCAATTATTAATACTACGTGTTTTAGTTTCCTGCCATGACAGGAACAATGGATTATTTTCCAGCCTGATGAAATCACTACAGTGTCACACATTTCGCACATTCTTTTTTTTGTCATATTTACTTTAATGGCAGTGAGGCTGGGAGCAGCATGTTCTTGCAAAATAAATGACAAAAGCAATATGTTCATGAGTGTCTTAGAAAAATATGCAAAATTGTTAAGAGGGTTTTCACTGCCATCTTACCGGCATGATTTGTCTCATTTGTGGCTGTGAAATGCTGTTTGAAATCACAGAATGTGGCACCCTGGAGTAGCTGTCATCATTACACTGTTTATGCATAGCAAGTCATGTAAATGTTCAAATTTCTCTGTGGCGTGCTTCCTCAGTTAGGGTTTTCTGAATTTAATATGAGACAACAGGTCTTCATATTAGCAGAATGATTTGGCTTTGTGTGTTGCTAAGAGAGTTCAGATGAGAACCACTACTTTCAGCATTAGGCTGTTGAATGAAAGGGTCTTAAAACAAGCTTTGCAGCTGTCTGCTTATGGTGAGACAAAGTTCCTTATGGCTTGTTGCCAAATATGAAAGGCAGGGATAATGATAACACTTACTGAACAGCAGAGTTTAAGCAGTGCTGTCATTAAAATGCAGAAAGTATTCAGTTATTCGTTAGTTGCTGTGCACATTGTGCAGTGTATCACACTGTACTGAAAATTCAACATTGCCATGTGATAGAATATTAAGAATTCTATGTTTCCACCAAAACAAACATGCTTATGAAACATTGTTTAAATTCAATGAGTACTAATGCTAATGAAATGTGTAAGGGAGGATGACAAATTTCATCCACTTTATGATTAGTGGAACACAATTGAAGAATTATTGGTCAGCAAAGCAATTTCCAAAAATTAAATAAGTTAATTGAATGAGTAAATCCATCAAATGTTGCTGCAGATTTTTACTCATTGTTCTAGCTGTGGTCAGGGAAGTATCTCCATCTTATCAGCAGTGGGCCACGTGACTGCCTTGTAGCCAATATTCAATGAAAGAACAACATCAATCAAATATATTGGCAGCCCAACTAAAGTCTAACCCGCAGATGTTTGACTCTTGATAATTCCAGTATTGGTTCCAGCAGGTTTTGGCTGGCTCCATCCCCTTCTGCTCTGTACTCCATGGTACAGTTTTCAAAGTCCCCCTACAATCTGCAGCAACAACAAAGCTAACAGCACTGCTAGCAACAGAATACTAGCAAGTTTATGATGAAAAACTGCAACCAACCGTTTGATCGAGCACTCTTGGCCTACGTTGTTCAATCAACTGTTACTTAATTACAGGAGAAGGGAAGTTTGCAGGCTTGCATGCTACAACATTGCCTTCTGACACTGCTGCATTTGGAAGGAGTGATTGGTCAGACGTTTCTTATTTTTCTTAGTTAAAAAGTGGATTATTCCCTCCTGGTATAAATAAACCAAAGTGGTGATAATGGACTGGCTAAGCAAGACTAACTGTAATTATAATGAGCTTTATTTGAATGAAGTGCTTTTTAAAACCAAGTTATAAAGTGCTTTACAGAGACAGATAAAGATGAAAACATTTATAGACTAGGAGTGAATACAAAACATTCATAACTCATAAAATAGGAATGAATCACAATCACTACAAAGAGCAAAGCCAAGAATCTAAATAAAATGCTAATAAAAAGGAGCAATAAAAGGACAATTTCACAATGTCATCCTGCCAATCCTGCCATGTGAAAAGTCAGGGTACCACTAAAGTCATTAGGATCCATCTTCTGAGGACAATGAGTGTCTATACAAAATTTCATGGCAGTTTGCTCAGTAGCTGTTGAAATATTTCTGTCTGGACCCAGGCAGCACAACAACTGACAGACCATCGTTGCTATACCTAGAGACATGCTGCTTGCATGTTTAAAAATGACAGCACTGATTCAATTAGAAAGAAGGAAGAAGCATAGAACTAATTTGTGACCATGACAACACAATTCCTTACAGTTTGGGATCATCACACTGACCTACTGATGTGTCTCTTAATTTGTACGGACATCTAAAGCTCAGATAAGTGAGCTGTAAAGATGTCTCACTCAATTCTTCAATGCATCAATGCTACCTTAATGAACAGTGAATATACCAGTTGGCTCATACTGTGGGTGGTATTTTTCAAAATCATGTTGAGGGTTTACTAATGACAGGGATCTGTCATTTAATTGGAGCGCTACATTTCTAGCCATGCAATAACCCACATCAAAATTCAGGTTTGAAGTGGGATCAAAGCTTTCTGCAGTTGATTGGCGCACATGGGAAGATCTGACTGTTGTCATGTTCACATTTCAGCATGTCAAAGTTCATTTTTAATAATAGGGCCTTAAGCTGTAAGGTTATGCAGAAATCATTCCTGCCGAGAAAGATTGAAGCTGAAATTGTAACAGCCATGGTCACATGTTGTTGATGGTAACCTTTTTTTCATTTGCTAGACATCTACTAATAAATTACTAAATATATGATGCTATTTTACCAGGCTTCCTTGCTCAATAAAATATATCAAACTGCACAATGAAGGTGTACATCACAGAACATCTCAGTGTAACTATTTCCAGGTGGTTATATAAGTTACCTGCATTAAAAATAAAAAAGAAAAAGAAAAAAACACTGGAGTCACTGCACTCTAATATTCTGCTGCATGTTGTTGCTACTTTGAAAGACAGCTACCATGACATATCACTGAGCTTTGATGTGTCTTCGTGAAATCCTGAACTGCATTTAAGTGTCACGCTGTCATGCCACCCATTGGTCCTCGATGCTCTAACATGTCAGCAGTCACATTCACCCGCCCTCCAGATTTTACTTCCCCCATCATTTCCATAGCCTATATTTACACAACACAAACACTTTGAGAGCAGAAGTCTGGTTTACTGTTATACAGCACCTTAAAAAGGGTGTGGGGTTTTATTGGTATTTTATTATGCAGCACATATTTTACAAGACTGAAGAAAAATTATATTAGGAAACCAAGAAAATTGCAGATAAGAAAAACATGCCAAAAGCAACAAAATTCAAATTCAAACAAAAGTGGATCATTTTCTTAATGGCCTCCAAGTATCCTTAGTAAATTTCTCCATTTTGTTTGTGTTCCATTTAAATGATGGCAAGAGTAGCTCCTTCTAGCTACATATAAATGGTAACATCATCAGCGGATTAATGGGAGCCTCACTGTACTCTATATGGCCTGAAATATCACAATATTTACTACAAAAGATCCCCAAGCATTCCTGAAAACCCAGTCTAATATCAGAACTCTACCCATGTTCTGAGGTACAGTAAACCTCACACGCTTTTATGCTTCAATTAGCATGTAAAGGCATCTGGAAATATGAATAAAATGAGGACAAACAGATATGTATAGGAGGCAGAGATTGATATGCATACAAATGAGAATGCAGATGGTGGGGGGAAAAAAGAGTGGCGAAGACAGAATAAAGATAAATTGGGAAAGGTAAAAAGATCGAGACACAGAGGGGGAGATACAGAGAGAGAAGGAGAAAGGAGAGAGAATGAGAGGACACATGAGAATACAGTCATGCGCCTACTGAGCCGTAGCGCTCATGGCTGGGCTGTGGCACTCATTATTGATGTAGTAGAAAATTTGTGCCGACAGGAAACGAAGCTGCCAGCTGTCCCCCCCCATTATGACATTATCTCAGAAGGATGGCAGACAGCGGCAGTGTATCCTATCACCCGGGCCGCCCCCTGGCATGTCCAGAGGAGCGCTTGGTCCCACAACGGACACGCACACTTACACATGTATACACACACGCAGACGCTACGAAATGAAAAATCACTCATTCACAGATAGACAGACACACACACAACTGCATGAGAAAAAAATTCAGCGCCTTCCAACCGTATTAACAATGTCCCAACTTGGGCTACATGTCACCTCCAAACAAACAATACACTTTGAATTAGAACAAATTGCTCAGTAATGCACGATGTGACATTGAGCCAAGTGTAATACTGTTATTAAAATCATGAGCTGAAGAAAGCAGAACTGGACATGTGGCACAGAGCAAATTTGCTACATCTAATGTGCTTAGTCTATAATGTTCCTCCAGTGTTCAATGGATATTGACTGTGAATCCCATGGTTGTAGCATTGTGCAAACACAGGAGACAAAAAGACCAAGTGAGAGAGAATAAGCCTGGCAACAGAACCCATAATACAGGGTTGGTTTAAGCTAGGCCCCTAATGTGGAAGCAGACAGTGCAAGAATATTTTAGACAATGGTCTGCTTCCAACCTCATGGCAACAGTTTCGGAAAGGCCCAAAGTGAGTTTGATGAGAAAGAACTTGACTGGTCTAAATAGAACCCTGACCTCAACCATATGAATCACCTTTAGGATCAATCAGAACACAGACTGCAAGGATAATTGCCTTCACATTGTGTCTGACTTTGACACTGACGACTACTTTTCCCATCCCATCTCCTATGGATCTTTTCTTAACCTTAACCAAATATTTTTAGTTATCTGGACAACCAAATCTTAACCACAGAGATGTCAGATTGGTCACACACACCAAGACACAAGCTATTTTGTTGTTTAGGTGTGAGGACTGGTTGAAAAATTCAGAGCACAACATGCAGCAGGCAGCACATTTTCTACACTACATCTAATGTTCTTTGTTGATAATGTTCCTTCAGAGTTCAATAGATAATGACAGTGAATTCCATGGTTGCAGCATTGGGGGAGTATAGAAGAGAAAAGAGCAAAGTGAGAGAGAATAAGCCTGTTGTCCTGGCATACAGTACAGGCCCTATTAAGGCATCCAAACAACCTTCGGCTCACTGTAGATATGCTGCCATGATGTTCAACAGATAAAGCAAAAACAGTTTCTCAGAAGGTGAAAGGGAGTGACAAAATGTATCCTCACATAGATTTGAATACTATACATTAAATATACTGGCTGAGACAGGAATGATATGCACATAATAACACCACCTTGGATGGAGGGACAGCATATCATTTGTACCATCTCCTTACCACCTTATGTTTTATGCACATACTAATGAGCCTCCTCGTACCGAGATAGTGCAGGTGATGTGTCTGTTTATGGGCTGGTCTCATTAAAACAGAGTGAGGGTGGACTTTTCTGATAGTGCCTTGGCAGCTTCTGTTAAATTCCTGTACACCCTTTTAGGTATATCTGACATCCTGCTAAGACGCAGCCATCCCCAAAATGTGCCACAACAGACAGAAATAGATTTGAACCCTGCCCGGCAACCAGCCGGCACTGCAGATCCCTGTACCAAGCGTGTGCCACGCTAGCGGGCAGACTCCCCTCAGGGGCCGGGACACTCCACCAAGCAGGACAGACGGAACAGGGTGGATGTGAATAAGACCTCCTCCGCACCAGCTTTCCACTTGAACTCTGTGAGTGTCACAAAGATTAATGATTTTTCTGGATTATTCTTGACTGTCTCCTGTGCAGTAAGGCCAAGAAAGCTCACTTTTAGTTTAATTGTAATCATGACAGAATAAAGAATTGGGTACAATTTCCCTTCCACCACATTCTTTTTGTAGCTTAGACTGTCACTGAGTCATCACCAAGGGAGATGAGGAAGCATTTTTTTTCTCATTAAAATTTCTCACTACATCTACATAGTCATGTAGTGACTTGTCAAAATATCTTCACTGCACTGCCCTGTGAGACCTGAGAGTTATACTCTTAAGTGCAAAATCTCGTCATCATCAAACAAGTGAAAGTAGTTGCTGACCTCCGTAGTGTGAAGCCCTCCGGTACAGTACAAGGCTGTCAGCCTGGCTTATACCACAAGGAAACACAGAGACACACAAAGCCCCAACACACACACACACACACACACACACACACACACACACACACACACACACACACACACATCGGTTCCCAGTTCCTCCAAAAAAAATGTGGAGGAAGTTATAGAAAAGTTTACATAAATTTGGGATTTCTTAAAACTTTCACTACTTTCACTTTGTTCTTACTTCTGAACAAAATACTGGAGTATCTCCAAAGTCCATCTTTTACATCATCTTTCACTTTGAATGATGGACCTTGGCATTAAATACAGAGCTTACATTAATTAATTGCACTTACTGCCTAAGTTAATAACTGATGTTCTTTTATTCTGCAGTAGAAACAAAAGCCTCAAATCTGGAATTAAAGACACTCGAGAAAGTGAGGGACGTGTAGCCACAGTCTGACAAGATCTATTGTTGTCTTCTTTTTTCAATTGCTGTCATCATGAGGTACAATAAAGACACCAGCAGTCTCAGCCCTGGCACTGATATACTTGGTAGAGCACCCATCTGTGTGTTTAAACAAAAAACTCTCATTGCATGTTGCTCATTGCATCGATTTTGTAACCACTAAATCCCTACTTCTTAGTTATGCTTGCAGCATGTCTCCATGGATGGCATTGACATTCTAATCAGCCTCAGTTGTACTTTGTGTTAAGTGGTAATGAGCAAATGTTAGCATGCTCTCATGCTAAATTAAGATGTTGAACAAAGCACACATTATACCTGCTAAACATCAGCATGTTAGCATTCTAATGTTAGCATTTACTTCAAAGCACAACTGTGCTTAAGTAAAGCTACACAGAGCTGCTAGTATGTCTACACATGGAGACTCACACACTGACTAACAATTAGTGTGTCCAGTGCAACGTGTGCAAAGCCAATTGGGAGTAATGAGGAAAGTTTTCTCTGACAGCTGTTGTTGATATACGCAACACAGCAGGTCCTGAGGAGATTCCACACAGAGACAAGGCATTATGTTATGGTTAGGCTGTTCCACACTCACACATTTCCCTATCATTTATGCGTGTTTTGTTTGTCCCTGTTCATTGTCTGTGTTTGTGTGTGTATGTGTTTGATAGTCCTGCTGGGTGTGGCTACCTGACTCCTGCTCCTGCCAGTTCACCTGCACACCTGCTACTCATCACCTCATCAACACTGCAGTCCTGCTGCAGTATTTAAGCCTAGTTGCTTCCTAAACTTTATGCCAGATCACTCAGCCTACTTCGGTGGTAGAACACTACAGCCAAGTGCTGAATCTATCTTGCTCTAGCCAGTTTTTCATCCAGGGTTTTTTTTTTTTTGCCCCTACTAACTCCTCAAACCCTGTGCCTCAGTTCCAGTTCAACTGCTGTCTGTGTTGTTTGCCATGTCCAGCTTTGTGCTTGTCTTTTGGGATTGGCTCTGCCACCACCATCAAACCACCCAGACAGCTCTGCTCTGCCAAACCCATCCCTGTTTTCAACCTGCTCTGCTATTTGCACCGCAATGGTTGTCCTCTCTTTGACAATTCAAACCTTCAACTGCAATAAAACCTTTTAAACTGCTTTTGGGGTCTAGTTTAGAACTAAACCTACCACATTATTAAAGTTGTTTTTGCATGTAACTGTAATCCTATTGTTTTGTTGGCAAATATAATGTAAGCACTGGTTTAGCAAAATCACAATAACAAATATGAATCTTGAGGTCTATAATGCAACAGGTGGAGAGGAAGTTTTCTCTGGAATTTTCCACTATGTGGCATTTCTGAGATGGCACTGATATGTAAATTAACACTACCTTCATGCAACCTTTTCTCCTGTTTTATCCTTGAAATTACATGTGCAGGATTCTTGGTTCTCTCTTCACTACTTAAGTGCTTTGTTTGCCATGAAATGACTCATCAATACGTTGCATGTGCATCAAATCCTAAGCACTTTCCCTTGAGTTACAGTGTGACACGAAGAAGGCAGTTAGTCCTGCATCAACCAAACATGTATTTTGCCGCAGAATCCAATTGGTCTCATGTTAATATTTCCTAGATTTTCAGGAATACCTTGGGTAAGGTGATGGCTCTATTCTAGGAAAAAACAAAGAGCAACAAAAATAGACCATTACAGCTAATTTTATGTGCTGTGGTTTGCCATTGGATTTTCTTGTTGCTGTGCTTGCTCGAGGTAAATGCCACATTACATGTACCACAGATGTGTATAATGGAGGGAAAAAAGCTGTGTGGAGGTCACGTTTGTTCAGCAAAAAGGTAATGCAATGTACTCTTTCAGCCACTTGCATGAGTATTTACAGCTCGCCTCTAATGGGATGTTGCCTCAAAAAAGAAAAGGGAGCAAACTGATCAGCAGGGCTTCGAGCACTCTAGGAAAAAGAAACATTTCTCACTTTTTACCATTCTGCTGTCGGGGGAGTTTCACATGGACTGTTTTTGACTCTCTTTCACCCCCACGTTGCACAAGAGTGCATTCTGGAGGTCCAATGAATAAAAATGCCATGTCAACTAGGAAAGAAGAAAGAAAATCTCCACTCAGAACTGTCAGTGATTTTCCCTTCTTGCCTTTACCATGGAACGCTAGTAAAAAGTTCACCTTCCTCACATAAATTGGCTGGGAGATTTATTTCTCCCCTGACATTCTCTCTGGAGATGCCACCGGGAACCTGGGCATCTGCTCTTTGGAGGGAGATGACAGGGCTATTGTTAGGGGCGGCAGTAGTGGAAAGCTATTCTCTTGCCTCATCCCCTCTGTCCCTTTTTCTATTTCTCTCTCACTCCCTCGTTCTTTCTTTCTCTTTATGAAGCCTGTCATGAAGCGATGACAGCCACTTAAAAGGCAAAGGCCAAGGCTCACATCTGTCTATTTCACCTTATTAATTTCAGTATCATTCCACTTTATCATATTCAAAATCCTGTGAGACAGTCCATCCAAATCATTGGTGTCAGGTACGAATGTGTATTATGACAGATGGTAAGTGTGACACTCCCTTGGGTTTAAAAATATTCTGAATAGTAATTCTCTCACTCTATTTATCACCACCCCCCTTTTTCCTCAACTCTAAGAAAAGTGATATATAGATCAAATATGAGAGGAAAAAATGAGAATATTTAACAATCACTCTATTATGGCTATAGTTTAGGAATGCAGAGAGATAAACGGCAGGCATTCTCTTTGTGTAAGCTGCTCATATGATGCTATTGTATTCAGGAATCTGGCTGACTGGGTCAAATTGTGGCTGCTGCTCCTCCAGGGCAGTAAGGGCCTCTGGGAAGGCGGCATGGGTGTCAAGGCAACTGGGACTCACACACAGACGTCACTGGGGCAAGATTAGAGGAGTATGACAGGGCAGACCCCTAATCCATCATCTGGGAGATTACTGGAACATGACACAGTGCACCACCAAATCCGTTTAATCATCCAAATGTTCCATTCTCCGCCAATGGTGCTGCTGGAAGAACAATAAGGGCTCAGGGGAGAGGAGCTGTCGCAGAATATTTTCTCCCCGGGCCTTGCTGGCTTGCCTCATGACACTCACAAGCAGCTTAGGTTTCAGTAATATGGAAGAGCTACTCTGGATGGGGCCAAGTCAATTAAGCCAGACCAGTGTTTTTATAAGAAGGGATGTTAAAGAGACAGGGGATATAAGGATGAGCAGACGATGCTTGTCTTTGATGTCCCGTGGGTTCTTACAAATCCCTCTGTGGCATAGTTGCAAGAAAGGGTAATTAGTCTGATGGAGCGAGTGTGTCATCTGAGTCAATCTTATTACACCCTGAGAAAAAACACTGTCTCAATCATTTTCCTTCAAAAAAAAAAAAAGATAAGGTTTATGTGTTCCTTTAAAGTAGAGGATTATGTTCTACATGATGTAAAAAGAAACACTGATGACAGAAGTTTAAAGCAAGTAAACACAGATGATAAAACACAGCAGATAGTTTGTCAGTGCCTTCCAAAATGACCGGCATGACTCACATTTACGTTTTGTAATCCACCACTCCTAAAGTTAAGCTATGGTTGAGTTACTACAACCTTTAAAGAAACTGACTGTTGGTAGGAGACAAGACCTAAACCTATTGTGTTCTAGTAATACACTTTACACTGACTTCAATGATATTGCAGCACTGAGAAGGGGGCAGTGTTTACGTGATCAAAAGAAGCCAGGGAACATTTTTTAGTATTCAACAAATAACCAGCCGTGCAAATTTATGAAATCCTACTGCACCACAGAGTGGTGACATTAGAGCTGAGAGTATCGGAGCAGGCAAACAAAAACAAGTGGCACTCCCTGATGACATATTAGAAACTGTTTGTGCCAAATCATTTGGACAGAGTGACAGTCAATGGGGAAAAGTCCAACAGCCAACCAATGGTGTAACTTCATCACCTGGCAACTGATTCACTGACTCAGTCAGTCACGGTCATTTTCTGAGGCTGACACTGCTATTGTAGTTTGAAACTTGCAAAATATTTTGATTAACAAAACTTTATCATTCATATTGATACAAAATGAGTGGTGGTATTACATTACCTTCAAACACTGCTGTCTTAGTGCAGCTTAGTTCTAGCTAAATGTAGTTTCAAGGAGACTGGGTCAACTGGGCAAACCCTGTATACCTCCTCCAACTCTCTGGCTTTGGGAGATATTTGTACTAACTTTATTATTTTTTTCTTTTTCTTTTCATATCTGCCAAGCAAAAATCTAAATTAACTTGGTCCCAGTACCCTTGCTGGAGGGAATGTGGATCAGCGCTGAACCATGACCGTACACCCAATGGCCTTGTCCATATATCCAAGCCTGTATGGGAGGATGTTTAATTGCAAAGATATTGGGTTGGAACTGGTTTAATGTCACTTTCCTTTTTCTACATTTTGCATTTTATATGTAAAAGTGACCTGTATCTTTTAAGATATCTTTAGAGATCTTTATGGCTGCAAGCTAAATGGTGGCTCCAGAGAAGCCCTCCAACATTGGGCTTTTTCATGGACACTATGCTGAATGGAAAATATGGCTTATACCCTCCAGCTACAGAAAGAAAATGGTAATAAATACTGGATGAGATAGGATCCTTATTACTTTCATGGAAACATTACAGACTGAATAATGTGTAACATTGTTTCATTTTATCTTTTATGCTGTTATAATCACGTATTATACTATGAACTGAACCTAAAATCTTGAGAGATGAACTGAATCTGTATGTATGAATGCCAAGGGAACAGGAGTAGTGTCTGTGTGGCACCCTGTTTTCAGACTGCTGTCACTTCTGTAAGATCCTCCGCAAGGTATAATTTATGACTCCACATGCATTGCACTTTTTTTTCTTCTTTAGGTCATGTCAGGTGAATGTAGTTTTATAAGTGATTCTTTCAATTGCACTGAACTTCTGAATGTTATTTTCTCCTTATTCTGAATATGGGATAACATGTAGATATCTATAGTTTTTTCAAACCTATCACAAAGTGCCTTAGTTTTATTGATCTTTTAGTACTATTTCGGAATGTGTAACTTGCCCAATAAGGAACTCTGTGCATAGTCTTTCTTATTTCGAGCTAATCTCTAATTCTACACCCACAATCCACTCAACTCTGCTACAAATGATATGAATCATGCATTTGCGAAGCTGAGAGTTACTGAACATGTCATAAGGTTAGCCAAATTAACAGCTAATGTTTGAATATCATTACTTGTATAAATGTGGTGATAGGAATTTGGGCTCTTTTCAGTCAGTTAATTCACTTAGAGTACCTTTTGCCTGACAAAGAAATCAATAATGCTGCAATGTTTTCATATTAAAAGTAATACAACAGTAATGATTACGGATGCTAGATTCAAAACATGGCATTACAACTAAAACAGCATCAAAGATTCATACATTGTCTAATATGTATAAGAAGGTTTTTGTCTATATGTTGCTTTAGTACCAGGCACCCATACCTCCCCTTCTCATCATGAACTGGGTTGTCACTCTTTACACTTTGTCATTTAGCTTCCTCCTCTGCTTCACTTGCTACAAGTTACCTTACAATAAAACATAACTGTTGGTCTCTTTGAAATGACCTTGGTCTGATAGGCCTTGTGTAACAGTAACCACAGCAAGTACAATTCTCAGAACTATATCCACTGATTTGAACATATTCAACTACCTGGCTGAGTCACAGCTCGAGATTTCATTTGCTGCTTGGAAAATCATCTTGACGGTGAAAAGTACTTCAAAAACATGCTAAAAAAATCATTCAATTCAAGCAGATCACAGAAATGAGAGAGAAATTGTTCCTGAAAAATATGTTACAGAAGACCTTTTGCTCCTTCTATATTGGCATCATGCAGACATCTGAGATATCACAGTATTGTCTCGTGGTGCTTATAAGATAAGATAATCCTTTATTAGTCCCACAGTGGGGAAATTTACAATATTTACTTATGTTAGTATAAACTCATTAGTTCATTGTGAGTTATAATTAAACCATTTTATTGTGGTTGAAACATCTCTACTTAGAAACAACTCTTCATAACCCACTCATAATCTGTAAGAGATTATCATGCTCTGCCAAACAAAGTCAGTTATGATTAGTTTAATCCATGACAGTGTGACAATCTTTTTGATCACCTCCAACATAGTCTCATTTTACATTTCTACACTAGCTCATCTGTAGGGGGATATTTTTATGTTATGAAGCCAGAAGCACACTGTAAGAGTCAGGTTTTTTTTTTTTTTTTTTGCTTTGGTGTCCAACAGCCAAACTGAGACAAACTGCCTTGACATGTTTTTTCAGAACTGTCAGCTGAGACCAACATACTGTAGCTGTTTCCAGGAGTTGCAGTGCAAATTGAGGATTGTAAACAATATATAGTACTGTATTTATTTGTTTCCCAGGAGGATGATACTAGAAGCTGTATAATTCACCAAATGAGACATGCACATTATGACATTACTGTCACTGCTCATCTGCAATTTTTGAGTCATACGTTATTGGGTATAATTGGCTTATACTCTGCGGCAGCTAGTCAGATCAGCTCTCTGAATTTTTGTTTTAACTTCTATGATGGGCTATGGACTTTTGACAATGCAAAAAACAAACTGAGACTGCAGTGAAGAAGTGTATGCCTTGATGTTGTAGCCTTCTTTGATACACAGCAGCATGCATGTGGGGATATGTGGGTACTAGATTTTTTTCTTTTTTTTTTTCTTTAAGCAGCTATTCCTTGCTTCCATTTGGAGCTAATCACAAAAAATGTAACTAAATTTTGTTGACTTTGGTTTCAGGCTGACTAGATCAGAACAGAGCAGAACTGAAATGAGATTAAATTTAGCTCAGTCTTAAAGCAGAAAAGCTGCTCCAGCTTGTGAGGAAGAACAAAGTGCAGGCACTGAAGCACCCTGACCTGTTGACAGAACCGTACATGCGTGGCCACGATATAGCAGCTGGGTCTGTCTGCCTCATTCGGGGTAGCTGGGGTGGCTTCGGATGAGATTCAAGCCAAAGCACATTCCCATCACTAGTCATCACCATTCCCCTCTCTCCTCTTCCCTACTGTGTTTGTGCAAGACAATGTGGTTATGTAGGCACATGTAAGAGCGTGGGTGTGTGAGAGGGAGTGAGACAGAGAGGAGAGAGAAAGAGACAGAAGGAGGGAGACTGAAAGCAAGCAAGAGGAAAAAGATAAAGAAAGCTATAGCCTTCTCCTGATGGTAGAATTTTGAGACATGTTTCCACGCCTCAGAATCAACCAAAAACAGCCAGGAGGAGCTACTGCAGGGAGAGGAATGAAGACCAAGCAAACACATAAAAACAATATATATAGATATACGTTAATGTCAGTGTGTATGTTAATGGCCTGATGGTGGGTTAACTAATGGAGAATGGCGTGTGTGGGCCCTGCAGTGCCATGTGACAAGGGACAATCTGCACACCTGTGCTCTCATCTGCTCTGCCGTGGGAGGACTGATATTAAGTCATTACTGCAGACGCTGCCAGCACAGTCCGATAGCACACATGGCTGCCAGGGCGAGTGGATCACGCAGACTGCCTTTTTCATCAGCACGGCCTCATGAGCAAACAATAAAGAAAACAAAAGTGCTGTCTTGGGCACTTACGAAACACACAGGCCATTTGGTAGTGGTACAGTCCAAAGTATAGGATGCTGTATTATCCCTTTATTCTACGGCACCTTTTTCTTGCATGCTGGAGAAACTAGAGATATATGAAATGGGAGGCAGATGAAAAAAGTTAGACCCTGCAGAAGTAAGAGATTTTTGAAAATAGACCCAAATGCCTCGAAAAATGGGCAGACAGCGGCTTATTACAATCGCTTGATTTGGCTGACTGACTCACCTTACAACCGGATGCAATCAGGATCTAATACGATTTTAAGGTTGAGAAGAGTACTCACAAAAGAGGAATCACTATTTGGTGAGCTATGAGAGCAGCACGTGTCATCCAACATAGCAGTAAACTCAATACCACCCACTTACTGCCAGAAAAAAAATACAAATCCTGCTCTCAAGCAACGTGACGTATGTTAACTGCACAATACACTGCACTGGAAGGCACACTTGCCCTCTGCAAAAACACTGCAACACAGCAGGTATCATGTGCTGCCCTAAGGCTAAAGATTTTAAGGATCATGATGACACCATGATGCCATACCGCTCTTCTCACAGATAAAATATTATACCATGAGCCATGGAAAAAGCAAACAGTTTTCACTAAAGCGGAATTTAAAGAGATAACTAAAATACTTTGGGGATTTTGTGAAAAAATTCTTCACACAAGGAGAGGATTTTGGAATATTTAAATGCTTTGAAAGGAGCGAGTGAGCCAGTTTTGTGAGCAATGACAGACAAATGAAATTTTATAATGGTGGTTTTGTGTGCAGACAGGCATCTGCACACACACCAATAGTGATGAAATGCATCCGTTATTGCCCCCATCCTCCCTTTAGAGAGGTGTACCTAGAGTTTACAATAATTGTGTTTCCCCGTTTCCAAGAATCAACCTTCGGCCATTCGTTTGGTTTATTCATGAGGTGGCTGAGGGGGAGGGTTGGGGGAGGGATGAAAGAGAGAACATGAGACATGAGACGTAGGAAGAATTCCTAACTAGATAGGATGAAAAAGTAAACACAATCTCCTGCAATTTGACTATCAATCAGGCCAGCATGTCTCTGGGAGAGGGGGCCTAATTACAGCCCAAATGAACATTGACTGTTTTCTAATGGAATTATTCAGACAGCGTGTGTTTGTATATGCCAGTCCCTCATTTGCTATTCCCATTCATTAAGGCTGCATATTACACTTTGGTGGTATTTGGCAAGTGATATTTTTTCGCTAAGTTCAGAAGCCAAATCATCCTCAAAGAGAATTTACCCCCTGCCAAACCCCCCCATCACCGCTCTTGTTTTCTCCCCATTGCCCATTGTAGTTGAGTGGATTTTCGTGATGCTGCACGTAACAGGGCTGGGGTAACTAAGGGTAATTTTAGACCGTAGGACTTCCTGGTCCTATAGAGAAGGATTTGGGTGTCGGAAATGGGGTTGAAAATAAGCACTGAGCAAGAGTCAGGGACACGTTGGTGGCAAGTGAAGCTGGAACAGGAACTACACTGTCTGAACGTTAACGAGCTGAGGGATGTGAGTAGGAGTTGCAATCTGTGGACTCCTGCCACCATCGCTGTAAATTGTTTCAAGAACTAAACCTGGAAGAGAATGGAGAGAGAGCAAGCATGTTGTGCATGTGTGCACAAATGACTGAGAAAGGAGGAAGAGGGAGAGATTGAAATATAATATCTCAGGCCTCATTTATGCTCTCGGACTCCTCGGGCCATTGCTGCAGACTGAGTACATCCATTGTGCTTACAGTAACTTCGTTCTGTGAAATGACCTCCATTTGAGTTATTTGAGGAGCACTGGTATAGTTCAAGGTGGCTCCAGGCCATGCTCCAGTAAGTCTTTTGGGAGCGATGCTCTTCTAGTTGTGGCTCACAGACTTTGTGTTTGGGCTGGAGAGACATTGCACCGCAAGCAACACGGCATCCTCGTTTGGAGTCGACAAGGCCTTGTGAAGCTTGATGCAAGTCATCATTAAAGTTGCATAATGCCTCTTGACTGCCAACGACAATAACTTATGACATCTGTCTCAGTGTTTCATGTTGGCTGTCACAAGCAGTTAAGAGCCAGTTCTTGTGGTAATCACTAAGAAGATGGATTACTGGGGATTTTGGAAGCCACTCCTACATTGTTTGCTGTCATATGGCAGGAAGATTTAAATGTTATGAATAGAAAGGTAACACTGTCAGCTTAGTGAGACACTAATAATGCCAGTGTGTGCTAAAACATTTTTAAACAGGCTATTTTCATAATTTGTCATTTTATGCGTACACGTTTGGTATCTTAACATATTTTTGGTTTGTTTATGTTGCCCTTTAATGAAATACACAATTGACCATACACAGATGAAACAATATGGTGGGCTTCACTGCATAATGGCATAAAAATATAAATGGAACCAAACTTAATGGCAGCATTGAGATGCTGGGGGGGTTATTAACGTGATACCTTGAATCAATCTGTCCCCTCAGTTTACTCTCAAGTTCAGAAGAAAGAGTCAAATAGTCTGGGATGAAAGGCCTGATCAGGGAGGGAAAACATATGCAGAAAGGACTTTGCTATGGGGAAAGGTAAATCTATTTACAGCAGTAACGTCTTGGGAAATAGGAGGGGAAGAGAGTGGGGGAAAAAAAGGGCTTCAGGAAAGATTTCACCAATGTACAAGGCAAACAAAACAAAACAAAGAACACAAAATGGAGCGAGAAGCAGGGCTTCAAAGCCTGCAGGTTGATTTTCAAAAAGAGTGTAATTTGCATATTGTCAACTGAAGGACATCTCTTAATAATAATAATAATAATAATAATAATAATAATAAAAAAAAAAATTGGACCATGTGATGAATCCAGTTATGGCAACAGCATTGGTAGCAATAAAATTACCTTATACTCTAATGATAATGATAATTAAACAGAGCCAGAGAATCATACAGCTATCAGTGAGAATATGCTTGGCTTAAAATCATGGTTAACAGAATTCATATGCAGATAAAGCACATGAGAGGCACTTAGTTAAATCATTAACACTAGATGAAGAAAAGGCCCATAGCTCATTGACTGAAATACAAATCATTCAGCTTCCCCTGGAAATAATTAAGGACTGTCACATCCATGAAGACAAATGGTACATAGTGATGCTTTTGGGGTTGTGGCCTCAGCAGCATCTCTGTCTTTTCTCTCAGACTCTGCAGCTCCTCAGCTCCCTTGCTCTCCATGTCTGGGTTTTACAGGCCCTTATGTCTCATTTTAGCACCTGTCAGATGTGTCGGTGCAAGTGTTGTGGATATAGTAGACTTGTCCTCTTCTGTTGGTTACACATCCTCTTAACCCACATGGCTTGGTAAATTGGGGGGGATGACTATGGCTGTATGCAATTTCACTATGTCACACCGATAAGAACCGGAACAATTGCAACTTCTAGCATTTCCAATCTTGGAATCAAATAGTGTCTGCACTCCTGTGAAGCACCTATGCGAGAAGTGACTCTCAGAGCATTTTGGCAGATGTCTTATTCAGAATCTATCAGCGAATAATATCCCAGAGCAACTACTGTATATCTGATAACTGACGGTGCACAACCCCTCACTTCCTCCTCCATTTCCTGAGAGGAAGCCTTCAGAGGCAGCATTGCAGTGCTGATAAAACTCACACAGCCCTTTATTTGCCGGGTAAAAGATTGCTCGAGCAAAGAAGCATTGTATAAGCTGATGGCTTTGCTGGTACTGCAGTGGATGTGCTCACCTGAGAGCAGACTGGACAGTGTTTTTACAAGCCTGGGTGGAAATAATGGGATCAGATCCATCCCACTGCCACATTTTCATGGGCAGCAACCCGCTCTTTACACACCTGAGAGTGCCACAGCCAAGTGTAAAATGCAGAAATGCACACTGCAAAAACACTGTCAACTAGATATGGGAACATCTTTTGTGTGCCATGCTTTTAAGTTCACAGGGCGGCATGAACATTAACAGATTTAATATGCATCCACTTGAATTGTCATTGCTGCCTGCTGCTGTTAACCATTCTTTGAGAGAGAAGAGAAAGGTCTCTTGCAGAATGGATGGCAGCTGTCCGAGTGCACAGTGCACAGGAACCAATTTTAGATGAAAACCCACACAGGGCAAGGATTTTCTTTTTCTGTGTGCTACATTTCCCTTTGACATCTTAAAAGCCATTAGTTCAGCAATGCACACCAATGCTTTACACAATAGGACTTGGAATGCTGCCTTTTAGACATTATATGGGGACAAACGACAGAGCACTTGCATAGAGGGATGCACAGAAAAGACTATAAAACAGAAATACAGTATTTCAGAGTGGAGCGATTCAGGCAGGGTGGTGGAAGCAAGAAAAGAGCAGAGAGTTTAAAAAGAGAATCTTTAGAAATACAAAAGCCTTGGAGATTTGTCCTGACCAGCAAAATCCTTTAAGTTTTAATAACAAGACCATTGCAGGGGCAATAAACTTCACGGAATCTGTCAACCTTTACATGACTTTGTTTTTTTATGGCTTTACAAAGTATGTTCAACTACCCTCTAGATAATCTTTAGATTCAAACTTTTAAATACAAGATGAAGATAAAAATGTAATGTGTACAAATCTGGGCTCTCTCACAGTACAGAACTCACCTCTTGAAGAATACATAACCAGTCTAGAAATTTGCCTTGTGTCACATTGCATAAACAAGGATAGGTGCTGATGTTTTTAATTAGAATTGGATATCTGAGACTACACTTCTTCCATATTTATTAAAATCAAGTTGTGTGCCTTAGAAGTCAGATTTTCAGTGACATTACCTTACCATATCCACCATTAATGTCAGTGAGATGTCATGAGCTCCTTTGTCTGACCTAGTTACGAGGCACATTATCAATCTCTCTGAAGTATCCTGCACCATACTTAAAATTCACTTCCCTTTTGAGGTTCTTTTCTTCCTTGCTCTCAGACTTTCAAATGAATAATTTTTGGTTATCTTTCCACATATTCTCTCTTTTTCTCTCTTTCCTTTTCTCTCTCTGTCTCTTTTTTGTCTGTATGTAAATGGATGACCCAGATAGGGAAGCATTTGTTGTTCCATTTACTGATATCGGGTAAGTCAACACAACACAGTGGGAACAAGGCAAGAAGCTTGGTTTTTAAGGTTTAATCTGGTAAGCAGTTATAAAACCCCAATTTTTTGCTGTAAAAACAGATCAGGGCAGATTCAAAAAGTTTCAGGTTTACAGTTACTTTTATTTAAAATTCTCAAGGCAATTGCAAAACCGACCATGGGTTCAGAATAATATCATGGATCATCATATTCAATATGACACATTCTTTGATTGACTGACTGATTTTTTTTTTTTTTGGTCTGAGTCAATGCATTTGCCTAGAAGGCCTCTATTTGTCCCTGAACAGATGTTAACAGACAGCCTGATAATAAATAAATAAATAAAATGGAATAGTTACAAATTGAACCTATTTAAAGAGGCAGCGCAAACAGCATGCAAAAGACAACACAGAATAAAAGACATACGGCAGTAATAAAACAAAAAAGAAGAAGATACACTGCAATTCTTGGATATGGAGTGTATTTGAATGCAGGGCATGCACAACTCAGCATTCAGCAACGTTTACCACCATTGACCGGGCAGCATCGTTTGATCAGCACTTAATGACACTTAACGCAATCGCTTCAAGACAGCCCTGCTTATTAAGAGTGGAACAGATGTTTTACCAAAGCGATCTTACAGTTTTAATTAGCCATTGATACTAAATGCATTAGCACCAGCAAACAGTGCTGTTTGAAATATAGCCACATGCCACAGGAGCTCAACCCTGTAAAAAAAAGTGAGGAAGAGCTGTGGAATTGAGGGGTGGGGATGGGTAAAGGAAAACCATCAATGGCAGTTGTTAGGAGAGCAAAAAATTGTGGGGTGCTGTCACAAATAGTGATTTGACCATATACTCGTTCTGTCATCCGGGGGCTGAGCTGCAGTTAAGAAGATTCATAGCCAAATCTATGGCGCTGAAACATCTGGCGGTTTATCTATGGAGTGGGCCCCATGCTGTGACTGCGGTGAACATCTCTAGGAAGGAAACAATCACCATTTCTTTCTCCGTGTGACGCTCCTTAACTGCACAATATTGCGCCAGCCATTATTCATTCAAACAGGTGTGCTCATGAGCCTGGTTCGAAACTCAAGAGTACAGATGGCTGCAGTTGAACGAATAAAATACAAGTATCATTAACTGCAGGATTGGAAACCTATAGCTCAACAAAAAACAATTTCAGAAGCCCATGACACCATGAGGTGCAATACACTCAAAACTATCAATTTACAGTGGAGAATCATTGAACAGTCTTATGCTTGACACTGAGACTTTATTCTAACCACAATGAATTCTGAGGGGATTTTCCAATAGATGTCTGCTGAGGCTATAATACCAGTCCATCTACAGCAGCACACTCCAGCTCCCCTGAAAGCAATTCTCAATGCCATACACAATTCCATTCTCTGACTGATCCCCTTCTCGCTTGTACAGGAGTGTGTGCATCATACACACACATACAAGCATACACACACAAACAAAGGGGGCACAGGGCTGATTGCCTTTTGTCCACCCCTGAAAGGCTGGCCACCTGGCTCCTGCTCACCTTCAATAGGGTTCATTATGGTGGCTGTGCACCCATCCAGCTGCTGCTTAACACTAAAGACATGTGTATGTGTGTGTGTGTGTGTCTGTCTTTCTGCCTCCACCGCTGGCTCCTCTTGTGCTCTTACAGGCCTGAACCTTTCACCTTCTGTCGGCCTGTCACGACACAAAAGGCCTCTGTGTTGTTTCCCATTACTAACCAGGCTTCCTCTTGTCTCTATTTCTACCCTTAAGGCCACATCTTCAAGTAACATCGCAACAGTAGCCATTCTTCCTCCTCTAAAGATCTTGAGCTTGGTGTCTGTAAATTATATACGGCTGATGCGAACCGTTTTCCCCTTTAACGGTGACGGAAATGAATCCCCTGTTAGAGATTACTGTGGCATGTAACAGCCCTTGAGCGGCCTGGTTTAGAGGGTTTAACAAGGTTAAATGAGTGTGCTGGGATGGTTAGGAAGCAGGGGGATGGGGGCTGACAGTAGGGAGCAAGAGGTAAGGGCATGCGGGCCGAGTTTTCATGTCTGAATTTATAAAAGCATGATGATGCGTCATGAGCCTTTATAAACTCATAAACACCCCTGCTCGCACCACAGGCAGTAAAGACAGAGCGACAGGGGAACGACCGTAAATGCAGCACAAACAGACTCCGGGCCGGTGGCTGTGTCCATGTAAAAGCAGACACAATAGAAAGCTTTTAATCAGAAACGTCCCCACTTAGAGTTTAATCTACCAAAGCATCATATTAACCAGACCTGGTAATGTCTCAGAGGCATTAATGCACATGGTGAAATCACAGCATGAAGTGATGAAGTGGACCAAGGCGGCAAAGCTTCTCCCATGGGTTCACTCTCTGGTTGATGCCTCAGTCCCACCCCCTACTCCCGGTGCTTACAACGATTATATTACTCAGACGTGACTGACAGAGGAGGAATCTGCAGATTTGAATTTGCATTTTCTCATGTGGCATAAATAGACAACATACCTCAGCTCTCCTGCACAGTTTCACTCTATCTTTTTTACTCTCATTTTTATGCATGCGTACGTACACACACACACACACACACACACACACAGTGAGAGAGGGATAGAGACTTTCTGTCTTTTTCACAGTTTCTTTAAACAAATCCCTGGGATACCCTAAAATATTAAGGGTGTTTTCACAGTCCTTTCTAAGAAAATCACACTCCTTACTCAAATTTCCCTACAGGAAGGCATGGATGAAATTAGCTTCTCTTTGTATTCACATTGTCACTTCCTCTTAAGTAAAACTATTTAAGCTGAGGTCCCACAGGTCTAAAGCCAGAAAAAATATCTGTGCTACAGACCTCCGTTTTTCCAGTTTTATTGAAATTTAAGCAGTTCATGTCACACGAGTAAATGTTATAAAAGTTATTGGTAAAATACCCAAGGTTAAGTCTTTAGACTTTAACCCAATCGATCTGCCTTGGGATAAACTGGACAGAGGGCGAAAGCAAAGCAATATATTTTAGGGATGAATTTTCCAGTCAATGTTTCATTTCCATTGTAGAAAGAATGCCACAGGTATGCTACTAAATTTAAGACTTAACATTCCATATTCTTCTGTGTTTTAATTTCAGAGTACATAAAGCCATTATATTTTGTAAATTTCAGTAACAACTGAAATAGCACTTGTGTATAGTATATAAGGATAATGGACTGAATTTGGTCAAGTTTGTTTGTTCAACTGAGTTTTAAGTTTTTCCTGGAACGGCCAATAGGAATAAAGCCTACATGATCCAAAGATTATTGGTCTGCATACATGCAGCTTTCCTTATTTCACTGCCTAAACAGCTTGGGTGGATGTCATGTTAAGCCCAAGTACAAGCTAGCATAATAGCAGGCAAAAACATTACTGGAGACTAGTTGTGTGAGTGCGTGTATATGTGTGTTTTTCTCCACCAGAGTGGAGCTAAATGGAGACTGCGACTTTGTGTATCTGTGTGTGTGTGTGTGTGTGTGTTTGATGGAGACTGTGATTGTATTTTCTTTTCTCCTGTCCCCTGAGGAGGTGACATGGTTGGTATTGTAATTCCACTCTCATTTCCTACGTTGCAGCGGCGACTGCAGACTTGTCACTCAGGAGGAGCAGAGAATAGGCCTGTCAATCAGTCAAGGACCCATTACTGTGGCAGTGCCTGAAAAAGGCTGCATTTGCCCTGCTCCTTGTTAGCATAACTAAATTTTAACACTTTGTCCATCTGCGCATACTATGATTAGTGGGATGGGCAACTGCAAGGAAAAAATTGGGAGCAAAAAGATGGTAGAACAGAGAACCTAATGGAAAAAAAGTGAAAATGGGTACCACACTGTCTTTTTTGAACAACAGTAGTGCAGAATGTTAAACTGCAGAGGCATTTTAGGCCTAAAGATGAAATGTAAAAACCCTGTGACAAAACACCAGGCAGCTAACGGGTTTACTGTAGAAGACAGCATTATTATGGGATATTACCTTATGCTAAAATAATGCAAAATGCAAATGTGGAAAGAATCACAGTGCAAAGTCTCAGACAATGATGGACTGTCTGCAGCAGACAGATACACAGCGGAAAGACAAATAGTGCCAGACAAGAGTGAAAAGCCAACAAATGGAGGGAGAGCCGGAGCAAGGTTGCTTTGAAAAGGAGAAGTGGTAAGAGAAAATCTAAGTAATACAGGGTGACGTGAGCAGGGTGCGGTGCGTGACAGGTAGAGTGGGAGTTGGCTGGGTGCTTCTGCCCTGCTGTGTGCCTTAAACAGAGCAGAGCTCTAACCAGAATACCATCCATCACGCAGTCAGTCACAAGTGTGACAAGACAGGCGAACCCGTTCCCTGTCAAGGCAGAAAAATATGAAAAGAGAGCACGGGGTGGGGGTAAGCTAAAACAAAAATAATAGAATGTGAGAAAAGAGAAACTGTGATTGAAAGGAGTGGCAGTGCAAAGAACAGACAAGATAGAGGGATCATTTCAGGATGGAAATGTGTTTGCTGATACAAGTTTGGTATAGTTGGAAAGTAATCTATAGTCTACACTTTACATGCAACTATCTCCAGTCCTTTAAATTTCTGGTTGTTATGTTTAAAAGAATACTTTTTTTTTTTTTTTAAGAATGTGTATGGTTAAAGCTCTATTAATTAGTATTTTTTCCAATCCAATTCTGCTGCTTGTTTCTAACCACTTGAGCTCATTGTTTTGGTTTTGTGGAACATTAACTTCATGGTGTAATGCCATCAACAGATATTTTCAGCAAAATAGCTGTATGCAGCTTGCCCTAGACCACACAGCAGAAATGCAAAGTTAGCTGCCAGGTAATACACAGTCAAACAAAAGGTACAAAAAGGAAAGTACATAATGAAAAAATTAAATGAGCCTAAATGAGTGCTTATGTTGCTTCATGTCTACTGGAAGTGTAGGCAAGGTTTGCTAACATGTAAGCCATGATATGTTTATAAGAAAACAATATCTCAGGCACTTGCACTTGTGCTGCATCTAAAATTTGCATTGTTTCTGAACACCCCTTGGTAGTTCCACACTATGTCTTCATTCAGTATTGAACCAAAACATAGCATTCAAGTGGTGTGAGCCACTTGGATACTGGGCAACGTCTATTCCTGCATACACCAGTGGAAAAACTCATAAAACAGGCAAAATCCATTTAATAGTAGATGTTTGGAATCCCTGACATAAGCCAGTTTGGACCCTAGAGAGACAGAGAGAGATCATTCAGCCTTGCAAAATGGTTATACTTTGCATTTTATCTTATGTAATTCTTTTCAAGGCCAACTGTTTTCTTTAATCTCTTTCTTATGCAAAGCAAAACAAAACTCACTTTTTCTTACTGTCAGACTGCATGTTGGAACAAGGCACACCAGTGGAAAGTGTTTATTGCTCAAAAGGCCACAACAATTATGATTTCAGCACCAAGATGAGGAGCAAGACAAATGTTGCTTCTATGAGCACTGGACTGAATTAGGCCACATGTGTTATAAAGTCCCAGTTTGTTTGTGCTGTAAAGTACAAACAAGCCACTGTTGGGATGCAACAAAAAAAAGAAAAAAAAGAAAGAAAGGAAAAAAGAAAAAAAAACAGGAATGAAGTGTAAGTGTGTATCTCCCAGGATCTTGTGGGGATGTCGCACAAACTAGCACTCTTCAGGAGAAGCCTCAGGAGCCATTAGGGTGAGGAACAGCAAAACACTTAACCCTTTCATCAGCCAGACCTCATTCATCGCCTCCATCCATTTTCGTATTCAGCTCCATCCCTGGCTCTCTCTCTCTTCACATCATCTCTCTCTTGAGGGTTAGTCCCTCCTCTTTTTCTCCTTTGTATGCTCTTTTCTGCTCTCTGTTTCATTTTTCTCTCTTGCTCTCTTTGTCACTCTATCTCTGTCTTTCTATCTCCCCTTCTCTGCTGTTTCTGGTGCACAGAGCAGAGGGCTCCACAGGGGACCAGTTATCGATTGAACTGAGTCAGCTATGTCCACTTTAATTCATTAAACCCCTGCTGTCAATGCCCATTGGGCAATTCCAATAATGTAAAGGGACGATCCAGAGCCTATACATGTTGGGGTTATGCATAGGTGTATTTATAAGGACCATATGGATGCAATAATTGCTGCCCAGCTGCAGCTACATAGCTGCCTTCGTGGCTCTTGGTAAGAAAATGAAAATGAATAAATCAAGACATAGAAAGGAAATCCAATAATATTTTCTTCTAACTTAAGGGGATACCAATAATTGAACTGAAGTAATACATATGGTAATTCACAATGTCTCATGCATGCATGACAATTCACCTAGTCACAGACTGTAGATTAAAACAAATTATTTGTTAGTTGCAGCCAAGCACGCCAAAACACAGACAACTAAAAATCAGCTTTAGTCAAAATGAGAGTGAACAGTTATGTAAAGACTGACATAAAACGCTGACATGCTTGCATTTCAGTAAGAACAGCAACTAAAAGAAGTAAGGGGAAGAAAAGTGGAGGCAGAAACAACAACATAAAGAGCACAGCAAAGCTAATCAGGGTGGATTTATCTTCAATCAGGACGTTGCTCTGTTTCATCTCTTCCTTGTTTAAAAAGGGCGAGTGGTATCACAACCACTCTGATCCCCCTCACAAGCTGCTCTTCCCACTGTGTGAAAAGGAATCTCAAGACAATAAGAACGGAGCTGTGTGCGTGCAATCACATTACACACTTGTCAGCTTAAAAGGTCAACATATTAGTTTGGTCCCAACTGCATTTGCAAGTCGGTCCAGTCAAGTCATCATATAAACTCAGCACGCATGTTTTCACACTTGCTAAAAAACAAATTATGTGGAAATGTTCTGCATTTTCTATATGCAGATGATGTCGTGATAGATTTTCTCTTTTTGATCAAAGCAGTCTCTAAGGAAATAAAGAAACAGTTGTACCAGAACTGGGCTTCCATGCAGGGATGCATTACATAAATTCTGACACAGGATGTTGTTGAGAGTAAAGAGTGTGACAGCAGCAATCCAGTGAGTGCATCACAGCAAGCCAGCATCTCCACCATTTCCACACTTCAGATCGATAGCAGAAGCAGGCACAGTATGTGTGAACATTATGTATGACTCTGCTTTCATCTGCATCGGTCAATATAAGCCAGCATTCATCCATCTGCATTACTCTCCACAGATGAGCCCCCTTTCGCCTGATGTACCACCTCTGGATGTGACACATCATGCTACACTCGGTGGCTGATAGGCAGCAAATACTAATATAAGCCCTGTGCGGCATTTCACCGACGCTGCAATCTTGCTGTTCACTCCCACTCCTCGTTGTCAGTGGGCTCTGTGCTTGACATGTGAGAATGTGAAAGCTCTCTTGTGTTCACACGGGCCACCCTTGCTGCTCTTGTATGGACAGTAATGACATTACAATGTGGGCAAGGGTTTCCCCAGTGGCTATCTCTGCCAGACACTTAATTTACCATTTGCAGATTTACTTTTGAGGTAATTTAATATCTATAACACATTCACCAGTGTGCCTTTATGTCTTTATAATATGTAGACATGGCAGTTTTTTATATACCCAGCCTCATTCTGGGTACACTAACGCACACACACACCTTCATATGATTTGTGCCTCTACCTCCCTCTGTATACTTCTTGTGCATGAGGCCGAAGATGTGTGAATGTGTGTGTGTGTTTGGCTTCCCCTGGGGGATGAAGCAGTGGTATTCACCAGCCCTTATTAAAATGCCAGTCTGGCCTAACAGAGTTAGGGAAGGCACAGGCGGCTGTCCTTGATTTTTCTCATCACCCTCCAAACCCAACACACACACATTCACATGCGCTCAACCTTCACACTTACACACACAAACACACACACACACACACACACACACACACACACTGCTTGTTCCACGTTCACTTCACAGTAGGCCAAGACCTGATGAACTCTGTTGTTTTCTCTGTCTGTCCTTCTCTATCTCACTCTTGCTCACTGTCATTGTCTCTCCCTCAGCACAAAACAAGAAGGTGAAAAGTTTGCAGAGGGGAATTAATGGCATTGCTTATATGTGTAATAGTCTACTGGGATTCCAACATACTTCATTCAAAAGTATTACCTTTAATATAAATCCATCAGGGTGTCATTATCTATGAATACTTACACTACTTTTTTTTCTACTCAGAAGAGTGACTTAATTTTGATTTACACTGATGTATTTAAATGATCTCAAGTACTACTTGTATTAAATGTACTAAAGTACATACTGTAATGGCATACAGAAAACATTTATATTCATGTATGGGTATTCAGAACCAGTCAAAGCTTTACCAAGTCTGTTGAAACAAAATAATTAATTAATTAGTTTTTTACCACCACACAGATTTGGTTATAAAGCTTTTTTGAAGTAATAACAATACTTGAACATGAACTTACTGCTGCTGCAATAACTCAAAATACATTATTGCTCTCGTCCGATCATAGTGTCACTATCTCCTAGACAACATGTACAGGTCTAACTGTGAACATAGAAAACAAGTGAAATAAGGTATCCTAGCAGTGGCAAACCCAGGAAGAAACACCTCTATATAAAACCTAATTAAGGTACATTAAGGAATGGCTCTTAGCCCTAATTTGTTCTGCAAATCCCGATTCCTGTTTGGTACAAGGCTAAAAAGAAAACCAAAGGACAAATACATAGAAACAATAGCTAGTTATGGTGCATGGGTGAGCATTACACGCAGTTACAACTGATACAGGTGTATCGGTGGAGTGATCAGTGCTAGTATGAGAGAAAAGAATATGTAATTATAATCTTATGATACCCTATTTGTTAGTTAGATGGTGTTTTACCAAAGAGACTTAGAGTTTGAAGAATTAAGATGATTGTTTTTATTATTTTTGTGAGCATCGGGATGTTATTACCTATGAGTATTTACACTTCTTTTCTTTCTACTCAAAAGAGTGGCTTATTTTACATTTATAAGCAGTAGTGGGATGGTAGAATTATTGCACACCATACCCACACTGTTTCATGATTTCATGACGTCTTCTTATGGAAAAAGGTTTTCACAGTCTGGTATTTAGTTTTCCCTGTGGACTCTGTGACTATTTGCTTGCAGGCTGTCTCTGTGAGGAAGTCAGGGTTACTGACACCACTGTTTTCTCTGCACATGAATCCTCAACAGCTGCCAACACCATTTTTTATCATCATGCTCACAAATGAAACTCACAACCAAATGGTCTGTTGTCATCTTAAATAGGTAAATATCCACTCTTGCATCTCATAATGTGTCTATGTGCTTGTGGCAAGTACCAGTATAATGGATATGCATGACAGTAACTGCCTGTTCATTGGGTTTCTGCAATTCATATAAGCATACACAATATAAACAATATTACTCATACAGAATACTGTACATTAAGTGAAAATCCTTCAGCAAATGGGAAGCCTGCCACCAGCACTTTCACACTGACACTTCTGACACTCTGTCTCTATTTGTCATTTATTTATATAGAGGAAGACAAGTACTTCTGAAGCACTACATCCTCTCACAGAGAGCTCACCTTCAGAGCCTAATGAACATGTTGAAATTCAATGAATTTTAATTTGCCGTTATATTAGGACAAGGGATGAAAGCAGGAGAATTTATTAGGAGGGAAATTGAAAAGAAAGGGCCACACTTCTTGATTTCCTGCACATTCTCTAGGAAAAGAATAAGAAAGAAAGAAAAAAAAACAATTAGCTTTGAAGCTATAATCTCAATCTTAATAGATGGAGAGGTACTTAAAGGGGAGTCTTAGCTTATCTTCCTTACTCAGTTCTTCTCATGCCCCTCTAATAAGTCTCAGTTTGCCAGAGAGTATGGGCTGCACAAAACAAAGGAAAAAGAGTAAAACAATGAAAAAATAGACAACAAGGTGTTGACGTTTTGTTTTCTCCCCTGCAGGTTTCTCTCCTTGAAAGGATGTTTTCAGAGAAAAAAATAAGGTCATGGAATGAATCTACAAAAAGGAAGAATTGAAGGAAGCTGTTTGTCTTCTTTCTTATATTTCACATACGCAAAATATCTTTAATTTGAGTGTCTATTAATTTCTGAAACTGTTCCTGTATCTGTTCTCCATGTCATTTTGCAAGCACTATCTTACATTTTGGTACTAATCCTGTAGTTCCTGGGAAGCCTAATGGAGTAATTTGTTGTGCACCAAGATGATATTTACACACAGACATGAGGTGCACATGCAAACATGCACAAAATGTGTCTATGTATATGCAAACACACACACACGCATGCATGCTTCGAGCACAAAGGTGCCCGAATATGCGCTTGTGCAATGCAGCATAGTTATAATTAACAACTGGCCTAGTAATTCTTCCCTGCAAGTCTCCCCACCAGGCACACTACTCCTCCAACATAGATGGAATCAAACCACAGGACGGCTCAGGCTGGGTAGAAGACATTTTTAGAAACCACCCCACTGTACGTCTACATGGTGCTTGTCAATAGCATCACTGCATGGAACTGCTGGCATGTGGCACAAGCAATTTTTACTCTGCAGAGGATATCAAGCCTCATCCACAGAGAGGCTGGGCTGCTGGTAGTAGTCTGTCTGCCGCTATAACACATGGCTTTGTCATTGGGGGTGTCAGCATGAACTGTCACCTGTGAGCCACATCCATCATGTGGATCTATCAGCTAGAGTCAGTATCTCATCTTCCACTGTAGCCAGCTTCTGTGCTGCCTTACTGCTTTTCTGAGGATAAAGCAGAAACCTAAGTACAGGTAAAATGTACCAGTCTTGGGCATGTGTTCTCATACTTAATGCTCTACATTAAAAAGTCAACTGAGGATGTATAAAGTGAAAAGGGGTTGCTTGCAGCGAAACTTACAGGGTATTATCACCAAACTCTACAGGTCTGTGGAGCTTTTTAGCTCATTGTTTTGGATTTATGGCACATCTATCTCATGGTTCACTGACAGCTCTCCCAACAACCATGTCTTCAGTGGCTGCTATTTTTAGCAGAACAGCTCTATTGTACTCACTCCCTCTCTGGCACCAGACAGCAGACAGGCAAAGTTAGAGAATAGATGGCAAAGAAGATTGAGCATACTCTATATTAGCGATCAGTTGGGGGAGACCAAAATAGAGCTAAAACAAGAATGAGAGTGAGCACTGGACATACATTCACCAGGTGGAAAGACATGACTCTAGATAAATACTGTTTCATGTCTGGGGGAAGTGGTGCTTGCAACCATGTTAGCAATAACAACTTTATATGGTGACCAAATGTCATAGTTGTGTTTCTGTAAGATTGTCATCAAACGCATCTGCCCCTAGTGGCAAAAAATCCATTTTAATATAGTGCACATCCCACTTCTCGAACAACTATCTACCCTTTCTATATACCTTGTTCCAATGTGATATTTTTTTTCTTTATACTTTTAAAATAGTGCTGTAGCAGTTAAGTTATATGTAACCACTATATTGAAAGTTGAAATTTCTGGAGTAGCTAAAACCATGGTTACTTTGGGACTTCAGCAGGTGCACTTATTTTGCAGCAAGAGCAATAAATTAAAATATAATTGGAAGGTGCACCCACAGCTGCACCTGCACACTCTTCTTACTTTGTCACTTTAAAGGTGAATGGGTTATTTTACTAAAAGTGTGAAGTAATTCTGGGCACTATGATAGTCTGCCCCATATATTAAGATTTTTTCTACTGGGGGAAAAAAAACAACAAAAAAACAAATAGTATTCCAACCTTCCAACAATCACATAGGTTGCTTGCCCTATATCCTCAGATACAGCTAATAAGTGCATACAAGCTGCAGGTGTACCAAAAATTCTTTATCATGGTGACAATAATAAAGACAAAGTTAAGGTTGTGGAACAGACACAGTTCTATTTGGCCAAGGCACAAAAATACTTGGTTAGGTTTAGTAAAGGTTTGTGGTTTGGGTTAAAATAAGTACTTTGTTAACATTAGCAGACCTTCATCATCACGATTACAATAACAAACGTGGTTATGGTTCTGGAATGATCTTGAGTGAAGAAATTTCTTAATTATCAGTTTCACGTGGGCAGCAGTCTCCTGACAGTCCTGTCTTAGCCACCTTCATGGACTGTTGCTCCATGAACTATGTCACATGACTTCCCCCCTTAATTATGCTCCCCATGATTACTACTACTAACTATATGTAAGTAGTAATAAGCTACTTGCACAGACCTATGGGCTTGTGAACAAGATTTTATTTTTCTCTGGACTAGGAGTAATACCTGTATTTACAACAGCAACCAGTATGTGAAATAACTCTCTGGGTGTATGGGTTATTTCATAATATTCTCAATGCTGTCATTTTATTGCAACAGATACTGTATATTGTCACTTAATACTTTGCACACCAGGGGATTGCAGCAGCAAGTTAAAAAGAAGAGAAAAAAAAAGACAAATTAAGTCTTTAATCTCTCAGCATAGCAACTCCACCAATGTATCAAATTGAACTATTAAAAGCTTCTGTACCAGAGTAAAGGAAGGAGATGAAACAAAAAACTAAAAATATATAGTGCATCAGGAGCTCTTGTACAAGTTAATCCAACAAGTTTGTTTTCTAAATGTCAAGAAAGATGTAAAAATAAGAGATCAGTAACGAAATGTTGATAATTGAGGGATAATTGAGAAATTCTGTAAAAAAAAAAAGATTTATTGGAAGAGGCATGTCTCTTATCATCATGGACTAATTAAAAAATAAATTACATATTTTCAAGTAAAAGAGTATAAATCACATGGAATTATTTTATCACGTGTATTCAAGGCTGACATGTTACATCCCAATGAGGAAATTAATTGCAAATAAGTGATAACTACTCATAATAGTCTACTGAGAAATTAATCATAATACTTAGAACAATTAATGGCCCCTCATGCTTTTAAAAACAATTATTTCTTGAAGCTGTCTTTTTTTATTTATTTTTTTCCCTCCAGCAGTAAAAACCCAGCACTGTTTCTCTGGCAACTCGATTTCAAAGCATCACCGCTGAATGCCAGACATCACTGGGTAAATGAAGGTTATGCAAGTCTGATGCCCGGAAATTATTGCAAATTGAAGACTGGTGGGCAAAAAACAGGAACGTTTAAACCAGGAAAAATAGCAAAATAGTTCAATGACACAGAAAGAGGATGCGTACCTCTATAGAAGTGTAGATGACACACACACATAAATAAAAACACACTGTTCTAACTAACTTTGCATCCATATTTGATTTATCTCAGTGGGAGTTGCGCTTAGGTGACATCAAACTCCACCTATATCTCATCCTCTTCCTCCTCCTTGTCCTCCCTCCCCATCTCTCCTGTGGTAGGACTGAGCCAGTCCTCCCACACATCAAAACCCCCACCCCCTCCCTCCCTTGCCCTGTTTGCTCCTCACCCACTGGTAAACATTTCATCACTCCTCAAGGAGAGCCATAAAACACAGTCACAGCTCAGTGGATGATGCACCAGGAATCCACTGGCACATAGTTATGCACTTAAAGGGAATGGATTGGTACAAATTTTAGGACAAAAATGTTCTTCAAGCCTTTAATTTTAAAAGTAAGACTGGGTGTTCCCTGAAGCGAAAAAGAGTCAGGCAGAGAAGGAAAGAGAGGAAGGCAAATGTGATGTGGTTTTCTTGTTGCCTAGATACAGGAAAAGGGTGGTCATCTCATCTTATTGTTAGGTATTTAATGCTTAAATTGAAATGTGCATGCATTTTAAAGCACAATATCCTCACAAAACATGATAATTAGCTGCTTTAGATAGAGTATGTTATTATCTTTTTTTATGTTTTCAGGCTGATATAACCTATTAAAGATCATATGACACTGTATTACTCATAAATGACACAGTTGAGTAAATAAAATGTACAACAGCTCAACTGTTCCGCTATAAAAATCTATATTCTTTTACCATTTCCTCAAGATGTTGATAGTTCATCAAAATAGAGTAAGATGCGCTTATGGATTAACACAACTTCCCCAAACAAACAATCCAATCTCCCCCCAAGTCTCTCATTGGTACACATTTAGAATGGGAATCTGCTTGCACGCTGCTCTCACTCGTGTGTGAAGTGCTGATTTCTTGCCGCTGAGCCCAGAGGAGAAAGGAGCTCATTACGAACTCTGAAAGATTTACGAGCTATTACAGAATGACTCCAACTGTTCATTTACTTAGATGTGCTTTTATTTGTTTACTTCTGTATTAAAGCACGGATTAAGTGATTAAAACTAAACATAATGAAGGTTGTTGTTCCTCTTGGTGGGGGAAGAAGACTGCTGTGTACCTCTGTACCTTGGCTTGTAAGGAAGTGGGATGTGAAGCCAGCACGACAGCTTTATGGCGGGAGTAAAGCTTTACTGAGAAAGGGAAATCATGTGCTAAGCCGTTAAATTAGCATCGAAAGTGGCCGGTCTTAATTTCTCACTGTCAGATGGAAATGTCAACAGTGAAGAGTCACATGGAACCTCTTTGGAATTGACGTCTTACCTTGCCTTCTTTGAATACTATAGCATTTGTTTGAATCCGAACTTGTTAAGCTGATCACAGACATCTGTTTTGTAAGCAAGGACAAATTTACATTATAATTTGCTGGTAGAAAATTAGAGTTTTGATAAACTGCCTTTTGAGTGTCCGGGGAGATGTCCGTTTTCATTTACTATAATTGTTTCTCAGTCATGTGTAAAGGAACTGACTTCTAACCGGTCTTGTGGGACACCTGATCAAGGACTCAGGCTGATTGGTTACATATGCTTTTATAAAGACCATTCAAACCACTGAGGATAGATTTAGAAAAGAAAATGGGAAAAGCTCATACAGTTACTAGCCTCTGCAGTATCCTTTGCAACGGGAAGAACAGATAACATTTCATTCCAATCAACTTGTCAAAATTAACAACAGTGCCATCTGTCTAATATTATGTCAAGAGGATGCAAGACCATTAAAGAAAATTCTATCAAAATTTTATTAAATCTGAATTTTAAAAAAGACACCCCCTGAGGTCAAAAATAAAACAGAAATATTCTTTTTTCGTCAAAGGCAGAGATTTCTTTTGGTCTTGGTTGTTTTGTTTTGGTGAATGGCACCCAAATCGCCACTGATGGGGCCAAAGGAGCCCAGATCACAACCAATGAAAGTAATAATAGAGGTCATGGTGACTTTTGTAAACAGTCCAAATGGGATGGTGGGACTAAGTTAGGTAATTCAATGGGTGAAAAGATGCTGAAAAGAGGAATGGGTGTACTTTGGAAGAGGGAATATAGTTTTCACCATCACTTATAATAGTTTTTAGAACATTGTATTCACCAGAGTAATTGCTGACCACACATGTGACACTGCTACAATGGAATCCGATCAGGCAAGAAATAAGTAGTGAGGTGGTCAAACAGACTGACACTAAGCAAACATTCTTGCCAGATTATCCAATGAATGAATTCTGATTGGAGATAAAAGTGAAGGGGAATACACCCAAAATGTTGGAAATGATCTCTAATTGCTCAGGTAAACTTCCTGACCCAGAAAGTCAGTTTGCAAAGTGTTCCTGGTGTCTACCAGCACACGTGCCGGTGTATATCTCCATGTATGATCTCCCTGTGCAGTGGGATGCAACCTGCAACTTGCTGAGTACAGCATTATTATTATCATCAGTAGGGATGATGGCCATAACTATGGAACTGAGACCTTACAACAGAGAGAAGTTGTAATAAACCAAAATGGTATCTTGAGGGGGCAAACAAAATCATATTGGAAAAAAGAAAGATGGAGAGGGTGGAAGATGGGTGGAGGGAAGAGGAAGGAGTAAGAGTGGAGGAAGAGTGGGTAGAGAGAAATGTTATAACTCAGACCTGCTCTCTGGGGTAAGGTCTCTAAATTACAGTGAGATGTGGACAGCTTGTCAATGCCAAGGCCTGAGCCAGAGCTGTGGAGAAACACCACACACACACCACACTTTTTTTATACGCCCACTGCTTTCATACTAGAAGTCTATAGATCTATCTATCTATCTATCTATCTATCTATCTATCTTTTTTCTTGTTTTTTCTTTCTTTTTTTTTTTTTTGTTTTTTTTGCTGACTGCAGTCTGAAGCGTCCATGTGTTATCACCAAAGCATGGCCCTCCATGCATACAGCGAACACCCACAGACATGTACTGAAGCAGAAAATTGGATGGCCCATCCAAATTCCATGCTGGCCACTTTCCCTTTTTGCTAAGAAGCATTGTCGGTGCATTAGCAAAGGTCCTTCCGCCTCTCAACTTGATACTTACAATGACAAGTGGCTTGCATAAGAGTTGACTCAGACATTTTTATGGTTCGTCAAGCGTTCACCTTAATGATTAATCTACCACAGCTGTAGTTAAATCAAATGTATTCGTTTGTCTTGAAGATTTCATAGTTGGAGTGAGCAGAAACATTTTGATGACTGTGTCTTCTTACGAAATCAATTTCAAATACAACCCTCTGTGTACGGGTTCAATGAATGCCATTTTTCCCATTGAGTTGCCTTACGTTAAATCAATAGGATGACCCCAGTGTAGACATTGTGTATATACTGCAAATTAAAATGGATATTAGCTTTAGATCAGATATTGTTTATCAGCATTACTCAAGAGGATATTTAGAATTTATTGAAACTGTGTTGTTCCTATTATCCTCTTGCTCGGAAAGTTTGTTTTAGAGTTCTGCATAAGAACAGAAAGGAGATAATCCCAAAGTAAGACCAGAAAATAAATTACTTCTTGAACTGTTGATACTGTTACTGCACAGCTTGAATTGAATTAGTAGAACAAGCTGGCTTGCTTTAACTGGGACCTGAGTGGAGAAGACAGCAAAAGAAAAATATGAAATATGTTATTCAGTTCTTGTGGTGCTTTCTTTATCATTTGAGGTCATATGCCAAAGCAAAATTTTATATTTGGTGGATAACATGGTGATCATATACAATAAATCATACCTTACGATGCTTGCACCACGGTAGCCAACTATGGCAGACTTTGCAGTAACAGTCTTTTCTGCCTTGTTGGTTCTCCAAAGATTCTGTCTTCACTTCCAGTGTATGTGTGTGTACTATATGCAATATCCATTACTTACTAATCATGGGATTGTTGGAAAAAAATCTCATAGTCCAATGTAGTAGGCTGGAGCAAATAATTGGAACACATAATTTAATACATGACTGATTTTGCTGCTGTATTCAAAAAGACCATCAGGCCTTGCTGTTTTGCTGCAGGTATACATCTCTATATGTTCAATAATTCAACCACTGAAATACTTTATTTAGTAGAGCCCCACAGCCCCATCTAATTCTAATTTTTGCCTTTGGAGCATGGAGACAGTATTTGTAAGAGCAAAAGAAAACTCCCCACATCCAGGGTGGTGGTTGTGGTGACTCACAATATCCACACCCTCATGCTTATGGAAAAGACAAAGTGAATATTGGATAGCCGAGTCCATGCATCTCTGCCAAAACATTCAAGCAGGATTCATCATTTTCAGGCTATCTAAGGAGAAAAATGGCTGTGGGCTGCAGGCCTGCCGTTTCTTCCAAAGCCAACCATCAACCAGCTGGAAGACAGTCAATTAGCCTGGCGCCACCCTCCTCTCAGCAGGGTGCTAGTTCCCTAAGTGTCAATCAATGCAGATAGCTGTCAATCATAGAGACAGTCAATGAGGAAAAAAGAATCCTATAATACCCCCCCTGTGGCTCAAAGCAGTGTGAATGATTGGAGATGTTGAATCGGCGTGTCTGGTCTGAGGCCTGTTGGCTCCTTGCCTCACCCAGCCGCTGCCATTCTGTGCCCTCCCCCCTCAACTCCCCGCTGTCTGTTCCCATGCTCATTTACAGTCAGCTTGTGTTGTTTTTATGTGATCCATTTTCTCCATCCCTGCCACAGGCTTCTGCACTTCTGTCTGCCTAGTGTCCAGCTCCTTCTGAGAGGAGGAGTTGAAGACGGATACCTGCTGAGTTGAGCAAAGCTGCTCCATCACTGGCCTGATGCACCATGGAGGGCCACAAAGGACGCCCAGAACCTATAGCGGTCTCTGTGGGATCAGACTCTGTTGTTTTGACTAACAAGAAAAGACAGGATAGAAAAATTCAAAGTAGGAAGAGTTGGAAACAGTATTGCTTGGCAATGCTTTTCTTTGAAGAAGTTTTGAGCTTTAGGAAAAAGGATACAGCAGATGAAAAGTGTTTGATCCTTCACAAGGTGCAAACTAGGTTTAGTCATGTTAGACACTAATGGAGAAAGTTATGAAACTGTCTTTTAACTGTACCGAAAAATGAGAAATATTGCCTGTGTATGCACATTGACAAAAGCTAACAGGAATTAGGCAAATAAATTTGAATGGACATGCTTGTTCTTTGCCTTCAGAACTGCCTCAGAATGATAAGTACATTGTTGAACCTTCCTACCTCAGTGCTGCCCAGTTTAACCATTGTCTTCTATTTCTGGCAACTGAATAGCTCTGAAAGCAGCAATACTCTTGAGTGAGTGACTTGTTCAGGAATATAATCAGTAACAAAAGCAGTGTGCTGAATTGTATTATGTGAGTGTGAGTAAAACAGATCAACTAAAACATGGCATCTGAATCATGTCAAATATTATGGTAGTGTGTGTATTGTACAGAAATTGCATACAAACCTTAACATTATGTTTGTCTTCCTTTATGTAGCTCATTTCTTGCTGTGCATTCATACCTCTCTATATTTAGTCCCCTGCAGTGTGATAATTATTTAAAATATGACTGACTACACATACATCACATTTATATTTACCTGATCTACATATTCACTCAGATTTGATTTTTCAAGTCAAATATAGTGAAGCACAAGCACAATCCATGATTTATTCTGTTAAAAAAAGAACAGAATAAGGTAAATTGAAAGTAGATAGCAACAAAGTAAAACTGGAAAATGTGTCAAACAAAATCTGACAAAACTTAAAAGGGGAGCACACCAGCGTGTGGGACAGTAGTGTCCACGCTCTTGCTTGGACATATAGCATTTCACTTCCTGGCTGTCCCAGACTTTATCCTATTAATAATATATGACTTCACCCAGTATGTGGCAGGGTAGAGCACAGACGTTCACAGTAAAAAGGTGCTTCCCAATCTGTGTGAGTTATTCTCTCATTGAGGCCACATGACCAAGGTGTACAATAAGTGTTAGCAGTAGACACCAACAGGTAGATAGATACTAAGACACAAAACCTCCTTTACGTTGGAGTGTATACATAAAAACACATATTATTATGCCAATGCTCCTGTAGATCCAACTATAAATCTGCTCCCCTCTACTCCCTCAACAACTCTTTTAAAAAGAAATAAAATCCAAATTTCCCAGCCGTACTTCCATCAGGCAATTTTTGGGAAAATATGCAGGGATTTGTTCAGCTTAGCCACAATGGAACGTGGCAGGGAATCTAAACAAGCTTAGAGAGAAAGATGGGAGACGGATGGAGAGGGGAGGGGAGGGACAAACCACAGACGATAGAGGGAGCAGGAGACTCAACCCAAACTCCTTTAAACATCTGAGCACCCACTCCCCTAGAGAGGGGCTTAGCACCTCCCATACTGTTAAAGAGAATACACCTGGGGAATAAGAGCGCCGCTGAGACCACGAGTGAGCCGAGCGGCACGTCAAGACTCTCCTGTGAGGGAGGAGGGAATGATGCAAGTAGAATAAGGTTTGAGAAGACAGGCCTTTGAAACTATGCAAAGCTGCTGTTGTTCTAAAAGCCCCCCCCCCCTCAAAAAAAAGAAAGAAAAAAAAAGATGTCCCTGCAGAATACAGAATTTATTTAAACAACCATATTATTCTGGAATTTCTGTCTCCTTCACCATCCATTCCACCAATCTCCTAGTCAGGAGAGGTCAACTACTGTATTTGAAACTTACAGCATGGTTACCATTTTTGCATGCCAACCACAACACACAAAAAGAGTCTAAATTGATTGAAAAATGCATTTGACTTAGATAGGATTACTGTGTACCCTGTAGAGGTGTTTATCCCAAACCAAAACTTTGATTGAGACGCTAGGGTATAGTGACAAATTCAATTTGTAATTGGTTAGAAGCCAGAGGATCAGTTTAGGAAAAAAGTAGATGTTTTGGGTTACCAGAAATGTGGAATCAGCCCGCAGCGGCTGTGTTGTTAGAATTTTCTCTGGCAGGTGAGGAGGGGAGACGCTCTCTACACAAGCACAATTTACCAGGGGGCTCGTTAGATGCACATCAAGTCTGAGCCTGTCATAACCGAGCAGTGTACACCTCTATGGCACTAGGGGCCTGGGGCCTACGCTGTTCACCTCACACCTTGCTAATGGCCATCTGCGGTCATTATAGCCCACCAATGAGTCATACCCACGCTTCCGAATGCAGCCTCTGCTCCTCCAGGGCCACCGCTGTGGGTATCTCTGCAACACTATACTGCCACCACCGCCGCCGCTGCTTGTTGTTGTTGCTTACTGTGGCTGTTGTTATTGATGTTTATTCTCTCATTCTACCCCCTCAAACACACCATACTGACCCACCAGTACGCCTGCAGTCATGCAAGGCGTTGTTTATCTGCCAGCAAGATGGGTGAGATACACATACACACACACACATGCCAAATATGGACTCTCTAATGGAGGATCCTCTCATGCTGTTTCTCCTCACAGAGTATATCCTTTTCATTCTGGTTCAATCCCCCGCTCTTACTCCACATCTCTTCTATTCAGCTCCCTCAATCTCTCTCTGTCTCTCTGCCCTCTCCCTAGTATATCAGCCAGTGTCTGAACCCAGCTGTGGATTAGATCACTGTGGGTAAACCCATAGTGGTGTTCCATCAGGCCTGAGAATGGTGGGCCGTTTCATCAAAAAACTCATTCCTCATGTAAGAACTAATGCACTGTAGGCGAAGTCCCGACTGTGCCAGGGCCAGGATATGTGGATTCAGCTACTGCTGCCCCCAGATAAAACCCCAGCAGCAAAATAAAAACTACAACCCATAAAGGGATGTGGGGAGAAATTCATCGGCCTACAGCCCAGGCCAATGGCAACTTTATCTGTTTGTGTGCAGGGGCGGACAGCTACATTTCCACAATGTGTGTCTACATGCCCTGCTGTGTGAGCATGCATTTATATGAGTGTTTTTCAGTGTGTGTCGTGTGCATTGGTGATAATGTCCAATCATGACACAGTATCAGTGCGTGTGCGTGCATTTTTTTTTTCATAAAAGTTTGGGTTTTATCGGCTATTACACACTGGTTGATGAGGTTGACGTGTATTTCTCTTCCTCTCCACTAGTGGGCAGCTCCCAGCAGGCTTTCCACAAACTATAAAATCCAGCTACCTCCCTGTGGCTTCAGTAATTACACTACCCATCAGGACAAAGAGTGAAGAGGAATACCAATGAGTGAAGAGTGAGGACAACAAAGCTGCCACAACAGCATGGACTCTGATTTATATGTATGTGGACAAAGCCTTGTCATGAGTGAGGAGCCAGTTCTGAAGGATGAAACCACTCATTGCCAATGGAATATAACAGCTATTCCATACAAATACAATTACATACTATTCACCTGTGGGAGGTGGGCAAGGCAAAAGATCCCCACAAGGAGAAAACTGGATGTCAAATTAAATTTGACAGGCAGGACTATTTTTTATCTCATTTATTCTGCACAGATTTCTCATTCCAGTTCCCAAACTGACAATTGTGGCATGTGGCCAATTTTTGGCAGTTGAAGATATGGACAGATGTTGCATGCAGGGTGACTATGAGGATATATACTTTCACTCATTTCGGTTCAGAGGGGAACTATTTTCTATTTCTTAGGGGAGGAGCAAAAGAAACCATGGGAGAACAATGAGGCAGCAATCAGACAGAACGTCCACCTGGCTCTGCCAAATTCAAGCGCCAAGGCCTTTTGGGAGAGTGAAAGACTCAGCTGAAGTCCTCTTATACAGGCCATTATCTGGACCAGATTCCCTAACCTTCAGGGCAGAGCAGTGATAGCTCCACCCCAAGGAGAGATACGGAGGATAGAAAGAAACAGAGACATATAAAACTCAGCGAGAAATAAGAAATCTGCATTTCTCCTTGGCAGAGGCTGTATGGAGAACAAGTCCTGTGTTTTCATTGATAAATGGCTGCGGAGAGAGTGAGTGGGCATTGTGCCTCACTCTATCATCCAAACAACAGTATCTCTCTCAGGGAGTCCTTCCGCTTCCAAGCCACCCCTACTGGCTTTGGCTATGGACAGATCTGCCAAGCCTTCTTGCCCATAGCCGCCAAACACAGAATTATCCATTGCTTGCTTGCTCTCTCCCTCATTTCCTTCCCTACTTCCCCTTCCCCATCTCTCTCCTTCAATGGAATGAAGCCACTGACAGGCAGATGGGCAGATGGGGATCGACAGTGTTCCCCAGGCCGAAAGCTAATTGGGAGAGACTGGAAAAGGATTTGGCGCTGCTGAATGGTCCTGACATGATGGGAAAATCAATGCACACTTCCAGTGTATTTGCATCATGCTGAACCGAGAGCCCACAGCCTAATGTTGTCTCTGCTGGGAGTCATTAAGAGTTTTGTTTCAACTCTGACCCCTCAGTCTGACAACTCTGCTCAAGACTGATTGAACTGAGCATGGCTGGGAGTGTAGGGATCGGAGAGGTGAATATACCCACTGTGTTCATGCATTTCTCATGACAGCCAACTGCCAGCACTTACTATACTTCCTGTCAGTTCAACTCCTGGACATCTCTATACCAGCTATGAAAAAGAATGTGATTAGAACTAAAGTTCATCATTTTTACCATATGTAAACGAAATAGGACTTCAGACACATGCAGGCTGCAGCTAACTAACCAGTAGTCCTTCAAGCCTTTTTTGTGTTTATCTAAAATTTAGAGAGGAAGTTAATTCATGTAATTGAGGTAAAAATATATATTTACAGTGTTTACCGAGACTGACTGAGCAGACAACACAGTATCCCATGAACTACATGTGTACATATCAGGGGACACTAGTCCAGTGATTGGCATTAGGCACCCACATACCCATGAAATTTACTTACTTTCAGTTAAAAATCAGTGCATGTAATAATGGTAGAAAAAGAAACAGATCAGCATGGACATTTGAATCAATGAAGTGACATTCTTTCAAAGAGAAATCCATGCATGTATTGATTAAAAGAGAAACTGATCAAGAAAGTGGTAACAGCAAAAATTAATTGATTGATTTTTAGAATGACTAATTTTTTGGCCTACTTTCAGCCTGGACTTGATTGCTGTAAAAAACTAAGTTCTAAAGTTTCTTGGCAGAAAATACCAAAGATTTCTGCTTTTGACTGAAAACGCAGTTTTACCAATTCTGCAATGTCAGGCAAACAGTCTCCTTCTCTTTGTGTGCTTTTACAGACTAGTATGCTGTTGTCTTGATATGAATGAGTCAGAGTTGTGGAACTAGAGTTTAGATACACTTATAAGAAGCACTTTGTAAGAATGTTAATGAAGCTCTGTGGTCAAAACTTGGATCACAGATGATTAATAATATGCAGCTCAGATGGGAATCAATATGTAGCACATAAGTGCTTTGCCTCACTTCTCCATTTGTTCCAGCCATCTTGTTTTCTGACTGCACTGCAAACTCAAGCATCTCTGTGGAGGCAGAACTATGAGACGTCATTCATCACTGGATTCATACCATTAAATCCACCATGATTTGATTGCCTCACTGACATTTAGAAACAATATTTACTATTGAAAATAAATATATATGTGATATTCAAGAAATGATTGTGAAACCAAAACACAATGTATTGATATATCACATAATAATGTGCTTCACTGAAGGTGAAATGGACCTCGATTATAACCATTTCCCAAAGTAAATATATCTTTAAAACATGCATGCTACCATTGGTCTGTCAGTTCCCTGGGAAGTGACTCAGTGCCAGGAAGGGATGGTCGAGTTAGAATCTGTACTCCAGAAAAAAAGCTCACCTGCAGCTCCCAAAATGAGAGATGGTGGAACATAACGTAAACGTACTGCCTTAAAATCAGTAAGCCTACAGGGGACTGTCTCTCCCTGCATGGAACAGATTGGCCTCATCATTTTCCAACCGCGTGACAATAGAAAAGTGGCCTCTGATTCTGCTAGAACTCCTTTCTTCTTTCTGCATCAGGTCTGATTGTGCACAAAGCCAACAATGCCTCTGCAATAAAAACCACAAAACACTTTGTATGTTGTATCTTATCTGAATCAGTGCCATCGCTTACAGCTTCCCCCTATAAGAAAGCCTCACACAAATGCTGACTTCTCTTTAAGTCTTGATTTACCCAAATTACAAAAGAAAACATGTTTCCATGCTACCACTCTCACCTGAATGAGCTAGACATTGCTGTGAGGAGATTTCACTGGAAGTCATCTGAGTCACCTTCTCTCTATTTGGGTGGCGGCATAAATCTCAGAGCTGGATATCTCAAAACTTGGGCAAATACAGGTAATGCTATCTGCATGGCCAGATACCATACAAAAGGTAACAGAGAACATATTTTTTGTGTGATATGGGTGAACCTGCTCTTTACACACATACTGTAATAATAGCTGTGAGCAGAGGTTTAGGTTGTTCCCTTTTTTCTGCAACACTTATTAAACCACTCAGATGAAGTGAATCACTGCTGTGTGTCAGTATGCAGCGGCGCCTTATCCTGGATCACAGTGCTGATACATTTCATCCTGGGGATTTCATGGATACCGCGGGAAACGTCCTAACCCCAATGGGTTGTTGTTATCTTTATAGACTGCCTTGGTATCTTAACCTGTGCTTTCTTTGTTCTTTTGGACAAAGTGGAATCTCCAGTGCCTCTTTTCCCAGCTTCTACCAAAACACACTTGGCAGCACTCGAAGTGTCTGATAATGTGAGAATGACAACTTGATTGTTTTGTCTTTAGCCAAGATGTTAAACACAGATGTAAGACATTAGTGGCACCACGGCACAACAGACTATAAATTTACTCTCACTGCCAGTGTTTGATGTAGAACAAGCAGAGTGACGATCAAAAGGCACAGCTTGATTTGAGCAGAATTAAACAGCAGCATGGAGGGGGAAAAAAAGATCTGAAGAGCAAAGGGACGATGAAAAGAGAGAAAGATACAACATCGCTTTCACAGCACGGACAGCAAAAGTGTTCTTGTCACTTAGGTTCTGTGGAGGAGTAGCACATCCTTGCTTAAAGACCTTATCCCATGCAACAGCTTAACACAAATCAGAAGGGGGGGTGAGGGGGTTCCCAGTTGTCATGGAAACACTGTCTGTCCTGGTGACATTGCCCTCATTCTGACAGGCTCTTCTTTTACAACGACAGGTGAAATGAAAAACAGCCAATTCTCATTCTCTACCAGTCAGCCATTATATATGAACCGTGCTCTTCCCTCTCTTTCACTCATCCATTTCCCATCTTTTATTTGCTGCTCCCATCTTAGGAAGACAAACCTCCATGTCTATCTCCTGTTCTCTCAAAGAAACCCCAACACAAACTCAGAGAAGTTTTTTATAGTGCACAGACAGCTTCCTCCTGGGGTTCTCGTGTCCCAGAAAGCCTCACAAATGCAGTGGGAGATTAGCTTTCTGAAACCCCACCCTCCCACCCCCAAATATGCACGTTAATGTATGAATGCTGCTGATCATTTGCTATGAAGTTACGCATCTGACACTTCCATATGGATCTATTTTCCTTTCCATCTGTCTGTAGGGAACATTTTCAGGTGAAATAATGGAATGCCCAGAGGTATATGGAGAACAGCACGTAGGCTGACAGGTGAAGTCTATATATTTGTTTTTGCATATACTGATATCTTATACTACCAACTATATACTTACACTATATCTATGCTGTTTTAGTTATACAGTATGTGCCTGTATGCTTGTGTAAAAGGACAAAGCTCGGGAACACTGAGTACACAAAAACAGAAATAAAAGGAATATGAAGTTAGTGAGTCTTTGTAACAGAGTAAAATTGCAAATCATCTCCACCCAAATATTCTGAATATGTTTTGAGGAATTTTAACTTCATAACAAGCACAGACAAAAACAAATCACGGATTTGCAAGCAGAGACACAGATTCCTCTCAAGAGAAAGAGGCACAGCTGTCTGTTCTCGACTAGATTCAGCTGTTGCACATCTGAAACTCAATTTGAAAGGGACCGTGACAGGTGGAAATAATCGCATCACACTTTACGGTAGTGACTGTTCTGAGACGTTCAGGAACGCAGACACACTCTGAATAATGTGCGCTCTCTGCTGAAAAAACTCTTGGGTAGGATCAATAACTTTAATTAGCAGCAGATGCCTTGGAGGTTTTTTTCTTTCCCTTTCCCCTGGAGAGTATTTTGATAAATCTTTGCTGTGTCAGTCATGTAGTACTCATGTGGTTCACTTCCTACTGCTCTGAAACAACCCCTACTGCTACAAAAGGCAGGTTTTCATTATTTGCTGATAAGGTAACTCAGATTTCACACAGGACTCAGTATTTTGACTTCTTACTTGTGGCGTAGGTGAAGCATTAAAATTAGTAGCACATAAGAGTAGGTGTGAGGTAATTGTAGAGAACAGATTCTATATCACTGCCAAGAAGAACTGAGTTGATATAATTATTGTATTAAGTGTCTCTCTTAAAGAAAGAAGTGAAGTCTTTTGACCCGGTGGAGGTGTGTGCTTATTTGGTCAAGATCCTGAAGTGGAAGTATGGTCCTGAATGGTTTAACAGGCATTATACAGATCAAGCCTTAAGAGGATCAGTTCATTCAGGAAAGTCCACTGGTAGTCACGGCAAGGGAAGTGTTTACTGCTCAAGTGTCTGCTTGTGGGTATTAACCAAACCCCATACAGAAAGTAGGCCATGCAAATGATGCCGAAGAGGCCCTGGGAAAGAGAGAGCTATAGAAATAAAGACACAGAGAGAACCAAAAGCCCACACAGAAGAAATGGGCCATACTGAACAGGCCAACAAATTTTTTTTTGCGCCAAAAAGTATTCTGATATTCTCAAAAAGGGGATTCAAAGCCAGTGAATCACAGCGTCAAAGAAACAAGAAATGTGGGAGAAAGAAACAGTAAACTGGAGCAGACTAAACAGATTTATGCTCGATGCTCAGGGACTGTGATGGGTAAGTCTGCAGACTGCAGTGTAGTGGTGAGTCACCATATACACCAGTTAGAGTGCAGCACCTTGAAAGCTCCCAGATCTCAGACTCACGTAGCCTTGGAGTAACCTGGGATTACAGGCAGGGGTAAGGAGTTAGAGACACACTCACCAAGCTGTTACACAGAGAGTGAACAACTCTAGAGGAAGCAATCTATCCAGGGGTTTCCTGGAGCTGAGCTGTATGATATGCTCTAACTTACATAAAGTATACTGCTGAAAATGTTCACGTCTCTATCGTAAACCTTAAAGTTTCCACCTGAAACCTAAAGAAATACCATGCCATCTGAAATAACCTGAAGGATTTTTATCTCATCTGGAACCAAGTTCACTGCAAAATGCCACCAAAGCCTCATATAATATGGCGAAGGCAATCACGACTAAAGCTTGACATTTGCAGCATTATTACAGAGGGAGCATGGAGGAAAAGGGATTTTTAGCTTCTGGAGTGTAAAAGACAACTTCACCTCAACCCTCGCCTGGTCTCTATTTCAGACTATGTCCTCCCCCATGGAAATAAGAGGTCAGATATGAAAAAAAAAAAAAAATAGAGAGAGAGGGTGACGATGAAAGACACAGAGAGTGAGAGAGACAGAAAGAAAGAACTGGCAAGTGTTCTGTGGAAATGCAGCAGGGATACAAGATGACCTTGTTACACAAATAGCCCATCTTTATGGGCAAAAAAGAAAAAGATAAAAAATCATCCCTTAAGATAGTTATCACCCATTGGGCCCATTGGCACTAAGGCAAATCTTTTTCAGGTAATTATCACCTTCTATTCTGTCATATTTTTCATCAGTTTTCTTATATACCTGATGGAGTGCAGGTGAGGGAAGGACCTGACTCCTAAGATAAATGTACACCATTAAAGCCCATCAAACCTTATTGTATTAACTTTTTCCTAATATGCTGTATTTGAGGTTATCTTAATTGGTAATTCTAGTGATGTTTTCAATAAAAAAAAAAAAAAAAAAAAAAAACTTACATTAAAACATGTAAATCAGTAAGATGAGCATTCAGCCAGTGGTGGTGTGTTAAGGTGCACTGCTTAAAGGAATAGTTCGAGATTTTGGGAAATAAGGTCATTCACTTACTCACCAAGAGTTAAATGAGGAAACTGACACCTCTCCTGCTCAGCCAGCAGCTACACTTTCTTGCTAACTTTTAGTAAATGATCTAAAGCACATTTATTTAAAATATTTTCTATCTTTAATTCTCATTCTGTCAGAAATTAGGTAGATTTAGCTTCATTACAATACTAATCCCTGCATTTGAAGTGGAGTATATTACCTTTTCCGCAAGAAAGACAAGCAAATCCTCATGAGTTAATCATGCAGCTCATTATCAAGCCAGCATGGTTCATAAGAATGTCAACAGTTAGTCTTGATCAGTATTCACAGTGCAGTCGTTTTGAATGGCTGTGGCCACTGGTGAATAACTGCCTCATTATTCTGGGCACAGAGTGAGAGGGCTGGGCCTCGGCGTTGCGCAGCGTCATTAAAGTCAGCATCTTTGAGCATAACAGGCTTGGCCCTGGTTACAGCTACTGCCATGGCCTGTTATTTCTCCATGCTGGAGGGATGCATCCAATGTTTTCCTGTGCCAGTGTTTGCAGATTACTGCCATGATCTGCACACAGGAGGTGCAGTGCTTGGGGCAGCGCGCCATCCAGCCACACAGTGACCACCTGCATTGTGAGACACACTGTATATCTCTAAAGACAATGTGGCACAGGTAATCTCTGCCGCCTACAGCTGGGCTTTTGTCTGGTCCTCTAGTGGCAACACAGGCAACCACACAGACAACCATAGATTTGCCTAAGCTGCCCTCTGCAGCAGCATGCGCTTGTTTATCACCTCGGAACATATTGCCACCATTTGGTCAAGCCTAGAAAGATGGCAAATCAGACAGAGCGGGAAAGATGAGGAGAAAGTCACAGAGAAATATAGATGGGGGGAAAGGAGAGGGAGCATTTGAGTAAGACAGGGAGAGCAGAGGAGGGAAAGAGAGCATCAGAAAATTGGCCAGTGCGTCATGGACGGGAGAGAGACTAATTAAGGAAGGCTGGATTAATTAGGCTTCCAGTCTGCCTGCCTCTCATACTCCCACTGAGCTTCATGCCAGTACAGGGCCCAAACCAACTCCCAAAAGCCAGCCCATCTATTGTTCCACAGATTTTCCATTCATTCATTGGAATGTGTGTTTCCACTATCAATACGTGCCACCATGGGGTTTAAAGCTATGCTGTAAATTTGGTAAATTACAGTAAACACCTAAGAAGGACAGACATAACCTTGCATTGATAGATTGTGCTTGCCTGTGTGCAGGAAATTTATTGTAAGCCACATTTGGTTAATGATGCATACATTTGCAATGAGGTGAAATATTCTCCAGTTGAGGGACCTGCCCTTTACTTTGTATGGCTACAGACTACAGGTTGTATTGTGCACTACAAAAATTGTTTTCAGGACATTTCTGACTCAAAAATGGAAAAGCTCTGACAATGCAGTTGAAAAACTATGTGTTTGATATTTAAATAATTTCATATTTTTCAAGAAGAGAGTCTGCATCTTGAATGAGTGACAAATGGGTCACTGCTCTAGAGATTTAATGATATTTGAGTAAAAAATACTGCAAATAAGTAAATATGGATTATTCTCTACTGAAAAAAGTAAGACTTATATGACTCAATTACATACAAAAATGACTGAGTTTAATGCAGTATGCGGATGAACTGCAAATTAGTTCATATTGGTTGTTTATTTCACATCTTTACACAATGTAAAAGGGAAAAGCTAGTGATCTTTGCACAGTCTTCCCAAGTTACATTGCCCTTTACATTACATTATCCTTTGTTCCTCCTCCCATTCACCCATTTGTCCTGAGTAAATGAATTCAGCACCAGTCCATCATGATGCAAGGGCTAAAGTAGGTTAGGAGGGCTTTTGTCTACAATGAAGCTTCACCACCATATTCAAGGCTATCCTATCAATGGCTCTTCCCTTCTTCTGTGAGAGCAAAATGGAGTGAAAAGGCTTAGCAGATGATGAGAGATCTGTATATTTATTTCAGCCTCAATGAAAAACAGCCAAAGAGACAAGTGCCTCCTTCACCCAGTGTTCAAATTAAGCCGGGAGCCCAGCTGCCACAAAAGAGACCAGAGACCCCCAGAAATCAATATAAGAATTATATGGGCATGGAGCAGTGGGATGGAATTGCAATGATAATCAATTAACTATTAATCACATCAATAGCAATAATTCTACTTGCACAATGGTTTGGTAGTATTTATATAGTTTGGATAGAGGTGGAACACAGGAACCGCCTCTGTCGTTGTTGGTTGTACTAATATATCCAAAGCAAATAGATCCTCTAAAGACTCCCCACCCTTGACATATACTACCACACCAAGCCACAATGTATTTCAAACCTGCCTATAGCTCTCCTTCATCTAATATCCTTGGCCCTATCTAGGGTGGAATATGATGGAATGAATATTTATTGTGGGTCCTGGCTTTGATGGGCCACATTGAAAGGTTGGAGAAAAACAAAGTGGGAAAAAGCTGGTATCGCCATTTCTGGCCTGACTGACGCTCCAGATTGCAGTAAGTAATTCATTCTGAGAGGGAGGCACAAGTGCCCCTGCTCCTTCTCCCAGCTCAAGTTTATGATAATCCTAATAAATTATGATGCGCTGCACAGACATTAAAAACTCTGATTGGCACTAAATCAAACAGGCTGTGCCTCTCAGGTCAGAGAGAGCTAAGAGAGTGACTGTGTGTGCTCTTCTCTGCACTCCCTTCCAACTATCAATTTCTCTCTGTCCTCAAATCCTACATCACTGCAGGTCCACCTACCCATTTCTCTCTCTCCTCTCTGCTTTTGTCTACTCCTATCTTTTGGCTCAACTTGTAATTTTCCATTCCTTTTCTGTGCCCTTTCTGTACCACACCTTCCTTTGCAGCTGACTTGATAAATTTAGGTGACAGCGTAAAATGTTCTCCCGAAAAAGTCTGAGATATGGAGTTAGGTCCTCAGTACCCAGGGAGTATGTGTCATTGCACCTTGATTCCCTGCATTTTTCTGTATGTATTTGTATCCCATTTGCAGATGATTTAATTCACAGTTGAATGGATAAACAGAATGACACCCACCACTTTAATCTTACCTAAGCTTTCATGCGCACTGTGCAGATTATTCTACACTCATCAACTCTAGTGGTCATAGGTCCAAAACATCAATTTGTTAACCCAAATCTGGTTAGCCTGTTGTTGATTACTGCCCAGCACTGGCCCTTATTATGAGGAAATTGAAAAAAAAAAAAAAAAAATCCATCTACCTTGATTAAAAAGAGTGGAGAAAAAAATCTGCTTAACTGTTTAAATTAGAGGATAGTTGATCTCTTTAGAGACAAAATGGGAATGCAGAATTTTATTATCATGTGTCAAGTACGTATCTACTTTATTAATGGTTCACTGTTCTGAAAATAGCACAATATTAAATGTTGGAGTCTTTCTTTGGTCACATAAGGGCTTGGTAATGTCACAGGAGAGACGTTGCATTGTCAAATCAGACATGCATTTGCCACAGAAGTGAACAGTTTAATCGATCAGAATAGAGGTGAAGGAGAATGGCTGGGATGATTACACTTTTCTATTTGCATTGATTGTGATGCACTTTGGAATACATCCCATTTTAAATGTCCACGTTACAAAGAGTACATTCTCCCACTTGGTGAGATCACCCAGTAAATCATATTCACTGATGAATGTTTTAATGTTGAGGGTAGTGACCCCATCCATTCACGGACAGACTGCTTGTTAATGGTTATAATCAGTGGCAAAATAGCACCGGGGATCATATCTCAAAGGCTGCACATCAGGCAAGATGAATGAATGAAATGACACACTGCAGGTGAAAGATGCAGTCTGTTGATGGTTTCACCTCCCGGATCCACCTCACACATTAGATGACGGCAAGACAGTTGAAGAAGAACAGTTGGGACATGAAACTGAATGCAACCAGGAATGCAACTAATCATTATTTTCATTATTGACTGTTCTAACACTTCTCAAACAACAGTCGAAAACCCAGAAATATTCACCTTACAGGGATATCAATGGAGAAATGCAGCAAATCCTCACACTTGAGAAGCTGCAACGGTTGCAGAGATGCTGGAATAGTTGTTTAACATTAGAAACCATGACAGATACTGATTGTAGAATAATTTTCTTTTGTTTCTCTTCAAATTCACAAACAAAAGCAGAGTTAGAACATCAGTGCAGCAGAGAGAATATTTCTATCTGCCCTTTAAGACCCCTGAGAACGCAGCCTCTCTTTCACTGTATGAGTCATTACAAGGGTAACAGGAGCAATGTGTAGTTTAATGTGTACCTATTTTGGATTTTTTTTTTTCTTTTGTAACAGCACTAAACTGAATAAACCTCCATGATGGTGCAAGTAGCCTAATTACAGCACAAAATACACAATACTCTCAAGAATCACAGGGCTGGATTATCAACCAGACAAACTGCTCCAGGTACACAACAGGCAAAGGGGATCAAGGGAGGATCAAAATCAAGGCAGCCCAACCAAAGATATCCTCTCGATTTCACTCCTTCTTCTTCCTTTACAAAACCCGGTGCCTACATTGCCCACAATGCAACTCCACTACCTACAGTAAGGTCAGAGATTCAGCTGTGTTGCGTGAGTATTAAGTGCAGCCTTGAACCACTAGCCTCAAGGAATACATAAGGGGCGGGCTAAAAAGCTAACCTGGTGAGTTCATCTCTTTCTAACTCCAAACTGTTTTTTCTTTTCAAACTTTTAGTCTTCAGCCCAAACTGACAATGCCTCAAGTTATGTTGCCTGAAGCAACTTATCAGGCTTCACACAGCTAACTGTTCAAGCCACAAGAGACTTAACGCAACTTTTTTCCACTAATGCAGTAGTACTACCTGACCTGTAAACAGACTATGATGCGCAAAGACGGCACATATCCAATTTATTAGCACATTTGATAAAGTAAAATATTGAAAGGTGCTATATGTAAATAATATATGTCGCTACTTAGCCAACGTTAGCATTAATAAGTTGTTTACTTACCAGTAGCTAGTAGCAAGTGCAGTATCAAACGTCATTCCCTTACTCGCCAAGAGCTGTCTCCAGCGTTGTAAAAGTACGCCGATGTTAACTCTTGTTTTGCTTCTATTTCGATCACTTTTCTTCTTTTTCTTCCACCGAAGTCAGTCCACTCTGCCCTCTGTCAAACATGACAGGCCGAATAGATAGCGCTGCTCACTTCTTGTCTTGTAAACGCAACGCTGGCTGAGGCTCTTGGTTATGTTAACAGCTGTGCTATTGCTACATAGTCTACGTTGGCATTAACGTTGACTGTGTAGCGATTGCACCTTTTAGTACAATATAGTCAATCGATTAATTTTTAATTAAATCTTGTGCCCGCTGCTTACCTGCTACACATACTCAAACGTTTTATATCAGATTACTACAAACTTATTTTCACACAGGTAATGGGACAGGTAGTAATCCCAATATATCAAATGTCTTTTTGAATTTTAAATAAATCTTTAGAAACTGTTGTGAGTCTACCAATATTACAGATGTTTGAATTAGGCAAATGTCGTTTAGAGGTTTAACACTATACTTTGACGCCCTGTCTGGTATAAACTGAACCACTGCTGAAAAGATGACATTCTCCTTAGCTTGAGCAAGCCAATCATGGGGTAGCCCTGTACATAACCATTCCTCCTGACACCCTAAATACCATTCTGAATGAGATTGGTGCGAGTTGAAAGTCGGTGAATAATTATTCTTTAAAAGACAACAAGATACACAATGTGAGAAAACGTGAAAAAAATTGTCAAATCCTGAGCTTGTTATATTGGAATTAATGTTATTATCTTTTTTTTTTTCCCTTAGGTTTTTTCTATGTAAAGTAAAACATGTCAATATTTATAACAGACAAAGCTCAGGTGGATTTGCAGTCCCTCTCATTTTATCATTTTATGATCATCATTATCTGCAATATTTTTTCTCATTTAGAGAGACAGGCGATGAATACAGAGGGGGTCCTGGTCCCTAAGTAGCCTCACAAGCTTCATGGCACAATCAATCCCCAACATATCCATTGTCAGTTTTGTCAATACAGCGCCTTTATTACCTTGCTAATCCAATCGATAAGAGGGACCATTATATTTTACTGTGAAAGATGGTCTCCAAATATATGATATTTGCTACATGGAGGGTGTTGCATTGTTGGGCATTGGGATATTGCTTGAGTATGTATTGGAGACCAATAATTGTGTAGCCACTTGTTCTCCATTTTTCTTTCCCAAATGTCTTGGGAGGCCCTTCTGTTTTTCTTGCTATACATGGAAAAAAGTGAACCATGGGTTGGGACTTTTTCTAAGAACATGTGTTTATATTATGTTTTTTGAAGATTGGACATGTGAGGCTGGAATACTAAAGTGAAGCTGTGGGACAATAGAAGTCATCAATCATGAGAGGTGTACAGTTTCCTACAGTGGAAGACAACCTGCATCGGGCTGATGCAGTCGGGCCACAGAGTGGGATGCTGGAGGTTGACAGAGACAGGTAATTAACTAAAAATAATATGTGCTTGACACAGCAGAGAAAAGGGCTTTAAAAGGAACAGGAGACACAGCGGAATGAAACCTCTGAGAATAGCCTAGCTGGGGAGATGAAGGTTACTTTGTATGCAGGCATGAGTGGATGTAGCACATGCAGTCAGCCCTGCTCCAACACCTACACGCTGTAGAGGGATCAAACTTGAAGGCATGGGAAATTTCATTAGATTTTCAACATCATTGTGAGTTCTTTATATATACAGCATAAAAGACTGGCAGCATATCACAGTAGCATCGGAAATTTGATGTCTGATTGCTTTTGCTGCTCTGCTTTGATTCTTGTTGACTGGTGTGACATGTAGAAGTGTAACCAGAGGTGTACGTACCCTTTGATTTAAATGATGTATGTAATATGATTTGTTTGAAACTGAGAAACTGAGAGAAGCTGAATCATATGTGCATAATTTGAATTTATGAAACCAATCAAAATCCTGCAAAAAGTTTAAAAAACAAAGCAAAGCAGATCTTTGAGTTGCTATCACTAACAGACCTTGTAACAATTAAAGAACACAACATTTGGCTAACCAAACTTTAGAGACTACAGCTGCACTCTCTGGCTATTTAACCCACAGAGCTGCAGCTGCAGAATATCCTGATAGGAAAAAAAAGCCAAACTTGACTGTTATATTGTTTTTGCAAATATTTATAACTGACTCCCTCGATCGCAGTTTCTCATCAAAAAATATGTGTTGTTGATTAATTGTTTTAGTACCACAACAACTTTAAATAGATCAAGATTTCTAATGTGCCCATTACTGAATGTGTTTATTTGTCCCGGCAGTGAAGATTCTATCATAACTAGAGCATCTTCAGTATAATTTCTATTGATTAACAGTTAGTCTAGCAGTAAATGCAGCTGTACTCTTGCATTGTCATCTCAGCTGTAATTTTTCAGACCAAGTTGCTTAATTAACAAGTCCATTTGGACACAGTTTTGATCAAGCATGCCCTTTAATTCTGAGGACACACTCCATCCTCGGTGCATAGCAGTTTTGATCTGACCACTGAGGAAAACATGCCAATCTGCTGGGCCTTGCCTCAGACTTATTATCTTAGTTCAAAAAAAGCTTTGAGCCATCACCGATCACAGGATGGACAGCTGTCCATGGACAAAGGCCTGTGTTTCTTTGTGGACGGACGCCTGCCAATCTAGCTGTCGAGTCTGGATGACTGCCTGATTTCTCTGGCTTTCTAACTGCTTCTCCTGTCCGCCTGTTCACCACTCCTGTTGAACGTGCCTCACTGCCAGGTTCACTTGCTTACCTGTCTCACTCCACTTCAGCCCCTGAGTGCCAGTCTATCTTTTCTGCCTGTTGAGTCTGCTGAGCAGGATGACTTAAATTCTGTCAGGACCAATAAAATCACAAACATCTCTGGGGAAGGCGGGTATTTGCTCGGACCTAAAACAATAATGGATTGAGAATTCATACAATGCATTTTTTTAAGTTTGATTGAGAAGCTGACATTTTCATCAGTTAGAAAATTTTCATATTTATTTACTGTCACGCCAATGGGCTCCTCCTTATTAATATATTTATATTTAAAGGTGAACTCTGAACTTGAATTTTTTACAGTCAGCAAATAGAAACACTGATGCACTTTGTTTGGAAATGAAGAGATAATTATTCTACCACCTTATTTTGTGTAATATAACACTACCAGAACACAAACTGCATTGTTGTTGCCATACGCTGTTTAAAGCTATGCGATCAATCTGCTCAATATGAATATATGAATCTATGAATAGAAATGCAAACAATGTATGTTTTCTGTGCTGAGGAGTGGGCTAGTCACGTAAGTAAAAACACCTAAGGGGATGTGCCAAGGGTATAAGACAAGGAGCCAAGATGATTTCTGGGGTAGGAAGAAAAAAATATCTGCCTAACACAGTAACGTTTCATTTTTCTTTTTTTTCTCTATTTGCTTATTTCTTTTTGAATCACTAACTAGTTCCACAGACACATATGAAAGCACTATTTTAAGAGATATTAATGTCAGTGGAAAAGGCACAGATTTTGTTCCTTAGTTAGGAGCAGCAAACAGGCCAGATAGCCACAGACATCTGAAGAAAGTGCATTTTTTTACTCTTAATACTCTGTCCACCCACAGGAAATGGCAAAGATGAGGGATCTGCCCTCTCTTTTTGTAGAATACTCCTCTTAATTACTGTAGTTAGTTAATTACGACAAGCTATAGAATCAGATAACAACTCTCCCCAGAAGTAATGAATAGAGTTTAGTTCCTTGAAAGACGCAGTCTTTAATTCTAAGAAAGTTTCTTGACACTAGGCCCCATGAAACCTATTAAATAGAAATATAAAATTGACTTTGGAAAGCTAAAATATTTTCATCTGACAGCAGTGTTATGCAAGGATGACAGGATAATTATACTTGACTCATTGTCAATTCATTAAATAGCACATCATTTTCTGGTAAGAGTGAACTAGTCTGCACAACTTCAGCAGAAGTGCTTCATTCAACAGTGAGTGTTCCTAGGAAAAAATGGTGATTAAAAATGCCTGTCATAGGGATGGCTTGGTCACCTTTTACTTCTTCATTTTATAGCACTTAAGGTATGAGCAGATGTACTGCTGCAGGTACTTAGTGGTGTACTTAGATGCAGGTGCATGAATGACTCATCTTCATCTCACTTTATACTTACTGATTTACAAGTATTTGAATTTTGTGACTAATGGGCAAGGTGACAGTAAGGCTGTACAACCTTACTGAAAATTATCATACAGTTAATGAGAAGAAATGAGTGCTTCATTGGGGTGCTAATGTTCTCTAACCTTCCTTCAAATCCACACAACTGCCATGCATTTAATATTACAAACAAGACACCAACAACCAACTATGGAAAAAGGGAGTAAATTGTTTTGAAATACCAGGAACTTGTTTTTCAAGTGTGTTAAAATCACAAAAGAGATGTGGCTATAGCTACACACAGTGTGCTTGCTTTAAGTATTATAAAAGATATAAAAGACTAAGAGGCACAAATGTGCAAAAAATCCTCAAATGGGAACAGGATTGTCCTCTTGTAAAAAAAATGAGCCTATAGGTCATCTGTGCAAGCAGCTTGTTAGCAAAGGAGGAAGTCAGGTGACATAGCATGAAGATCGACAAAGTCTGTGTCTGCTTCAAGAGGAAGTTTGGGAGGAGGAAGTTGATCTAACAGGGTTGTATATAAATGTAACTGTGGGATACATGCATAGTTTAGGAAAACTTTTTGCTTGCAAGCAAGTCATAGCGCTATGATATTACTCTGTGATATTACTCTCTCAGCATTTGTTTTGTCAGGAATCTGGGCTGTTTTTTATACCCAATTCATACAAACAGGCTCTATTTTGTTCCTTTGGCCAGTTACATGCAGTTACAATATGTCATTGTTGTTTTCTCATCCATGAGGGGGGCTGAATAGAACAAGCTACTTGGAGCAGCAATACTTGTATCAGTAGGTAGTAAAACAGACAAGAGACCTCTGTAAAACAAATGATGCACAGCTTTGAAAAATGGCTTTGAAAGTGAACAGACCAGTAGGGGAAAAATAATAATGATTGCAAGGCGAATAGGTACAAAGCAAGCACATCAGATGCAAGTTGTAAAAGATTTTAAGATGAGGATCACAGATGAGAAGAAAAGATAACAGAGGCAGTGCATCAGGAAGCTTAGCATTAATGATGCACTTGGGTTGCATTGTGAAAACCAGGAGAAGAAAGAAAAGACTCTTTTCCAGGTAATGTAATTGCTATATTGGTGATCTAACACCCTCATTAAACATGGATCAAATGGGGGTGCAGAAAGCAGCGGCATGGAACCAGAGTGTGAAACAGACAGGATTAGCGGATGAGAGAGCTGTTCTCTCATGCACAGTGCATGTTTGAAGTCTCCCACATGGCTAATTGTTGACTGTAGACACTAGTATTGAGAAGTTCAGCCTCCCCACTGAATTACAGATAGCTTACTTGCCCTTGGCTAGCCTCCCAGTGTTTGTGTTGATTTTTTTCTGAGCAATTAACAATCTGACACCATGACCTTGGACTGTAGAGCGAGGGAGAGAGAAACATGGAGAGAAGGAAACTACCTCATACCTTTAAAAAAGTAGCTACTGTACATTAGTGCAAGACAGATTAGTAACAATATATTTTTATTTTAAAATATTGACATTTTTATAAATATGTTTGTACTTTCTTGTTTCAGAGTCTTGTCTTGTGGGTTTTGAGTGACACGAATGCTTTCTTAAATAATAAGTCTATGACAAAACTGCAAAGATAGACATAGACTAGTATTCACATTGCAGATATAAATCCAGTAAGCAGATGCAGTTTCTAAACAGAGTTTCACCCCTCAATTTGACACTGTCCCAGGAAAATTACCAGTGGTTCTGTGTTCTGCTACTTAAAATCTATGTTTACATTTTCCTAATGAGCAACCTGTTGTGGCCATTACTGCCCTCTCCAAGTATGGAATGTGGAATTGATAAGTAGCTTGACTTTATCCTGCTTCTGAGGGAGATTGGTACAGTCATTTGGGTGTACAAATCATGTGACTTTGACACTAACCCTAATCCACAAATATGATGTTGTTTTGTTATAACCATGAGGGCAATCGTTCCCTTAACAAAGTACTTTTTTTGCCAATAGTGTAGTTATGGCCTGCTTTCATGTTGTTGCTTAATTTCTGAGTTCCAGGATGGAATTTAAAGGGAGAGCTGAGTGTCATCAGTATAAGACTGTTAAAGTATAAAACTCTGATTTTTAGTGCAAAGAGAGACCAGTACATTCAAGGATCAAGTGCTGATGATTAGGTTTAAAACTAACAATTCTTTTTATTTTTAATTAGTCAGTTAGTTAAGTTTTTTCTACTGGATATCCTCTATGTATGTCAGAAAACTGTCAAAATGTACAATCACAGAGCCTGAGGTGAAGTCTTCAAATCATTTGTTTTGTCTGACTAACAGTTAAAATCACAGAGGATTTAAATCTACTGTTAAATGAAAGTGAGGAGCAGCACATCCCCATATTTAAGAGGCTACAAGCTGTTTTTTGTGTAATTTGGCATTTCTGCTTGAAATGACTTAATCAACTGTCAAGATTATTGTCACTACTACTGTCAGACAACTAATTCACAACTAGATTAACTGTCAGCTTGTTTAAGCACAACAGATATGTGGTAAAGTCATAACATTTGAAGATTTACTGTACCAAAGCCAGCAGACAGGTGTAAAAAAAACCTGAACAATTTCTCTTTACACCACTGCAAGCGACAGAAATGAGAACAACCTCCGGATGCCGTCCTGTAATTCTAAAACTTGGGGTTTCTTAAAAATAGGAACAACATAATTAATTTAAAGACAGCCATATGCAGTGTGACATTATAGTAAGTAGTTTGGAAAAGGTCAGCATCAGTATCAGATAAAGGGTGAGTCCAAGTCAAAAGGGCATGTAGCAGCCCTGCTGGCAGAAATGAGTTTCAGGACTTCCTAAGAAAAGGAAGACATAGAGTATGCTGAAGGAGATGAGATGGTAGTAGATGAATTATGTGTAGCACTACTGGGAGATCAGGCCTGGCATCTCATCAAAATCCTTATCAAAGAAGAAGATTTGAGACACTTTGTGTCAGCAGCAAAGAACCATGTCTGCTTTGTTCACTCGGCTTCTGGCTGCCTAGGAGCAGGATACAACAAATGAGCAGATCTGTATGGGAGGTGGGAGAGGTTAAAAGGTGATAGAGGTGATGATAGAGTTCTTAGACATGTGGAAATTGTGTAAAGTGAAAGGGGATGAGCGGAGAAAAGGAAGGAATCTTTGAAAAAAACTAAACAAATGTTAACATATTGTGCAGCAAGGTTACAAAACAGGTTAAAAAAAAAATAGAAAAGGATGTTCTGATACATGAAAAAGTGAAAGAGGCCATGAGTCGTACCATGTAAAGATCAGGCCAGATCTATTGCCCACATCAGGAGTGTAGCTATAAAGGAGAAGATCAAAGGAAGATAGAAATAAAATGATCAAAATAATCCTCTCTGTGGGAAGGTTGAAGTGACATAGGAAAATGAGGATTGCACCGTCGTCAGGCAATTCACCAAAAAGGGTGCCAAACTCACATTCATATCAAGTGGACCAGGGAGCTGCTGGAGGACAATCATGTGAAGAGGTCCAGGGTGAGTTATAGTGATGGCACAGAATCCAAATGAAAGAAATGGTAAGAGTGACACAGGAGGAATAAGCAATTCCCACTCAGTAGAGATGAACAGACCTAAGCAGCGATGGCCTTGTGTCTGAGGAGAGACAGTGAGGCTGAGAGGTGGAGAGAGTGCAGCAGGTGCCGCCACGTACTGTCGAGTGATTTATGTCTACGCAAGAGCAACAAAATGTAGAAACAAGATCGGAGCACATTCCGCGATGAACTCAGGACTTTCTGGACTGCTGACTGATAGTTCCTGTCTCCCCTCTACAATGCTTTAAGATGCGACAGAGGGACAGATAAGGCTGGGGAGAATGCATTTTCAAGGATATTTCAAGAAACAAAATGGAGGGGAGTGCAAGGATTTTAGGAAGAAAAGAAAGCTTGTGGAAACAGAATGGCTAATGTGACAGGAATTAACAAAGAGTGCTGGATCTGCTGGAACTCAGTTTTCCTCCACACAAACAGTTTAAACAATTTCCATGCAATATGCCACATAATATGACTGTAGCTTTACAGGCTGTGCCTCTGAGGCCAAAATGTAATACTGTTGACAATAACAATCCCCTACAGGTGTATTGAGTTAATTAGCAAATTGCAGAAAGCTGTGGAGGCAGGGACAGAGTAAGCCTTAAATGAAAACAAGTCAGCCCTTTGACACTACCCACGAGGTTCACAACTAGGAGTCTATATTGCTACTCTACTTTTCATATATGCCCTTACTTGCATAAGAATTTCAACTCGCTGATACAATATGCAAGAGCAAATCAAATCAAAATTCTATATGATTCGCCTAAAGGTATTCTAGTTTAAAGCACTAACTTTAAGCTTTTCCAACTAATGCCACTGCACTGACATTGAATAGATCCCACCTTTTAGCCTGATGTACGTCACCTGTGTAAGGTAGGGGGTTGGGCTACCTCCCCTCCCTTGGACAGCTTATATAAAGGAAGTGGAGCTCAAATGGTAAAACCTTTTGAAGGCCACATGATGAAAATGCTGTTCATGAGACCTATATAGTTTCAGACTTTTTACCATGTAATGTTTGCCCCTGTTTAAGGGCTGTCTTCACTCTGTCCTTTATCACCCTCCTTTATTTATATTGCACCGGATCTATTCTAGTTTTTCCTTAAATTCTAAAAGAACAAAAACTCTTAACTTTCTTCAAGCTCATATGCTGGTTTGTTGATTAATCACAAATATTACAGTACCCCCAAGTCATTACACTGGCTCTGTAATGTTGATTTAGCCTTTGCCTCTCTTAGTATGGGTTAATTCCTGCTTTATTTGGCTCACAGGATAAAAGAGTCAGCTAAATTGCCAAGTTCAGACAAGTCAAGATAAAAAGGCTAATGATAGATGCAATGATTCCAAGCCTGCTTCTAGCTTACACTGATGGAGAGGCTGTGAGGTACTTTGTGTGTGGTCCCTTTAAGTGGAGGTGGAGGGCACCTTTCATAGATAACGTCTCTTATAGGGCCTCACTAGACCCTTCATTATGAGTCTGATTACAGTCCAATCCCACTAGCATGGGGCATCAGGAATAAAAATGAATGTTGAGAATGACAGTCAGCAATTTTATCCCCTGTAATGTGAAATACTGGAATGCAACCAATGCATTTTCTTGTTTGGCTTTACCTACTGTGACAGTATGCCCTCCTCCCCAGCTGCTGTTAATTCCTCAGTGATCCTCAGTGCAATAGCCTTTCATTGTTTGTTTAAATTATATTAGTTAAGTAGTTAGCAATTCTCTATCAAACAGTGTAGGGTGAGCTAAGTCTAAGCCCCCTGAAATGAAAACTGACTAGTTTTTACAAATAATCATACATTTTATTGACCAATCCAGAGGTCCACATTGAGGGCATGACTGCTATTTTCAAAGTTTATCATAGTGCAACAGTCATTATGCATTTTTCATATTGATAGGATTCCTGAGGGCAGCAGTTACCTGCTGTGTACTTTGCAAGTTAACTAGCTAATTATTTAAATTATAAGGGATGGCCACAAGAACATGAACACCTGCACAAGCTTGTAAAATCCAAAACACTCCTACATGAAATACAGCCACTAGAAAGTTCATTTTAAGTTTTGGGGGGACTACATAAATAAAAGGAATATTTGGAATGTTCTTGTAGCGGCAAATACTGTATTTTACAGTTCCTGTTTTCATTTTCAGCTTCTGTAAATGTTAAATGGACTGCATTTATGGAGCGAGATCATTCTGTGCTCATAATCACTAACTTGTGATCATTGCACATATTTTGTTGGCTAGACATCAAGATGGCATATTGTGTTGAAGCCACAAATGGTGTCAAGACAAGGTCATGTGAAAATCACATAATTATTGGAGTACTGTTTGGCATTGTAAGGAATTAAATACAGCTGCCAAAAATCATCAACTGCAGCAGTGGAGTACTACATTTAAAAATTCACAGTACACATAAAGCACCACTATAAGCCTATACTGGGGAAGGCAAGGCAAAGAAAGAGGCAGCTGTGATTTGTGTTCCCTCTTTGCTATCAAACCAGTGTGAGCAACCTGGAAGTATTACATGTTACCAGGTGACCTGCCTGCAGGAAAGCCAGACGGTCAGTAACAGAAATGGAAAAGAACGTGGTGGATTGAGCCCTCCTTCACCTTCTCCTCCTTGCTGTCTAAACCTCTGCATTTATAGTCATTCCTCCAGAGACAACCTGCCAGAAATTCATGGCATGGAAATGCCGAGAAAGTCTAGGAACTAGACTGAGTGTGAGTGGGCTGGTGGTGTGAAAATATATAGAGCTTAACCAAAATATCTCTTATGCCTGATGGATTACAGCTTTGGAGGGTAGGCTACCTGATCATCCAGGTGGGCTTAACCCATCCTCAGCCCCTCAAATTTTCCAGTTAATCGGTGGTAACGACTACATTTTTACAGAAACCTTGTTTCTTGTAGCTTGGAAAATCTGGGAAAACACTGCAGTAGAATTAAAGGTTTAACCAAGAATGGTACAGTGTGTCAGGTACACTAGAGTGTAGCAACTGAAAGCAAGAGGAGAAAAAAGTGGTATTCCCACATTGCTGTAGTCTGTAAATACTGTTTTGAAGAAATTCACTTGCCTGTGTACAAAACATTTCAAAGGATTCCCACTCCTTTCGGGACTATCAAACACTACTTCTTTGTGTGTGTGTGTGTGTGTGTGTGTGTGGGTGTTGTGTGGTTTTGTTTTACTATATTTGTGCAGTCCGGAAACCAGCATCCCAGTATAGTTGCAGGGTCCAGTGGGTTTGTGGGGACCAAAATACTGGACGTCACGTTTAAATGGCTGTTTGAGGGTGTTTTAGGGGAAGAATTAGGGTTGGGTTTAGGCATTCACCCACAAAGACATATATACTTTTTATCTCCCTCTGTGAGTTAAAGTGTGGATGGACAGTGAAAGTATGTATTTCAGTTTGTGTGACTAATCAATTAAGCTAGCAAGTAAACAAGTGAGTAAGTTCACTAAGTCAGTGTGCAAAGGAAATAAAGCAGAAAGTGAGTGCTGTGGGAGACTATGAGCATTAAGTATTTTCCAACAACTATTTTGAGTCATAGCCATGTCAAAAAAAACTGTGAAGTCATCAGCTCAGTGGAAGCTCTGTTCAGTGACAAGTCTCTATTTAGCATTCACATCCAGTGTCCAGAAGTGAATCTCCCTACCATTCAGCTATTCTCCCCACACAATACTGCTCATCAAAACTGAATAGCAGTAGAGCAAATACAAAGCACAAAGCCTGTGATAAGCAAACAAAAGAGCGAGTACCTAAACAAGGCCAAATGTTTTATCACAAACAGCATAGCTTAAGCTCAAGATTATGCAGAATAGGGAATGTAATCAGTCTCATTAATCTGTATTTCTGTACGATTCTGCTGCAAAACAAATGTTTGCATCTCAGCAGAGATTAGGGCTTAAGAGAATATAAAAACACCCATCTGAAAACAAGAGATATCTTGTTATACACAACGTGATCCTAAAACCACACCTCTGTGTCAATCAATATAAATCCATGGGTACACCATTTATTTACCAAACCTGCTGTGTAAGGGTAAGTAATCAAGTAGCAGACTTATCATCTATCAAAGCAGTGTAGATAATTACCTCTGGTCGCTTCGCTGTGGACAGAGTTTTGTTTAGGAGGAGTGGCGGTGGTGTGGGTCATACCTCGCATTCTCGGGAGCCTGAGATGGTATAGGTGCAGGGTCCGGTTCCATTGACAAGCACATCCATGGCCTCAGAGTTGGTGGGCTTGTAGTCCACATAGTACTCCTGCAGTGGAGAGCTCAGGGTGCGCTCCGTCTCTCTAGCTTTCTTGCGGCGTTTGCGGGCTGCTGCTGAATGCTCCTGCAGCTGCTTGACACTACTAGGATAGCGCTTCCAAGACACGTAGATTACCAACAGGATCATTGCAACAGATAGAAAAAGGGCAACACTTCCAGCCACAATCTTGTGGAAGGACACAGGCTCCAAGTCTTGCTCTGGGGGAAGTGCCACAGGTGGGGTAACAACTGATGATGTTGGGCCTCTTACAGATCCATCTCCTCTCTTGCCAGAACCAGTGGGTGAAGCCAGAATGGCTGGGCGATGCTCAGTCTGCACAGGGACATTGGATGGTGTTGGAGGTACACTCACAGTGAGCGTTGTCACCAGGCTCGATTGACACACACCAAAAGCCTCAACAGCATCCATCACTTTCTCACCCTGGGCTTTCTTGGGGGAGGCACAGATCATGGTGGTCTCCTTTGCCCCTCTGAAGTTTCTCAGCCATCCCACCAAAGGACAGATTGCAGGGCCACAGTCCCATACATTCCCAGCTAAGCTAATTGTGGTCAGAGAGATCCAGGCATCAACCACCTCCTGGGAGACATTGGTCAGCTTGTTGGAGTCCAGGTTTAGTGTCTGCAGGTTGGGTAGGCATTGGTAAACTATGGGATCTACTTCTGTCAGATCATTCCCAGACAGATCAAGTTTCTGGATGGAGACCCAGGTCCAGGTTAGGCCCTGGCTCATTGAGCGAATGCGATTCCACTGCAGATAAAGTGCCCGCAAATTGTAGAGGCGAGGAAAGTGAGAGAAATTGATCTTTGAGAACTGGTTATGCTCCAGATGCAGCTCAGTGAGCTTAATCAGACCTGAAAATGCATTCCGAGTGATACTGCGCAGGCGGTTGTAACCGAGATCCAGGAACTCAAGATTTCTGCAATCTTGGAACAGACGCACTGGGATGACTTTTAGAGAGTTTGAGCGTATGTGAAGGCTGAGAAGCTTCCGTAGGCCCTGGAACTGTCCAGGCTGCAAGGCTTGCAGTTTGTTGTATGACAGGTCCAGATTACGCAAATTGGGGACGGGGTGGAATGTGGTGTTGTGAAGTGATGTGATCTTGTTGGAGCTCAGGATTAGCTCTTTGAGCCTGCGCACCCCCTGAAAGGCCATTCCATCCACAGAGGCAATGTAATTGTGGTCCAAGTAGAGCCAGATGAGGTGGTTGAGTCCTACAAACTGACCAGCGCGAAGACTGGCGAGGCTGTTGTACCGTAAAGACAGGCCTTCACAGCCTCCTGAGAGGTTCTTGGGAACATCACGAAAGGCGCTTGACTCGCAGTAGACAATTTTTCCATCACAGCGACAGCTTTTGGGGCATGGGCGCTCACTCAAAGATGGATTTGCCGCCAGCCACACCTGCATCAGGAGTTGGACCACTAGCCAGCGATGCCGCAGAGCAGAGCCTATAGGGAGGGGGAGGGGAAAAGGAAAAAGAGAAAGGAAAAAATGTTAAGCAGATGAGCTTATTACAAACTCCAAAACCCCTAATTCATGACTTACAATTTTCTTTTAGTAGACAAAAGCATGCTACATAATGGGTGTACTTTTTCAGGTATTCAGTATTGGAAATTATGGTTTTCAACAACCTTGTTTTTCAGATTTGCTCAACTTCTGAGGATGTATCATGAGGCAAGCATTAAATATATGCACTTCTTCATTTTGATTGTTTTTCTTTTATTACCAAGTAACAATACTGCTGCAAAAAGTTAACTCTTTTGTGTTTTTAGCCTATATTTGGTGTAATGATTAATGGGTGTGCATCTGAAGGGGAACTATAGTAACCCCATCACCAAAAAACATAAAGGCTTGAAAACAAAGTCACTAGTCAATATAACATGGAGTTATGAAAGTCAGGAAAATTATAAGAAACACCTGGAGGGAAGACTTTAACACATCCTGAACTGATGTGGAAATGCCAGAAGATAAAAAGTGTTCATGTTCAATAGAGAGATGTCAGATATGGTTCCCATTTAAATAACTGTAAATAGTTAAATAATTACTCCTCCTACAGACATATATAGATAGATAAAGATCCTCAGGTTCATAGATGTAAAGAAAACTATCATTTCTGTGGGCCAAAGTATACTTCAAGGGTTTGTTTTTTTATTATTTTATTTAACTCTGAAAACCATCTAGAAAAAAGCTTGTGACTGTGAATGATATGACTCACTACTCCTCGAGGCAAACAATTTCATCTATAGATTAAGAGGTAAAAAAAATTCTGCAATTGCAGGGCTTGATTTTCACATAACTTATCATTGCAATTTGAGAAATGACTTAAAACTCAAATCAAATGCTAGCTTGTAAACTAAAACATGACCTGTTGCCACCACTGCTCATTGGTAATCATTGGAATATTTCTATTTATAAAGCCATTTTAGACAAACTTCCCTCTTGTCTTTGCAAAATTATTCCACCTTGTTCATCTTCCAATCTTAGGTTACAAGACACATAGCTGTTGTCTGTCCGTAGTGTATTGACAGAGATGGAAAAGAAAGCTTTTATATTTTTTGCTCCAGCCACTTAGAATTATTTGCCGAGGGAAATTAAAGAACTTGTCCTGTCTGAAACTTGTAATGCTGCTATTCTGGCCAGGTCTCCTATAAAAATGGAAAGCAAAGTTAACATTGTGTGGACTCAAATAGGTCTTAGCTGTTTGGATTGATGTCATTTGTACAGTATGTTTACAATGAATACACACTGACAATCAATGTTGAAGCAAAGCAACTTAAAATTTACTCAGTCATATTTTTATCTGTATTTGTATTCAGTCATCCCATAAGCCATCATCACACCATTGGCAGAGGCAGATAAGTCATAAAAAGCAGCCTATACAGAGCAAATTAACATTCAAGAGCTTGTGGTTGTGTATAAAATCCCTGAGGCGTTTCAATTTAGACTCCAACCATTTCATGTTTAACCAAACCAAAGCAGGACAGGTTCAGCATGAATCATCGCCTCTGCTTTCCACAGGTCCAAATAAAAAATCACTACAACCCCTATGGAATTACACAACTCATCTCTGTTACAGAAAAGAGCTACCTGAATGCCCAATGTGTCTGCGGAGAATGAATATATATTTATGATGTAAATGTTCTTAATTTTCTGGGAGTAGATGCTCTGTTTCAAATGGGATATTAAAAGTGAGGCAAAGTGGCTAGTGGCTTCCTGGTATCATTCCTTGTTCTGAGGTGAGACAGAGTTGTTTCCATTAAAATCGTTCCCCCTTACAGAGTCACTAATGATCTGTCATTAAGATGCATTGATTTCCCCTTGAGGAGGTGGTATGTGGGGGGGATTCACTACTTATGTGTGTTTCTCAAGGCAATATCATCAAGTTTGAACTTTATTACTATTATCACAGTAAGATAAGATTAATATGTCAGGATAGAAGTAGCCCATGCTTTAATTATCTTACAAAATCTATAATAAGTTGGCAGGTGCCATGCTCACCAAATTCATTAAGATGAATGTATTATATGTAGATGTGTTACACTACAATGAACTTGAACTAAAATAAAGATCAAAATATCTTGAATCTTGAATCTTTAGAGTACTTTTAAGGCAATAGACAGGATTTCAATTTTCTAGTATTTTCCGTAATCTTTGCAGGATTTGTCAGAAATAATTCCCTGACATCAAGTGCCTGAGAGGCATCATACAGCATATGCTAACTAACATAGCCATTTCTTTCCTTGCAAAGCATCTGCTGATCCCATATGGGTATTTTATGTGTGTGTGTGTGTGTGTGTGTCTGTGTGTGCGTGCATGTTTGTCTGTCAAAGAGTGTGATGGAGAGAGAGACACACTGACTTTCTGAGGAATGTTTCATCATTCCTTACAGATGGAGGGAACCATGGAACTGTACAGATAATTTGTGCTGGCTATTGATTATACCAACAGATACATCAATCATGTTTCTTCATCTTGGATCCCGCAGTTGCAAAACTCTCACTTTATTACTGCAGGGAGAAAATGGTGATCATAAGATACAGTATTTCTGGGGGCAGCCAATTTGTTTGTCTCAGGTTCTTGAATGTAACTTTAACTAATTTGCCAACAGCTCTGTGCCTCTAAGGCTTACAAAAAAAGGTAGAGACAGCAGAAGAATCCTGATATAGAACAGTGCCCATGTGTAATGTTCCATATGCATTTAAAGGAGTTTTAATAGATAACACTTTTGACTGGGGAACAGAATGTGTGGGCTGTTAAACATGAATGCATGTTTTCTAAATTTTGTGTTTGACTCGTATCCCAGGAGGATGTAGAAACAACCCCCTATTGCTTTTATTTCCCATGTGCATAATAGGCTTGCTTTATTAGAAGTGACTCCGCCATCTCTTTCAGATTGAGCCTGCCTCACAAGACACCTCTCTCCCCTCAGTGACACTGTATGTGGTTTAATGAGCGCTCTGTGCGCTAATGCTTCTGTAAGCCATCTCCTTCCCCACTACTCCTCTAATCTTATTCACAAAGGAGCACAAGTCACTCTCTGAGGTGTCACTCATGGGGTTTGTGTCTCTATTACCTCTTACCTGATGTACCTCTCACCATTACTGTTCTTCTGCTGTATCTGCTTAGATGAATGATTTCTCCTCCATTTTGTTCTCCATCCTACTGAAAATATGTTAGTTTTGCATGTCTTTGAACCCTGCAGCCATCAGGATTTTTTTATAATGTGAAGTCTATTTTTATGCATGTGGTCAAATCCATCTCCTCAGCCCTTTCACTTCCCTTGTTGATTTCCATTTTCACTACACAACCTTTATGCTTTTTTTCCCCAACTTTTGGATATTTTTTTCTTGCTTACTTTTTAGTTTTTGGTATGATAATACATAGAACTTTACTTCTCATTTTTCATTGTCACTCTCTGCAGTTATCTGTCTAAATCTAATATAGATGGATAAGTCAAAGCTAAAGTTTGTCTAAAGGCATGTGTGTAATGCTTAGTTATGTAGCAGACAGCCCTGCTGTCCTCAGCACAAGAAGATAGCTATTTCTGCCTCTCAACCCTAACACATAGAGAGAGTAAGTGCACTTTACTGCTGACCTAAAATAAAACCAAATGTAGCTTAATAACTTGGCAAATGGACTCGCTAACTGGTGCACTTTGAGTGCACACAAGTGGCTCATTGCTATTTGCTGCCTGTCATTGACAAAACTGTTACCGGCCTCAGCCTTGACTGCACATAGGGGCTGGACGGCAGCCTAACACATAGGGAAGGACGTCCCCAGATGGGCCTAAGCCATCCCATTAGTCTCCAATTATCTTTGAGATGATAGCAAGGCCTGCCAAGTAAGACCCATTTCAACATAGGTCAGAAAACATTGTGTCCTGCAGTGTCTTTCTTGTATTTAGAGCACTGATTAAGTAGAATACAGAAAATCACTGAAGGGAGTATTAATGAACACAAACACACATACATATATGTATATAGAGGTGTATGACAAATCAAAGGAAAAACTTGAATAAATGCGTTCAGTCATAACAAATGGACACAATTACACGGCTCCCTACAGGGAGTCAGGGCTCTGTGAATTTTTTTAAGGGGTATGAAAATTTGTGATATGTTAGCTTTGTGTTGAGATGAGGCCTTTCTTGACATTACCATTATAGAAATATTTCTGTTTGAAAATTTGTCCCAAGTGAACACTTTCTAACACAATTGGCTTCGAAAGCCTCAGTGCTTAACCAAGGCTTCATTAACCCATCGCTAATGGGTTATAATAGCAGTTAATACTTTAATTATCACTACTATCATTATTACTGCTGTATTACTGGCATCACCTTACATTTTATTGGAACCCATGTTCTTCTCTCGCCCTTCAATAGAGTCTAGAGACTTGGAGATCTATGATAAGGACACAGTGAAGCTGTTTTGGAGGCTCAAGGTGGAACAACACCTTACTAAGACATGTCCTAAGTAGTATGTGGAGTGATGGAGATTAACCAATCACCCTTCATCCTTTACTGTAGTAAGTCTCTGGCCACATCAAGCCCTGAGCTAATTACAGTACTTTTTATTATAGCTACTGTGACAACATATTGCTAAAAGTAACACATCTGTTTGCATCTACTTTATTTCCCATTATGCAGATAGGTGGTCATACTTTTTTTTCCACAGCAAGATCTTTTTTAGACATAGGGAAGGTGTGTGAAATGTCATTTGGGTCTCTAAATTTATCTAAAACATCTGCAACTGCATCTCTGGCTGTGGCTTTTTACTGTCCCTACTCTTCTCTTTCTGCAAAGCAGATCTCTAATGATATGGTCCATGAAACATAAGTGCATTGCATGCTGTTAATGAAGAGCATCACAGTCAGCTACACTGGTGGATAGCTGAAACTACAGCACCATGTAATCATCAAATAATTGTGGGCAACAGCATGAGGATGTGAGTTTTGGGCTGGTTTGTGCACCTGGACACAAATGTGTTCATAGGCACGTGTGTGCACCTGCACCTGAGTCTGTCAAAATCACTGCACCTCAAATATGAAGCCTTTTCTGATATGCTCTGATACTACATTAAGAAACACCCTGACCAGACTTCTATGATTAACAATATATGGTTGCTTTGCAGTACACATAAATTGCATCTGAGCTCATACAGCCCGTACTGTAGGTCTTTGTGTGCTGTTGTAGCTTATATTGATGTGGTGCAGTAACCCACTGTGGGTCGATATATCATGCGGCCTCACAATTAATGGCACAGCACCACGAGTGAACTTAGTCATCTGTATACCAGTTAAGAATGGCTAGAGAGATTAAGCTACCTCAGACAATAACATCAGACGGAGAGAATGCAAAACTGTGGAATAAACCCGGATTACTTACAATTTTGGGAAATAATATCAAATAAATATCAAAAAATAATACCAAAACAGCAAACAGTTAAATACCAAGAGAGGGACAGAACGAAAGAGGGGCCAAGAAGGTGTGTGTGGGGGGGGGTGTGGTGGTGGTGGGACATATGAGTGTGTAACTGTGCGCACGCATAGGGGGAAACAGAACGGGGCAAAATGGTAAATTGTAGTGATACAAAACTGAGAACAAGATAAGGAAGAAAACACATGAACGAGCGCAGATACAGAAATATGATCGCGCGTTGCCTAAAGAGAGGGTTATTGACGACACACGCAGAGCGAGAAGGAGCAGTGATACATAGATGCACAGTTTTTATGCTAGATTTGGAGAGTCCCTCTTGATGGCAGGTGCAGAAAACGACGGCTTTTCTTGAATGAGAATCAGCCTGCTGAGCAAAACCAGCAGCAAACCAGTGCCTTCAGCCCACAAGAGTTTTGGGGAGGCGGTAGCGCTAGGCTGAAGCTGAACAATAGGCATCGTGCGTACAGATTAAGGACAATTAATGATTATGCAGGACCACGCTTTATAAAGTTGACTGGCTTCCAACATCTGCCGTGATTAGCATTCCAGTCCATGTCAATGAGCCAGCCACTCTAACTAGTCAAGATAAATTGGATAGTCCTCACTTAGACAAACAGGCTTGTTTGATTTGCTCGTGATTATGGAACAAATCTTAAAGCGCACAGTCCTGCAAAATACAACACAAGTCTCCTCAGTGTCTTAATATTCCACACTGTCAAGAAATGGAGGAAAAAAATATATTGCAGCTCTGCGACTAACAAGCTACAGCACAGGCTTCAGCCACATTCATCAAGCTTGCCGAACCACTTAACAAAAGACACCAAAACCCCATTTGAAAAGACGACCATTTTTGATGCAAACGTCTGATCCAGACCAGATTCTCCTCGGAGGAGTCAAGGCATTTTGAGGGGGTGAGATTGGGGGACAACTGGAGTATATTTTCCAACAACCCACGCCATCAAAATAAATAAATAAATAAATAAAATAAAAAATGGTAAAATAAACAGAACTTACCCATATCCGCGTATCTGTCAGATCCAGCCTACAGGTTTTAATGGCTTCTGATGCGCGACATCCGAGTCCGCATGACGCGCTCTCCACAGACAGGTACCGTCCTAATCCACTAGCCCGGTCTCTCCGCGCAGCCGCCGACTCCAAAGCGCACCTGCCCTTTACTCTCCCGGACCTGGGTGTGCTATCCGGTTCAGTTCTGCATCTACAACCGTATAACTGAACCGGGGCGAATGTCATTTACTTCCAATTCCAGATTAAAAGGGTGGAAATCCGATTTCAGTACTCCCTCTCCATGTCTTCGCAGCAAAAAGAATCGTTCTTTTTTTTTCAAGTTACAGCCAAAAAGAGTACTGCAGTGGGGGCAGACGATAACGAAGCCACATCCAAGTAATTCATGTCAGTCTTACATGCGCACAGAGATTCCGCGAAAATCCCGTCACAAAACTTCAGAAATACACGGCATGATGCAAAAAAACCCAAGACGTAATTTTCCAAAGGAGTCGAGCAGCCCTTTAGATTCCTCTCCCACAAGTAAACCCCGGCGTCTCTATTCTACAGGATGCTCAGTGTGATCCGCGCATGGCGCACAGGGGAAAGTAACGGTGGGTTATCCACAAGTCTCTGTGAAACGCCTTCAGCCAGTCTTGCGGTATAGACGCATATCCAAACATCCACCTTTCTGTCCAACGTTCCTTTCATTCTCGTTGTAGCTCGGTTTGAAATGCAGCATGACGCTGTTGTTAATCACGTCTGCATGTCAAAGCAACTTTGTCAGGCAGAATCGGAATGCCCTCTTCTGGCGAGACTGCGACCCATGAGCTTGTCCAAGGGTGCATCGTGAGTTAAATGTCACAGTGGCAAGATTTTAAGGAAGGCTGCCAAACGCTATAAACGAGCCCTTCATTTTTAACAGCTTTAATATCTGCTTGTGGAAAAGGAAATCATGTTTATCAAAGAAAAATTATCTCAATTCAGAATGAAGTATTTATGAATGCAACACATTCATTCGTAGATGATAAGGAATTAAGAAGTTATATCGTTTCCTGACGCTGGAATTGTATTTTATGTGATGTGTTTGCGTGCGAGTGAGCTCTTCTGTCTTTGTGAGGACCATTTTGAGTGTTACACCTTCACTGTGAGAACATTTTTGGAGAGTGATGACATTTTATATCTTTAGAGTTGTTTGACATTTCAGAGTTAGCTTCAGGTTTAAGGTAAGAGTGAGATTTAGGTTAGAAGCAAGGGATGGCATATTATCATGAGGGTCCTCACAAGTTGCCTGTACACACATGCACAAACCTCTTTATGTGTGAGAATGAGGTCCATTGTGAAGGCAGCAGCACATGCTGTGAACCAATAGAAAGTGCTGCAGGACGCTGTCCATGGTGCTGAAATGGTACATTTACAAGCAGACCGTTTCCTGGAACTGTCCAGGGGCTGATTCCTTTCTGTGTAGATGGGTTATGAAAAACGACTGAAACAGAAGTCATAAACAGAATTCCACTTAACATTCTGCTCTAACCTGTATTGGAAATGCAATGGTACTTAATCGACAGCGGCCTCCCTATGCGTCACCCAAGCTGCTTTTTAAAGCTTGGGTGTATTTAAGGAAGAAATGGGCAGCTGAATTTTTAATGTGCATTGCATCTGCACTGGGTTACTAATCTATGTTGCCCCCTTCCTTTCGAACTTAAATTAGCTGGCCTCATACTGACATCCACATTCTCAATGAATAGCTTTTAAGTATAGGAAGTTATCGGGTAAAAACATGTTTAACAATTTATAAGGCATATTTAGTATTTGCTTGAGAAACGCCTTATTGGCAGAGCTACTAGTATTCTATTGAGTATTCCCATTTTGAGATTCCATTACCTTTCAGGGTGAAATATTATACTCATATCACCACAATATTTTCATATCGCTTTTCCATTCAAAACATATGTTCACCAAAAATATTATGCATATATATTTCCATACAGTAGTTTTAACTCCCAGACTGTTTAAAATGGTCAAGTTTAGCACCAGCTGGACCAATTACAACATTAAAATGCCACAAAATCTGAATCTATTTTTGCTTTTCACTGTGAAAAGTGGGACTATTTAAAGGGAAATCTCTCCCAGAGGCTTTTTAATCTAGCACAGGCATTTATTCCCTGCAGCACCTCTTGCACTTATGCTCAGCTAATCACTGGTATATGACAGCCACCAAATGCCCCTTCTCTTTATCTTACAGTATATCGTATTCACAAATACTAAGCAGTGTTGTAGATCAGTGTTGATAAGCTCGACTGTCACATAAATGTCAGTGATGGCTGCACCTTTGATGTCTCTGCCATGTCTTCTTTACAGTAATTCTGTCTTGATAAATAAGCTATTTATCATGATACCAACCCACTGAGTATTTAGTATTCCACCAATTCATCTGCTCAGTGTCAGTTACCTATTTCCAGAGCGCCCTTTTTAAAATGGAGCCAGACTTTCTCCAACACCATTTTAAAATTCAGCATCTTACACTGTAGCCCAGCCTCAGTATCTGCTCCCATGCAATTTGGCTGATGACTTTACTTCTGGATTCGGTTCAACAAGCAGAGGCCATTCTGCTGACGGCGCTGAAACAATTAATACCCTGTGAAGTTATGGAGATACAGACAGTGCCAGGCCACAAGCTACAACAGTGATTTCTCTTCTCGAGAAATATAACTGTATAGTTTACCCTCACCTATTTTACACCACCAATGAATTGCATCTGCTTGTTGGTTTAAGTGTGTATCAGATAGTTAATATTCATTATCTTTGAGGGTTAGGGGAAAAAAAAGTAAGCGGCCTTGAGCAGAAAGTCTCTTAAGAGCAAATTCTAGTTTTAAAGGTGATGTTTATCAAAACACTCTTCCCTGGTTGGAACTGTGTTTGTTGCCTGGCAGTGTTCACATGCTGAACGATCTTTCAGGTCACAAATGTTGAGGCCTTTCAGTGATTTCAATAGCACTGCTTTTTGAGCTCCCAGAGCCTGTTCATAGATCAAATGGAACCAACATCCTTCAAACACTTATTGTTGTATTGGGTTTTTTGTTTGTTTGTTTGCTTGCTTTTGAGATTGGCAGTATGCACATTAAAGTCTACACATATAGTGCAATATAGAGACTGTGACTATAACACAATGCATAATGAATTAGAAGTTATTGTAAAATAGCAATAGCATGCAGTATTTACAAATTAATGTGAATGTACACAGTATGCTTTATATTTTTGTGAGAATTGACACAGGAATAGCTTGCATTAGAAATCTAATAAATGAATGAATGCATGAGTCAGTGACTGAAAATGAAGGTAATCTCTGTTTCCTGAAAGTAATTCGTAAGCCTATGAGTAAAGCTGCTGGGAACCAAATAGAAAAGGTGTATGGATAAATCTGTTCTGCTTACTGTCCCTGACAAAGAATCATTCTGATGAATAAAAAACCTTTGATGAATGTCAAAAACAATATTGTTTACTTTGGTTTTTGAGAAAATAATTAAGATACTGTATAAAAGAATAATTTGGATACAACATACATACAAATACGAATGGACCTGCTGTGGTGGTTGAGCTAAACTGTATGGATAAATGTATGGCCTTGTCCAGCACATGTGTACTGTCTAAGTGATTTTGACAACAAAAGATATTTTCAGGTTATCTCTGGGGTGAGAGACAGCTCTGTTCTGTCCTTCTCATGTTCACATTAGCCTGGGACTTGTTCTCTCTTGTGTTCTTTTCTTTTTCCATTTCCTCTGATCTTAAGCCTGGCAGAATAATCTTAACCTGCCTCAAGGCAATTTTCAACCTGACACTGAGTTTCTGGAGTTCACCTATGAATGTGAATCATTGAGAAAATATCCAGGGACAGCTTATACAGTAAACACAGAGCTATGTGAAAATAAAACTTTCTCTTATTCCTCTTTGGTTTTTTTTTTTTTTTTTTGTTTTTGTTTTTTTTAAAGATGTTTTTGGTACAAAGAATGTTACGATGCCAAGGTTGCCTCAGCAGATGTGGTAGTTGTAAATCTGTGTTTTGCAGGTCGCCTCCATTAACCTTTACCCCAAGCTGGGTTGCAATCTGGAGGACTGTGTTCCACACACTGCAGCTCAGGTTGGGGCTGAGTTGTTTGGGCTTGGATTTACATGATAGCAGGCACACGTTAAGTCCCTGAATCATGTTAAACAAGCATGATAATGCACACCATTTGTACTGCTCATACAGGGTAAGAGTAGAATTACAATATGAAATTGTTGTTAAATATGGTGTCAAAGAGAGGCACCAATGGTTTTGTCTGTTTTGGCTCAGGTACTACAAAGATACAGTCTCCATACTTAACATCTTGTACATCATTTAGCAACCTATTCTGCTGTGTTTTAGGAATGTGAATGTATTTCTGCTTCCATTTCAAAAATCCATTCTTCTCCATTAAGTTCTGCACAAAAGGAAAATCTGGAAACACGCTTGGGTTATTTAATCCATCACAGTGAACATCAAGTCCAAGTTCATTTTTTGTCAAAGTCACATTATTAACAGTGTTGGACAGTAATGCATTACAGTTAGGTAGTTAATTTTAAAATACATTACAGTTAGTTAGTAGAACTGTAAGAGCTATTAAGGAGTAATGCTTTGTTACTTTGTAAACACAATGGTGTGCTTGTTTGCTGACTTACTGGGAGTCTGATTTAGGGTTGATAATCAGGTTTGTCTCCCTGCATTCAGAGGAGAAACTGGACACTGACGCGATTGTTTCATTCAGGTGCTACAGGGCAGCTACCCTCTACCAAAGGAGGAGAAATACAATGCCTGTTATTCACACTAACATTAGGAACTGGTAAGCCTAATGTCTTGTTTTCTGTTTCTACTTGTTAAATTTGACATGTGGGTTTTGGGGACGTTTAAAGGCACCATTGGCAAAGCTGGGCTCAGTAAAAAATTTTAAAAAATTAAATTAAATTTAAAAAAATTAAAAAAATTAATGGCTAATTACTGAAACAATTAAGTACCTTACTTTTTTTAATGAGTAATTTGTAACCATTAACTAATAACATTTTTTCAGTTAAGTTGCCTGGAACCAGTTGTTAGTCCAGAGCATACTTTTCAAATCAATTAGCACTCTCACAATGAAACAATATTCATTTAATTGTTATTTTTCATATCATAAAGAAAGTGAAATGTGAAAATGTGAGAAATGTGAGAAATATGGAAAAAAATATCAAAATTTTAATTTACTTATTTATTGGTTGGCAAAGTTACATGTTCATGTTAATTGGTATTTACCAGACTGGAGTGTGGAGCAGCAGAAAAAATAGGAGTAAATATATTCTCTCCGCTAAACTTCTTTTAAGTAATGATAAGTCTATATATTCCCCATGATGTGAAGATTTTCTACTGTAATTAATTTTGCTTCCTTTAGTGCTGATACTACTACCCTTTGTCCCTTATAATAGACACTAGATTCCAGTAGTAGAGAGATTCTCACTGATTACAGAGTCCAATTTGGTGAATACCCATTTTACTGTAGACAGGTAATGATAGTTTCCTCCTTCCAGTTCCTGCCCTGTATTCCAACAGCACCAAACTCCTGTTTTACCGATGTCCCAGTATTGTTGACTCAGTTTTTCCATATGATTTGTTTTACAATATATTGTGTGTATTGTATATTTCAGAAAGCAAGAGATGCACTAATATTGAACACCTTAAAGACTAAAATTACTCAAAAAAAAGGACACATAGCTTTCAGTTTAAATCCTTCATCAACAGCAGGGGTGACAAGGAAACAACAGCAGATAAATACCAGGTGTGCCAGTTATATCAGTTAGGCTGGTGATGTCACAGGCATACACAGTGCCTGAGATTAAACAGCAACAACAAAGAATGTGCACAACATAATACAAACAATTACAGCTTCTGCTGATGGAAAAAGTTTCTTCAAGCAGCACCAGTCCCAGTGTTTACACATAGGTGATCGTCCTCCACATGACTTGTCTCCAGTTGGCTCCTAGTCACAGGTCCAATCTATCAGTTACATTTTTAAATTCCTTGCACAATGTCTGATGATGATATATAACTACTGGGTCTTTTTAAATGTTTAATTTAATCTGGAAATCAGGTAGCAGTCAACTTTGCCTATTTAATCAGCATAACAACCAGAACACTTGAGGTGATATACAACAGAGCTTTTTAATACTTTAGATACAGGATCCTTGGTTGATGTAAAGTTAGTTAAAGGAGTTCTATATTGTTATGTATTTAATTCACTGGTTAGATTTTTCTTCATTTTTGAGATAGATCTTTTTTTAAGATTTGTTCTTAAGTTTTTCCCCTGAAGGGCAGATTGATTGGATCTTATCTATTATAAGGATAGTAACATTTTAAATTCTGATATACTATCAGAGGCAACTATTACATTGTCTCCACCCTCTGAAAAGCTGCTGCTAATAATTCAGCTGCAGTTTCTGATAACTGATCCGTTTCTCTCTTGCACTACTCCCTATGTGGGTATCAGGTCAAATTTCTCTTTCAATTTATGTAGCAGATTTACATTTATGGATAATATCATGAATGACCAGGGAGAAATAACCAGTAATGAACTCTAGAACTACACTGGGGGTTGCTCAATCCTATACTTTCTGCCTTCACTTCCCCTATCCAAACCTTCTGAAACAGCATGCCATGCATTGAAAAATGTTCTTTAAATAGGTAAAAAAAAATTACATTATTTGTAATCAAGTATCTATAAGACACTCACGTGGTGCTGTAATGTCTACATTTAATTAGACATGCATTAACACATACACAAGTTAGCTCTGTACTCCATTTTATCAGTTTGTAGTTTTCAATCTTTTGTAGTCATTTAATAATTTGCATAAAGAGGATAACACATTCTTGAACACAGAAAATAACTTTTTCCGTGCCAGACATGACAACAATGAAAATACCAAATTTTGCTGATTTGACACACTATATCTTTGTTGTATAAGAGAGTGCCTTTCTTCCCCTAGTGTTTCACCCCAGATTTTGTTCCCTACTGCTTGATTCCATGCCTGCTTCATGTGTTTTGTCTTGGCAACGATGTGAGAGATAAGAGGTGGGCATCTGTGTATGGTAGTGCCTTGCCATCTGTCAACTGCCCATGGGGTCTCTGTGGACATAAGCTCACATGGGTAGAACATGGGTAGGCAGTGAGTTTTCAATTCAGATCAGGGAATATTTGACACAAATTATTTTGATTTTATTCAGGAATGAAAGATAAAATTAAGAAACACAGTGACCATAAAGACAAAAAGGGGCAATGAAGAACTAAAACCACCCAAGTTTAGTTTTGTTTTCTTTCAGAAATACAAAGGGAAACATCCATAGCTGTGATGTGATCTCATCACAATACCCTCAATAAATACAATCTTACATTATGCATTTCATTGCCACTATGTCTTTTATACAGGAAACCTTTTACAACCATATGGGTCAAACGTAAAGTCACACGGGATGACTGCTAATGTTCTTGCGAGATGGAAGAATTTACATAATGTGAGATGATAAGGATCTATAAACCCAGCAGATCAATGAGGTCCAATTACAGGCCACTGGAGTTTCTTATCTGCCTCAGTTTAACTTTGTGCTGCCTGTGGTCCTCCACTTTCATTAAATCCCCAATGTGATTAGGCTGACTGATTGGCACAAGTTGAAGATTATCACAGAGCACAATCGCTGTTTGCTGCTTACTTTTGTGTTCAAAGACACAAGAAAAGCATCCTCAAGGACACATTTTATGTAGTTAGTGACAAATAGTATTTTGTGTTTCTGCAGAGGCAGTATCATTTAGCCATTATCATATTTTATCTCATTATTTTCTATAATTCGAGCAATGTTAATGAGTCTTTTACTTGCGACCTTTGCTTAATGAACACATGCTATAACCATTAAAAAAAAACACGGTCACTGTTACGTTTTTGGTTTCTCCACATCTTGCAGTTTTCGGGGGCCTTTGGGAGGGCTGTGAGCTGTGGGGCTGCACCTTTGTTAAAGAGCATTCACCTGTGAGAGAGTCAGAGCCATCCAAGGTTGTAGCCAGGAGGCATGGGAGAGAAAAAAAAAACCAAATGTTTTCGTAAACATACGCACACACACAAATGTGCACCCCCACATATTTCCTGAAAAGCCCCAAACACGTTTTTTTATACATCTCTTTCATCTACATTTGTTATTCTAAGGCTTATGTGTATACTATAAATTCATTTGTTTGTTTGATGTTTCCCATTTCTGACTGTCATGTGAGATGAATGAATAGCATTTGACAGTTGAAGGGAAATATGGCTTTTCATCCTCTCTGCCAACTTTATTGTTGACTTTTGGATCACAGACTCAGTGAGAGCATCTCTTTCTAGTGCTTTAAAGGAAGGGGAAAGAGATTCCTGCACATAGTGTTTATAGTGTCATGGTGACACACTGGAGGCGCGCAGATTAGCAAGGCACTGAAGAGCACTTCCATGTGACTCAGCATGTTTGGCCAATTACTCAGCATGCCACCCGCTCCCTTTCCCTCGACACACCCACTTTCAGCCACATTCCAACAGTAGCGGTAGCTCGTCTGACTCTGTCCCCTCATCCCGCTCACTCCCCTCATTCCTCTATTTTTGGCATCAGAAATTCTGGGCACGTAGGCCTCAGCACAATGTAAATTATTCAGCCTGGCTTGCCAGAGGCTGGGAGCGAATCATAAATCGCAGATGGTCTCAGGCTATTTCATACGGGTGACCGTGGTTAAACACCAATGCACAGAATCATTTTCAAACCCACACAAATATAAGGTTTCATTACTTGTAGCAGGGTGAGAGAGTATTTGATTTTGAAGTTGCGCAAGACGGCCTTTTGTTGTATTCAAATGGGCACAGTGTGCTTGTAGCATGTGACATGTACAGTGGCTCTGATTTCTGGCTCAGCTTCAAAGACAATTCCTGTGGAGGTTAATTAACCATCAATTAATACAGAATATCTCAGGTTTTTCTAAATGGCTTTGATATTGTCTTCCCTTCATGTGAAAAAAGCACTTGAACAAGGCTGCTTATAAAAATCTATCTATCTATCTATCTATCTATCTATCTATCTATCTATCTATCTATCTATCTAAAAAATAGTGTTGCTGTCAAACAGTAAACAAAAACACATAAGAAGTAATGGGAAATTTAAAGTAGATTCCCAGCACTTAGGCCCAAGTACATATAAAATGCTTTTTGCAAGCTGACAATAATGAGGTTGGCTCCAGCAGGTAAAATACAGCCAAACTAAAACCGTTACTCTGTGAAGTAACTAGGAAGTAATATTTACACTTAAAAACATATTTCTCTGTGTTTTTCCTCAGATGTGTAGGTAGCAAACATACGTTGGCATTTAGCTCAGATAATATAAGGTAAAGAAGGTAAGAGAACTGAGAGAATATCACTTCCTTTTAGCAGTGTTGTCTTTGACATTTTGTGACATTTTTTCCTAAAGAATACATAAACCTCATCTTCAAAGTGTGGTCTTTGCTGCTATCTAATAACTGGCACCTCTGTGTTCTGGGAGCTCCAGTATAATGAGGCACTTTGAGATTTGTTACTTCAGGAGAAACAAACTTTTCTTTGTGTTTTCCAGAGTTCCTGACTTATAACCTGTCACGCTGATGGCATGGCACAGCTCTTTTCCCCTCGTTTGCTTGTTGACTTCTTTGACAGTGAGAGGAGTGCCATGAAAAATGGGTGAAGGAAGCCAGTCTGGTGTCGGGCACAGATGCCAGAGCAAGGAGGCGCTCAGTAGGGCAGCATCCATGTTTAGTGAGGCAGTTTGCTGTTTAATTACACACTGTGGGAGTCACCTTCCTCAGACCTCTGAGTTCACATGCTTAGGCCAAGGGCACAGTATACTGGCTTCTATGCCCTGGATCTGGATAGTGTGGGAATACACAACACAGATGCGCACACAGACACAAACACACACCATTGAGCATTCTTTAGAGGACAATTTGCTGACTTGCATTCATTCCCTAGAATAAAGTTCAACCTTTACCCATGCCTAAACATTATGTTCACCATAAACCCCCAACCTTTTTCAAACAAGCTGTAAACTCAATACTGACAGTCAGAACCTTTTAAACTGTTATTTTGAACTTGTAGGAAACATTTGCTTATTTAAACACTCAGTAGACACAGAGCAACATTAGCATTCATTTGGAGCCACACAGTCAATTTAAGTCCAATATTCACTTTCCTTAAATGGTAAAATGGTAAATTGACTGCACTTATGTAGTTGTATCGACCACTCAGAGCGCTTTACACTATGGGTCATATTCACCCATTCACACACACATTCATACAGTGCTTGTTCTATACATTAGGTGCACTAACATTCACACCCATTCACACACTGATGATACATTGCTTCACTATCTTGGGGTTCAGTTTCTTGCCTCATGATACTTCTGCATACAGACTGTAGGAGCAGGGGATCAAACCACTGACCTTCTGACTCTCAAGAGCTCTCCGGAGCTGAGAGACACTGCAGATAGATATTACATAGAGTTGTGAATCATTGTTGATTTCATTACAATGTACAAATGGAAAATTGAATTTACGAGCAATATGCTCCAGTTCTCCAGTGGAGACATGTTAGTCTATGTTAGTTAATGTTAGTATGTTAAGAATCAAAATCACTTTTCCTAACCCAAAGTGCTCTTGTTGCCTAAACCTAACCACAGATGGAACTCTGGATGCAAACACAGTCTCTGGTGTAACAGTTGTGCACTTTGTATGCCTGCCATCCACCCCACCCACCTCCTGGTGACTCCACTGCTGTTAATAAATGTAGCGCTAGATTGATCACTGAAAAATGCACCTGGCATGCAAAACCTGTAAAGGTGCTGTAAAAAAAGCTGATTCCATTGAAAGCTTTATTCCCCAAATGTGGCAATGGACAGAATATACACATACACATACAAAGACAACAGAAAGATGTACAGTGCACGCATATAATGAAAATCATTTTCAAACTGCAGCTAATGAGTTTGTCTATTCAGTATTAATGAAATGTTTTCCCCCATACTCAATGGACTGTCTTGTCCTTGGCCTCTCCCGGTCATCCGTGGCTCATTTGTTATGACCACATACGTTCTAAGCACTGTTCACTTTTAGCAGTTTTTCTCCACACGGCATCCACACTCACTCCATCCCTGTCCACACTAATTTCCACTAATGATTAGTCAAGGATACAGAAACGATGGGGCTTTTCACACATAGCTAACAAGTCGAAGGCTCTCACCCCACAAAGATTAAAGGCAGGCTCTTTTATACACTGTGGAGTGAAGACCAATAAATCCTCATTGATGCTCTAGCAGCATAATTATCACAGGACCCAGAGGCAGAGATCAAATCGCTGCATGCTATTGACAGTGTAGCTTGATACAAACAGGTATGTCAGATTGGGCCACTGGAGGAAGCACTGTGGGGTATATCAGTTTGACTTATCAGTCCTTGATAGCTTTAAAATCTATCACCCCCTCTTCACCTATCTCCATAAGGTTTTAGCATATTTGCTGGGCCAATTGAAACATATGATTTATACATGTGGAGAGAAGATTTGATAAGTACACTAATCCACAGAGACAGGTCTAGCTGATAAAAGAATTGTGGCCTAAAATCAAGAGTGCCAGTGATATCAGCACAAAATGTGACAGAGCAGGTAATAATGTCATTAACAAAAAATGTGTCCATTAAATTGAAACATGTCATATAATAATGTGATAATAAAGTCATAATAAAGCTATTGGTGAACCCAAAAATGGACTGTTCCTGATAAAGTGCCTCACAGGCTTCCATTTTTCGTATAATACCATTAAAATTGTTTCCTCCAAAAATAGATTTTTTTTACTAGTACACTTCTCTAGTGCCAAGCAGTATGCACTGAATAATCTCAGCTATTTTTCTTTAATGCTATAGATTATTTGTAAAAGCACGGCTGAAGGGTTTTGAATGACAGATTTCCACACAAATCCCGGCTTGATGGGGTTTGCTGCCGTGGAAGAAGAGGAAAACAAGATAATCTCTGAATGGCATGAAGTATTGAGGGGTGGGAAAGGCAGGAAAGATAAACAGCCAGAGAAAAAGAGAGAGCGAGGCAGAGAGAAATAGAGAGAGGGAAAGAGAGAGAGGAGGAGAAGGAGAGATTCAATTCTTTCCTCCTCTCATTCTCAGGGTGTGTGGTGTGTCTGCTCTGGATGTGTTTCCGTGCCTCCAGAAGGACTGGTGTTTGTGTGCACACGCTGATGATTTTGACAGCCAGGCTGTATCAGCAGAAACAAGGCCTATAAATTGCAATGGTTTCAGATGCCTCGCACAAGTATTGACTGTTAATATCTTGGCTGGAATAGCACAAGAACAAACCAGACACCCAGAAATATATGTTGTCTCAGAAAGACACTGTAATTCTACAGGCAGACATATGCGTGAATACAGCCAAACACTATATACATACATACATTTTAATGCACACAGGCATGCTTACCTTTACATCTTACATATGCAACAATGCTCTATATGTACAGTATGTGTTCATGCATATAATGTATACTGTATTACCTCATGCTTGCATCTCTTGTATATCAATGAAAGTCTGTCTTGCTGAATGTGACACATTTTTCTCCTCTAGTTTTACTAAATATTCACTGATTCTGCACACTCACCAAGGCTCCACTGACACTGCAAAACAGGAAAACTTTGGGGAACACTTCTGATCTGCATGTTTGGTAGACTGTTGAACCGCTTATATGGTATTTTAAATGCACAACACAAAAATCAATCATAATTAAAAGAGCAACACAACAGCTGCTATAGTAAAAGTGCATATTAGCAATGACGAACTGGAGATCATGCGCTGTGAAGAATATTTTCAAAAAGAGGACCAAGTAACAATAAATATGATGTTTGCCCATGGGCCAATCTGTAACAAGTGTGTTTAGACCTCCCTGCTGGGAGTAAAGAGTGCTGTTTTAAACCTGGTGGAACATGGTGAATCATTCCCCCACAGGCCATCAGCATCTAATCAGGTGTGTACAAAGTGAAACATGGTCAAATCCATGCTGCACAAAATGTTCCATTAATGTAACTGTGCACACAGAGATCTTTGGCTGGCTAAAATCTGTTTCAGATAAGGCTACGCTGCTGTGGTTTTTAATCAGATAATATATTCATAATTTAGGTTTGTAACAAATATCAACAGGCCATCTTTCTTTGTAGGTCAGGAACAATTTGTGCTGAGCATCATGAATATTACAATGTAATCTGTTTTGGGGAAAAAAAAAAGAAAAGAACCAGTCATACAAAATAAGGATTTCACCTCACTAATCCAGGGGTGTCCAAGCAAAATGTCCCAGTTAATGATCTTTCTTAGTGAGCTGTTGTTCAGACATGCCCACAAGACTGTTCTAAAGTTGAATCTATGTCTGACATTTGGAGGTTCCCAACCCACATATCCACTAATGTAAGCTCACAAACTCCAAAATCAATCAAATGTCCTGTAAGTATGCCAGAAGCATAATCTTAAAAATGACATACATAAGATTTATACAGTTGTAAAATAAATAACACCAAAATAAAATGTAAATACTCTGGACAACAATATGAACAACAGGTAGACGATGATCATGATGCTAGGCAACTATCCAAATTCCAAAAAGGTAAATTTGAGATGAAACTGTGCAGAGACATTTTGTAAGAGCAAGATGAACTCTGCAGCATATTGTGCAATGATTCAATATTCTATTTTATTTTCCTCTATTTTTCTTTGGCTAACACATGTGATGTCAATAGTACTAATTAAAGTAATGATAAAGTTAGGGACTTGATCAGAGTCAGTAAGAGCAAGAGCAGTAAGAGCAGAAAGCCAAGACAGTAACTGACTTTGTCTAACTTGGAATCAGCTGTGTGCATGAGACCTGTGTGCAGTGGAGGCAAATGAAGTTAAGTCTCAAAGACAGTGAGTTAAATGGATCTACCTATAAATCCAGTAAGACCTAATCTTTGATACTGAGTCAGGTTAAGAGGCTGTAGATCCAATCCATGTTGTGGGGATCACGGCATTCCAAGACATCCATTAATACTCATTAATGGGATTCTCACAGGCTTAAGGCTGAGACTGATCTCTTCCAGTGGGTGTTGCTTTCTCTCTGCAGCCAGCTGGGCCGACCAATGAGTGGATGATGAAGCAAAAATACTGCCAAGGTAGTTCATCAGAGGCTTGGCCAAGATCTGAAATTTGTTATTATTAGACAGAAAAACATCCTGGAGTTCATTTCATCAAGTAAATTTGGGGTATTACTGCAGCGTGGCTTGATTTATTTTGCATTTATTCAGCATAGAGATACGCAGGCACAGACTACAAACACATTGATATGATTTTGTAAACTCCTTGTGCCCCCCCATCTGTCTGTATTTCTCTATGTAGCGGTCTGTATAAATTCATACTGTGCTTAGCTTCTGAATATGCGACCTTAAAGCAGGGAAAATACAGTTGCTGCCCTATTTGTGTGCAAGGTGTCCAAAAGCTGGTCATTAATTTTCATTAAGTGCCGTCAGTAAGGACCATTAACCAGGTTAGAGAATAATCACCTCCCCAGAGTGGTGACCCGTTTATGGCACAGGTAAGGGTTAACAGAAACAGCCCACCTTAGATGTACCAACACAACACACACAGCACATACCACAGTAAGCATTCTGCAATGAACCTTTTTTGTATCAGTAACAAGAAAGTGATAAAATACTGAAAAGGGAAAAGATTAAGTCTGTATTTTTTGGGGTCCCTTGACATATGGCAAGGTTTAAAAGTTCAAAGGACAATGCTTCTTCTCAAACAAATGACAGGATCATAGAGTCCCACTCATCAGTTATGATTTCTAGTAACAGTATTTGCATTAGATAAATGTGTCACTTTTAGAATACCCACTTTAGTATGTTTGCACATGTTAACGCCTATAGTTTGACCTTAATCTACTGGATAAGAGCATTATCGCCTGTATGTCATACTACAGCTGTGATCACTGGGATTACAGTGAGCATTATTTTTATCAAATACATCTGTCAAGATTAAATGTGTGTGTTCAGTGATGGTTTAAAGGGGGTGATGGTGTATTTTTGTGATCAGAATCATATTGTAAAGTTGGCTAAATCCTCTATAATACTAGAACAGCAGCAACTGTGTATTTCTGCATTGTTTTTCTTTCTAAAAAGTCATGAGAGGTTCTGTCATATAGAATGTAGCAGAACCATGGGCAACATCAGGATCAAAGGGACAGAAAGAGGCTATAATTAATTGCCTTTTACCGAATATTATAAAAACTAATATTTTGTTGGGGTTTTTTTTGGCAGATCGGTTGTATGTGCTCAGAAGGAGCAGGCAAGGATTCACTTATTGCTTGGCCAGGAAGTGATGGCAGGGAAGAGTTGGTAGAAGATATGTAATGTTCCTTCTTGTCTGACAAGATCTTTGTGGACTGGGAGCCAATGCTGGATTTTCCAAACAATGGCAGCTTTAATATGAGTCTGCATCATGTCAGCTATAGTGGTTCCTCGTGATAATACAAAACAACTTTTGGAAACAAACTTGCGATAAGAATTCAGCTGCTACCTCTCTGTATGGAGTGTCTGTGCTAACTGGGGAAATATTTATCTTGTGAGTTTGAGATCCAGGTAATCTCCCGCTGAGGTAATAGAAAACTCAGGGTAGAGAGTAGATGGGAGAGGAAAAGGTCAGGTCTCACTGAGAAAAGAGAGTGTCATTTCCTAGTCATAGTCTTAGAAAAACACTAAAAGTGAATTGAAAGCTCCAACCTTTTGACATCTCAAGAGTTTTCCCTGAAAATGATCAGTTGCCCCATTTACACTGGGAATTAACCTGTGACCTGTATCAGAAATCAGTATCTGGAGAATGACATCCGTCTGATTTGCATTTAAACCTGGCATTAAAATACATTCACGTTACCTTTATTGTGACACACACACTGTGATTGGATTTCACTATAAAAATAGATTAAGTGCGGTTGACTGACTTGTCTAGCTTATGTTACCACCACTACCTATAGCTTTTGGCAGGCTTGCTTGAGTTAGCAGAAAGAGTTGGAGTTAGATGACAAGTCGCTGTGCGGCTTTTGCTCTTAAGAATATAGTCACACTGGATAGACCTAACTGAGATCTGCTAAAAGTGCAATCCTAACTGCCGCTAAATTTGGTCTGGTTAATCCAGTCATACTGATCCTAATGCAGTCCACATGCATATACACCTGGCGCTAACATGCACTCTTCAGATACAGATGCTGTTATCTGGATATTTAATGCCAGGTGTTAATGGGTTAATAAAGATCTCTTCACAAGTGATATCATGATTTAAAAACGTAATTTCCACATTTGAATAAATAGAGAAAACACCACATATATATTTTTTTCCAATCATTGTTTGATATTGCAATCATAATGCCTGTTGAGGCTCTAACTGTTAGATGATATAAAAATAACTTTTGTAATTATATTGTAAATTTCAAGTGAAGACTTGTTGGAGTGATATGAATTATAAGATTTCCTGTTACATCCCTTTGTGCCATGCATACATGTACCATCAGTATAGATTATTGGACATTAAAGCCATCTACTATAGATGGGTAAATCCCCTCCTAAGACTGCACTCTGGTATAAGCACTGGTACTGCTTTTTAGTTGTAAGTGTGGCACTGCATTGAAACCCTGGGGTGTATCAGTAATTATAGGCTTTTTAAAATCACTCCAAATCCGACAGCCCCCAGAACAGCAAATTTGTGAGAGCAAGATTTCGTTTTTTTTTTTTAATTTTATTTTATTTTTTTTTTACAGCAGTTATTAAATGTTCATAAATACAACTTATATTTAAATGTTTCATAAAAGACTTTTCCGGATGGTGGAAATTTTCATTGAGTATAAAGTCTCTGTGGACCTCAGAGATAAGTTTTCAGCAACAACCCTAAGACTCCTAATAGACACACTAAGGAAATGCTGAATAGAAAAAACAGATTGCAGCACCAAATATACTGTGCTGTGGGGTGACTTAACAATAGACTGTAGCAGCGTCCCTTACTGATGAATACAGGAAATGAATACACTGAGCCCACTCAGTCTTAATGCACATTATGAGCAATCGACCATTTCCACACCGGGCCTGAACTGCGACAAGCTTCTTTATGAAGCATTTGAAAAAAAGCCAGCAAGAGAGAGAGAGCAGGGAAAGCTCAAGAAGCCAGTGGGAACTAGCAGCAGATGTTTCACACCCAAGAGGGTAAACAGCATTTGTAGGGCATGAAATTGATTCAAAGCTTTTTGATGGGGAAAGGAGTGGAAAGAAAGAGGAAGAAACATTTAGGTGAAACGGAATCAACTGTAAGTTCATTTCAGGCTAAATGAAAAGAAAATGGGAAAGATATATAAACTGTGTATGTCTTTATTTACATCAGAAAGGATTTTCCTCTAAAGATTTGGCTCGCTGAGATTATCGAGGGCAGAGATGTAAGGTGATCCCAGCAGGCAACTCACCTGTCAGTCTAAAGACCTGAGGCAAGCTGTGTGACACACATATTGTGCAATTTCTCGTATAACGCCTTTAGTTTGAGGGGAGGTGACATCTTCTTAAAGTACACTGAACTGTCAAGCCCGAGGCTGTGTGAGAATGGGTGCTACATCCGTTTCAATGCTTTTTCACCCCGAATCCTTGTAATGGAACTGAAACGTGAGTATTTATAAGAGTGAACATCACTTTTCCCCTTATTAATTACAAATTTAATACTGTTTCTTTATCATTATATTAAAATAGAGAATTAAAAAGTAGAAAATGTGAAATAGCGTGATGTGGAACATCCATTAGAGATTAATTAAGACAGTTCTTAGGGGGAGGGTATTAGTCTAAAACGGTCTACCATCACCTGCTGTATACAGTTCTTTTGGTGCCTTCTTAATTATTCTCTCTCTAAATACTCTAAATAATATTTTACACACTGTAATAGTTTTAAAAAATGACTATGTTCATGATAATTCAGAGCAGACTAAATCAGACTAGCAGTATAAAACAGTTTTCTGAATATTTTGAGCACTTACATTTGATGTTTCTCGGTCTTTTCAGCAGATTCAGTAGCAGTATTGAGTTCAGAGGCCTGGATCACCTCAGGCTGCACCACCAGCTCTCCCAGGCCAAACACTTAGTTCTCTCCTCAGCAGTCCCTGTGTAATCCAAGATCAAAGGTCTCAGAAAATCAAGACAGATTCTCTTGGGTAACAGCCACATGAGTGATATGAAGCTGGGTTTTTATCTTACTCCCGCAGGTTAGCTACTGGTAGGCTTGCAAATTGCTATTGTATTTTTATTTTTTTATTTTATTTTATTTATTTATTTTTTTTATTTCATTATTCCCAAGATTTTGGTGTATAGACACATACATCTTTAGAAGTATTATAGTTGCGCTTAAAAGACTTTTCACATTTGTTGGCGATTTGAATTTTTACATTTAAGATTTTCCATCTATATGAAATATGAAGAAGGGTCCCCAACCACGCTAGTGGCTCTGTGATATTTTACTTGGGTACAACAGTGCCTGTTGAGAAACAAGGGTTGACGTGTTCTCCAAAGTTCTAAACATAGATAAATATCTGTCAGGATGAATTGGAAAATTTGTATACATTAGAGCACTTCACTTTTTCCTCTAAACTTGTTCTGTCTACTGTCTAGCAACCAGTTTGCATATGTCTAATTGGTTGTGACCCCACCAGAAAAAATAAACAATATTGTTCTTCTTTTCAGTCATGTTAGTCATCCTCTGATCCTACAGATTTATTTTGCAAACTCTTGGGGCAATCCCAACCCTCAGGTTTGGAATAACTGCATTAGATAACAGATGAGAGATGTTTGACCAACACTGCTGTTGCAGCTTTTGGCAAAATGGGTAAAAATTCTCATCTCTGTGTGTTTGGAGCCTTTGCAGATCAAACGCAGCCTACAGGCGATCCATCCAGCGGTAGTGTCAGTTTCATTTGGATTTGCTGTCAGGTTTCAGGTGTGGATTAGAGTGCAAAAACAGTGAGTAGTTTGTAGACAGTTGAAAGTTGGAAATGTGAGTGAGTGGGTGGAGAGCGGTGGCTGAGCAGACAGCTTCATTTGGTTTCTCACCGAGTCCTTCTGTGGCTCTGAGCAGATGTGCCGTGCAGGAGCTGTATTTCTTAACTCAGGAAAAGTAATGTGACGTGCTGCACAGGAAAATCCTGAGCTTGCCAAATACACAAACACACACCAACCACATGCACACATAGCACAAACCTACCACCATAGCTTGTTGTGTTGTAAATCATTGCCCTCTCGCTGGTCTATTAAGATATGGAAAGCTCCACATGGGATTTATACAGTCAATCTATTTTACTGGTCTTTGGTCTCAGTGCTGCCATCAGGTTTGTTCCTTAAGTGCCTTATCACTTAAATGCAGCTGTGATGGACCATGTGTTCAGCTGCAAATGTGAATGTGACTTTAGTATGAATAGAAAGCTAACATATATTTATTGCATATATTGCATACATAGAATATATATCCCAACATCTTATATCATATCTTGACTGTCTTTTTGCAAAAATTGATTGTTCATATGTCTATTTTTACAATTAAAAGGCACTCAAAAGTTTAATTCACTTCAAGATCTAATGTCACACCACCTGTGGCAACATAATCTCCTAGCCTAAGCATCACTGTCATCTTATCTACACCAGCATTGTAAAAATATATTATGGAGAAAATTAGGTGCAGGTTTTTTTTTTTTCTTTTTTTTTTTTTTTTTCTTTTTATCAGTTTATCAAACTGCAAAACATTGGAACATATTCATATTTGCACTTCTGAACTTTGGAGTCTTCTAAGAGCAAAGGGAAGGAAAGATTTTGATCTCTGAGGTGACAAAGAACAACAAGCACAGTAACTGACACTGGCATTTTCATGCAACTAATGTGAAATACAATTGTTGTCCTCTCATTCACACAGACGGATTTCATTCTCTGGCCAGATTTGATGCTTGAGGAGTCAAAATCAATGTTATATGAATGGGGAATGTAAAGCATCACCAGGAATACAGTCAGAAGCAAATGAATTCACCTTTCGTCTTCTTTTACAAAGCTGATATTTTCCACACTGCATCACACAGTAGCTGCAGTAATAAAGATTATGCCATGGCCTGGGCAAAAAGCCTATTACACTCTGCTGTGCATTAGTGAAATATACAATAAAAGGGAAGAAAAAAGGTAAAAGCCAAATCTCATTTCTTGAAAGGGTGTTGCACCAGTAGATTGTGTATTTGTAGCTCCCGCGGGTTCCTAAATTAACTGAGTAAATCCAATAGAGCAGAAGTGAGCTCCCAGATCAGTTAGAATTCAAGATTACTTTAAACAGATTTAAACACCTGGGCATAAATATAACACCAGAGTCAAAGTAGCTGGCTTCACAGAATTATCAGCCTCCATGTTTTTAACAGCAACTGTGTGAGTAAAGAGATGGATATCAATGCAATTTTACTCATTGAATAAATCAATACTAAAACAAATAAAATGTTGCAATGTATAGTTCAGTGAGGGCACTCTGTGTCCTTTGTGAATAAAAGTACCACTTTTTCCATTTTTTTCAGTTTATTATTTTAATAAAAAATAAAATAATAAGCTGATAAAAATGCAGTTATAAACCACCCTGGATACCGTGAGGCATGCCTTGGTACATTCTGAAGGTGAGCATTTCATGAAATCTTGCAGACATCAATGATTCAACAAATAATGTCACCAGTGCTGCTTTTTCTCCTTGTCCTCTGCTGACTTGCTCTGACCACGGCAGCTTTACTGAAGCATGACATTACAGTCTGTTGGCTAACAGCTCTCCTCACACCCATACCAGCTCTGGTATTGTTCCCTGCTTTTTGGACATCTTTCTCACTTTTAACACATTTTGTTACATGACTTGAAGTAGGCAGCTGATGTGCATTGAAGAGATTTTTTTTCCCTTTCTCTCTCCCTCTCCCTCTCTTTCAGTTCAAGCTCACAAATGTGGTTGCCAGAGGAAACTAAGCACTTACCTTTATTACTGCATGTTATATAACCATATTAAATATGCTGTGAAGGCTTACATAAATGCAGCTTGAAAAAAAGTTACATGAATATAAAGATATAATATCTGTACTTGTTACATTAGATACATGGTTTTGGTTTACCTGTTTGTAATGATCAACCTGAATCATACAATACGACTAAAATCTTCAAATGGGAGGTTTACAGATAGATGGATGAAAAAAATCAGATTGTTTTACAAAGGAACCCATCTCTTAAGTTTGAGAGCTTTTTTTTTTTAATTTAGGGAAGAATACTGTAAATATACAGTACATGAAGCTGCACAAATACTGCTGAATGTGATGGACCTGTTATTTTACTGATTAAGTCACTGGCATTCAGAAGACACAAAAGACACGTTGTTTAACTTGGTCCAGCTGCTTAATAACTGTGGCCAAACAAAATATCTTTTGTGTGTTCACAGTGCACTAATAAAAAGCCTGTAGGCATGGGACTATGACGTCAAGCTTCAGTCAAGGCTAGCATTCCTGTCTAAGTCACACTACTGGGTTATGTTATAGATCAGGGTGGGGCACATGGATGAAAAGGACATGAAACAGATGAAACACACAGTACATGATATAAGGAACAAAGACAAGGGCAAAGGTCAAGCTGGGTGGACAAAGTGGAGAGAGGAACAAAAGAAATAAAAACTGGGAGTAAAAAGCAGCAGCTGTCAGTGAAGGATCTATGGAGACAGGACTATAGGCACAAAAGAAACCCTGTCTCTTCCAAATAGTGGTGAAAATTTAACATATTCCTTTGGCTAATACATTCTCAGAGATACAGAAGCCTACACAAATTATATTATTCGCAATTTTGATCATCACTGTTCAATAAAAGTGGAATCTTATGACAGAAAAAAGTCATATGGATGTGGGCACAGCTGGATTTACCTGTTAATCAAATTACCAAAACCAGCTGATATGCAGTGAGCCAGGGAATTTTGATGTCTTTGGGGGTCTGGGACCCTGGGGCTTTGCCTAACTGGTAATCCAGCCTTGGGGGGTTAAGGATGACCTGCTGACTGCTTCAAGTGAGTGATGATTTTTACTTCTTTTGGGCAATGTTGTCTGTATTTGACAGTTGGCAGCTGAGGTGGATAGAAAACATGGGGATGGCATTCAAATCCCAACTGCAAATAATGCAAGCACTGTTTCCTCTAGAATGGTTTGCTGATTGAAATGAGCTGTACATTATGAACGTAATTCAAAGGAGACTCAGTTGGCACAAGGCAAACAGTCAGTCAAGGCTAGATTTACTAGTGTTTTTGCACAGTGTTGGCAAGATGTGCTTATTACATCTGCAATTAGGGGAGGATTGTGCAAATAATAGGTGAATACACGTCAGCAGAGTTTGATTTTGTACCCTATTGGATTCACTGAAGCTGCTATAATCAATATTTTCATGTTAACAAATGACTATGCTTATGTGAAAGGGGTTGCTCACAGTGACAAGTCCAAATAATTTATAACTATTGTTAAATATAGGCTTATACCATATATAATTTGAAAGGAAATATGAAGAAATCACTAGCTTAACAGCTGCATGCTTCCTTCTTTTGACAGGAAATTTACAGTGGGTGTTTGCATTCTTGCCATATTAACACCGTCATCTGATCATATCTGTGTCACCTGAAACTGTCATCAGGCCTGTTTCCACCATTCCCACTATGTAATTTCCTTGAATCACTTCTGTTTAGCCTTTCTTCTCACACAGGACTTAAATTCCCTGACCTGCCTGACCCTTTAAGGAGAAGGAGTGAACTTCCCCTTTAAAATGCCTTTGTTGTTGTTGTTAATGTTTTCTGCTGAAAAAATAAGTCTGTTTCACAGATGGGAATGTTTATTTGTTTATTGATTTCACTAACAATATGTATGTTTTAATTATGTGTCTTGAGAGGGTAAAATCTGATAAATTATTTTTTGTCAAAGTACAAATGAATATCAGCTCCCTCCAAATTAGAGGAGATTAATCCCACCTGGGTCAAAGTGGCACTAATTCCAGAGATCCTCCCTGATTGGCCACAGATAGCAGGTGACAGGATATAAAAGGTTTTGGAAGCCAGCAAACTGGTTGGGCGGATGAGGGGCAGTGTTTTGTGTGCTTTGAAGGTTTTTCCCCACTAACTGTCTGCAAATGAAATTATTTTTGGTTCTTCTTTTTTTGTGGTTAGTTTGAATTCTTTTTTTTCTTATATGAAAAGTCAATGCCAGCATGCTGGTTCATCCTTCCCACTCATACTACCAACTATCCTCAAGTGGAACACTATCTATTTTAGCATTTTTTTTTTTTTGTGACAGGCTTTTTATGAGCCAACCACAAACTTCAATTACTCAGTGTGTATGCAGATATTAAAAAATAGTCACCACCACAGATCACTCTTCCATTAGCATCTGAATGAACAACACAGTGGAGAAATACCTTTGATTTTTGAGCACTGAGGGGGTGGAGAAATCAATGTATTTAGAAAGAGTGGATCAAGAGGGTAGAGTGGAATTCAAATCAAATCACAAATGTGTAACAAACATCCCTCAGAAAACAGCATGTCATGTTGCAGCTATTGATCACATTCCCCCATGCTATGAAGTCAAACTTGTGCAAGTTTCCCTTCCTGTTTTCTCCTCAGATGATAAACTGAGCTGAGGACAAACAGAATGGAGCCTGAATCAATACCTCCATTTACAACATGAAAATTACCTGTGGAGAGAGAAGGAGAGGAAAAACAAACCGATAATCTTCCAACTGTCATTCCCCTTGTGCAAGGGGAAATCAATCACTGGTTGAATTTCATACAATGTGCACCTTGGAAATCACAATCGTACATCACAATAGGTGCATCCTGGTTCTGCAGCATGATAAACATTGAAATAACAAAAGCACAAGCAGATAAGCTTTCTGAAGTGTGACTTTTCAAGTACAGAAATGAAACCAAGAAACACAACTTTATTTCTATGTGTGACATGGCCATAAAATAGCTGTTCAAAAGGTCTGACTAAAAATGGTATGGGCTTTTTATTTTTACTTTAAATAATACAAAGATTTGAGGAAGAGATAAATAAATAAATAGAAAACTGTAAGTGTCAAATGAAACTAGCAAAAACCAATTTAAATAATTATAATTATGATGTTGCACTGACTTGTTATGGTGAGAATGGCGCCTCTGTCATTCTCCATGCACCCAGTGCTTGCACTATGTAATTTTCGTGACCAGGTACAATCTCCTGCCAGCTAAGCATTAGTCAGCGACTTAAACTGTCAGAAACAAGCCCAGCACGTTCTACAGTTATGCCGAACTGTAGATGAGTTAAAAAAGAGTAAGAAGTTCAAAGGTCATAAAATGCTAGTGTTCATCAAGAATATTCAGCAAAGAAGCTTTGAATTCAAAACAGTGTTTGACAAGTGGAATATACACCATTTGGCCATGTTTCAGTTCAATGAGTGGGGCTATGCAGTTGGCGTTCCAGTCATGTGATTTATAGGCTTTATTTTCTGAGCTGAACCACTCAGACCCTGAGCCCAATAGAATTGGCACTCATGGCTGCAGAGGCCTCTGTTGCTCAGCTGAGTTACATTTTGTTGTTTTAACCTTTCTGCTTGGCCAGAAACTACAGCTTCTATGCTCACACTGTCATGATCCAGCATCTAACGTTATGCATAGTCACAGAGCCCCCAGTCTGCTTGTCATTGACAGTTCTATGTGTAATTCTACTGTGATACTAAGAAAAATAGACACATCATCTGATAGCTGAAAGATGCAACAAATAAGGTCTGTCTATCTTACACTGAAGTTTAGTTTCATAGCACAGTCTCAGTCAAAACTACTGTTTAGCTACAACATGTAAATACTGCTCCAATAACACTGAGACCAACTCACTGTAGTTTTATAACAATTTTTTGACAGCAGCCATGTGGGAAATTGGGCCGTGGAAGCAGTCATACTCAATACTCAAACTGCAAAATTTCTGACATGCCAGAAGTTGTTGATTCACCATTCATCCAGCAGCTGCTGTAGATCACTGATCTAATTCATCAGGCATTGTGACCCCACTCACAAGGAGCAGCAGACAACAACTGATCTGGCAGAAATTCAGTACAACTCTTTGCCAGGGGCATCCTGTTCAGGTTTTAAATTTAGCTTAATCCATATACAGTTTAAATCAGTGTGTGACTGACTTTAAGACAAGCGTTCGACAAAATGTTGATAATTTTGCTGTGCTTGCACTTGTATGTGTGTGTGTAACAGCAAACAAGTAGAGATCTCATCTCACTGTGGCCCCCTGCCCCATGACTCAGATATGTCCAGTGTCGAGAATTTGCCTTTGGGGCCGATGTCATCTGTACAGCCAGAAGAGTAGATGTGGCATGCCAGCATCATACACCTCCCACTCATCATGCTCCACTGCTATCTCATACTAGCTAATGACCATGCTCCTGTCTGTATACATGCACATGTGCATGTACCCACGCACATAGAAACAAGACAGAGAGAAAATGAGAGAGAGCCTTTAAAATGTATTCCGACATTACAGACATTACAGTGGTACATATCCTTCATGTTTGACTTAAAATTAATTTGCATTTTATGTCAACCAGAGCTGAAGAGGTGAACAACTGAAGTGACAGAGGATGCTATGGCAACTAGGAGTATGGCAGAGCCTATGGCAGAAAAGGAAAAGTTTCTGATGCTCCAGATAAAAAAGAAGAGTAAGGATTATAGTCCATAAGTTGTATGTCATGCATTGACATCAACATCAACATTGTTTCTGTAATTACTCTCATTGCCAGAAGGGGAGACAAACTTTGTGCACTGCAAAAGTGACAAAAAAGTGAAGATACAGAACAGATGGATGGATAGGTGCATGTGTAAACTCACAGAGAGCACTTCTATTCCCTATATTTATTTATTTATTTATTTAATTTACATTTCCTCCAGTTGTTTTCATGTTATAGTACAGCCTTGCAAGTGTAATATTACACACACCTGCTTAGAATGTTATTATTTAGGATATAAGTGTCATATGCCAGAGTTGTTCATACCAATCTATCTATCTATCTAGTATGTGTCTTTTTCCCACCTTTTTCCTCTCTCCTGTTTCACATACTATTGGTGTCTCTTCTACACAAACATGAATTTCTGACTGATGGTGTTTGCTGAACAAACCCAGTGGCTCTGACACTCAGCCTTTCTGTGGCCTGCCTTCTATTTTGTGTTTAACAAGGCAAGTTTGAGATATCCACCCCCTGCTGCGCTTGGGAAGCTGGGCTGAGGAAACGGTTCGCAGGGGCTGAGGACGATAAGATGACATGCAGGCTGGCAAAACAGATGACAATGAAGATAGCATGTGGCGTGACAATGAATAATTACATAGAGAGAGATGTCAGAGCCTTAACAAAACTGTTTTGGTTGTTCTGTGTCTGTCATGGCCATGAGATGTGTTATGGAATGAGTTTATCAACAAGGGCAAATTGTATATAAAGGAGCTCATAATTCTGTCTCTATTACGACTGTTCTTCTTTTCTAACTCTTGGAGATATGATACAGCCCACAATGTACAGTGTAATTTAATTATATGAAGTAGGCACCATGATACTTACTGGTTTTTGTTGGTATTTAAATGGAAATTCAGTGGAAAGGTTCAAGGTTTAAATTGGCATTTCTGAAGAACAATTAAATCAATTATCTGTTGTTAGTCTGTGGTATATAGTGACCTGCACATGTCATAGAATACTAACCTTTCAATTTGTCTTTCATTGTCTGTTTATCCTACAGTCAGTCCATGCATCCATATACTGTATTTTATCATATACTACCATTCACACAATCCACCAGTTTATAATATCACTTTGTTTGCCAATATTTGCACAATTAGAACCTGTGTAGGAAGCAGTGAACTCCCAGTTCCTGCACAGTTCATACTTCACCCAACTTCATCCCCATTAAGCCTTTTCCACCTGGAGTTCCACATTGAGCTGACTTAAAATGTCAAACAACGTAAACTCTCTCTTTGGAAATGAGGAGAACTTCCTTGACAGTGACAGTAGAGAAAGCTTTTTTGAAAATGAAGGAAGCTAAATGTCGAGATGAATATGTAAATACAATCTGACTGCTTTCATCAGTCCATCAATCTCCTGTTCTTTTGACTTGCATCAAACAGCTCTTGTCAAAACAATAAACCTTTTATGTTTGTTCTCTTCATTGTAGCACCATATGCAGCTTGTCATATTACCCTCTGATAATTCTTTGTTTGCTTTGTTTTTTCCTTGTTTCATGCAAATATGTTTTTTAAAAAAGTAATCTAACTGAATATAAGGGAAAGAAGTCAACCCGTGAGCTGTCAAATGTGATAGACCAATAATTCAGTTTAAGCTTAATTTTATTTGTAAATTTCTCACTCTGTCATATGCTAATAGCCACCCATCTACTTGCAATAATTTTTAGCCACACACTTTCTTCGATTTAATTCTCAGACTGGAGTACAGGATTTCCCCTTCTAATCGAAGGCCATTCAAGTCAAATTCAGCTTTATGCCTTGTCCATTACCTCATTGGCTTCTGCTAGCAACACTAGACAGAGGACATAGTGAGGGCAGAGACAAATGAGCTTTAGAGTCTCCTGTAAGTCATCAGTTTGCAGCATGCCAGGTAGCAGCATAAGAGATGTTTGGTGCTATACACAGAAATTTGAATCACAAATATGCTTGCTTGCACTTATGCCTCAATTTATAATGTCATATTCAGCCAAGCTGCTGCCCCCGCTGTTGTACTTAGACCATCTGAAGACTTTTAAAGCCCTAAATGGAGAGAGATGGGAGAGTTGATCATGTTTATTAAGTCTGGTTGGCTTCATGTGCAGAATCATGCTCTGCAGCAGCCTACAGGAATAGTGTGGCGTGAAGCTGAGTAGATGTGAAATGTGGGCACAAGCTGTGGGCGAGATCCACTTCCTCTGTCTCCATAGAGATGACAGGGAGACAGGAAGGCCCTCTGCACACTAGGCCATCACTAATTCAAGATGGCAGCCACAGTCAGAAGAGCTGGCATCTAATGATAATGTGTCTGAGGAGGTCATTGCTGGTGACAACAGTGCAAAACATCTGTTTGTAGCAGCTATGTGAAATACCTTGTATCATTTTCTGCTTGATAGAACTTTGTCCACTGCCATCTGGCTATAATGTAACATTTATCAGTGACATAGATTCTCAAAAAATGGACCATCTGCTTTTCAGAGAATGTCATTTGCCTTTATTTGTTCTTTATGACAATGGTGGCTTATTGCATTAGTTCACTGAAACTGTCCTCACCGGTAAAAGAACAGAAATGGTCTTTAAAATTATTTAAAAAACATATCCAGAACCAGTAGTAATCTAACCACAGTAGACCTTGTGGTTAGAGTACTGATGACGGACTTTTTGCCCTGCCGTTTAATATGACCATTCTGAGCAGATACAATGATGATCTGGGTGAATAATTGTGTATTCATCCCGGTTTGCATACCATCTTTTACCAACCATCATTATTGGCATTTAGAATGTGAAATTTCCCTAACCACAATTGAACCACAATTTTAGTGGCAAACCCATTATCCCCAAGATCTCAGCTGTTGTTGAGTGGTGGTCCAGGCTGGATGCTTGGGGCTACATTATATGTGTTTCTGGCATTAAATACCTGAATCTCCAACTGAACCATGAAGGTCAAGTTGCATTGTGGGCAGGGTAGGCCTTGTAGGTGGTTTTGACAAGGATGAAGAATCCTAAAAACAACATTAACTCTGGTATTTCTGTATCACCCCCCTTTTTTTTAACTATCACAAGTCTGTTATGGGAGTGCAATGCCAGGTCAGAGCTGTAATCTTTTAAAGCTGACTTGTGCAGTATCTGACAATGAACTCACTACCTCTAATGGACCACCCAGTTTTCACTGGGATTTTCTAATTTATCATGAACCATTGTTAGGATGGTCAGTTTTAGAGGGCGCTTGTCTACTTTTACTACAAACTATTCTATTTTACAGTGTACAGTGTATACATATATATATATATATATGTGTGTGTGTGTGTGTGTGTGTATAGTATTAAAATTGATAATGCTGCAAAATCGATAAGGGGGTTATATAATATACAATTTACATTTCTGAAGTGCAGTGTTTTCCAGGTCTATGAATATCATGCAGATACTGGAACTAATTCAGAAGATTCAGTCACATAGCCGTAAGAACAGCTTTTTGACTCAGAGGTGAAGTGCAGCGTTCAGAGTCAGGCACCCCACCGTGAAGCTCGCTCATCATGTACCTGTGTTCAGTGATAGACTGTCTACTTTTATAAATTGGCTTTTCCACTCACACTTGTGCACTGCCAACTGTTCTCCCTGATCTCCATTCGTCTTTGTCTTCTGACATCAAAAGGCTACAGTTTTCTCAATAAGACACGATCAGTCAGTGTATGAGTTGCTTTGATCTCTATGTGATTCCAGTAGGGAATAAAGCCAGGTCCTCACACTGCCTATCACCATGTCAGAGAAGTGTATATTTATGTGCTTGACCTTAATAGCTGTGATTGGCTAACCTCCATTTAGCCCTCTTCCAGCATCCTGTCAATAAGTCAAGAGTGAAAGGATAATGGTTTGACTGTTCTCGACCAAAGAGACCCACCACCGGGAATAGAGGAATGGAAACACTCTGTGAGTGACACATCTTTTACAAATCCTTTTAGTCAAAAAGCGCTTTAACATGAGTCATCAGAGTGCGTGACGGGCTCAGTCAATACTGAGCCAACATCATTCACCTCTAACTGGTGGAGCCCCGTTTTTGTGATGCCACTCTTGCTATCAGGCCAGAACAAGTACACAGGAGGCACGCAGGAGGGAAGAGATCATGGGAGGACAGGAAAGGAGGGGCGAGGAAGAGAATGGTAGGAAATGGGACAAAAGTAGAGACAACCCACTCTCATGGCCATGTTCATGAAATATAATTGTGTACATGGACACGAATGTGCCATTTTTTCGTGACAGTGGCTCGTGACTTATTTCAATTGGAAACATTTTTTGAATGAGGTACTAAAGAGCAGAGTTGTAAGGAGGTATACCTAAAACAATGTGACTGACAAACTGCAAGTCATACAAGTGATAACCATGTTCACAAAACTAATAGATTACATTTCATGGCACATGGACATGTGCTGCAGTGAGACTGAGCTGAGCGGAGAGTAAGATAAGGCAGAGAAACAGAGAGTTGATGATGTTTGTTACGAATTCATGTCTATTTTCCTCTATTAATTTAATAAAAAGAGGGGCAAATGAGAACAGACAATCCCTGATATAATCAGTTCCTCATTTATATCACATTCAAATCAAGGCTGAGGGACTCTTATTCCCTTTCATTTAAAGATAAACCCAACATTGTGAATTCAATTAACTTGTTAATTGTGTTGGTGGTCCTGCCATTGTCTCCCAAGAAATAACATCAACAGCTGCTCAGTAATACCATGCTGTTCCTTTACTTTTCCCATCTTTATGTTCTGGTTCAAATGCCTGGTAGTGAACCGTTGATAATTGTCGTGTCACAAACTGAGATGGTTTCCAAATCTGGAGTTACCCGGGCATTGTCTTTGATGTGTGAGTGACAGGTTCACAAACTAGCTGGAAAACAGTTCTCCTTTCTCACTGATGTTCCTCACATCCATTCGGGCTCATGCTTCAGTTCATAAAGTTACCTTTTAGTTGAAAGCAAGTCTGCTGTTTTTTCAGTATTTCATGCTCCTCCAGACTGTTCAGCATTTTAAAGTTCCTCTGGCCCACTCACACAGTTTGTTTTTTGTTACCTATGGTGTATGCCAGGGTTAAATACTCTGTTGCCATAGCAATTTTGCAACTTGGATCTGTGTTTTGTGTGTCCTTCTGAGGTCCTTTTACATTATTCATGTGGCCTTTTTTGATTTTTTTTTTTCTGTACAACACTACACTTTTGACATCAATCAGTACTAAATGTGTAATAGTTTTTAGCAGGGTTTTTTTTGCACTTTGCCCAAACCTAACAAAACCTTTCCTGTAGCATCGTCACCTAACTTCCTCCCTCACTCCTGCCATAATTACTGTGCCCACTAGGGGTCACCATCAATAAAACCGTAACTATGGGTCATAATAAGCTGCCATCTCAGATTCATCCTATGATTCACTGGAGGGACCTGCCCTCAAGATTGGGAAACACTGTACTAGACTTATATAAAGTTAGGGTTAGGGTTAGCCCCACCTTGACCAATTCCAACATAAAATATTGCTTACAGTATTAACCATCTAATTATGTAATATATAAGGCCATATAGTAGCTACTTGGACTTTTACTTTTGATACATTAAGTACATTCAGCTGAAAATACCTTTGTACTTTTAGTGCAGGGTTTTAAATTTGGAGTACTGCTTCCACTATATAGTATAACTGTTCTTTACCAAGTTTCACATGGCTTTGATAATTTGTTACAGCCATACAGTCCACTGCATACCAATAGCAATCATTTGAAAAATAAATGAAAATTTACATTAGCCCACTTTTAACAGATGTTTTAATTCTCATGAAATTGAATATGACTCCTAGAAGTCAGATATGGTAGAGTATGACTATACTCTACCACATCTAATAATACTTTGGGAGGTTGCATTTTATAATCCTTATGTTTACCAGTTAATTAACCACAAAATCTCGATGTCTAAACCATTAATCACAACATGGGGAAACCAAAGAGGTTTATTTCTTTTTTCTCACTCTAGTGTCTCCTCATGGTCTAGTCAGAAGTCTGCTGAATCAAATGTTTAAACACCCGACGCATGTTCCACGAGAGAGCACAGTAAAAGAACTCTCACTAAAGAGCTTTGCAAGTGAATGCAATCACCTGACAAAATGAGGCGTTGCTCATGTTAAGACCTTTGAATTCCTGGGTGCAATCCAAAGAAATATAAGGTTCACCATCATTTGAATTCCATTACTGGTGCACGCTGTGACCAGCGTTTGTTGAAAATATTGTTAAAGAAAATTGGAAAGGCAATTTAATGTCAGGACCCAGAATCACAGATGTGTTCCTCCATGATGATGAGCAACAGGAGCTGCAAGAGAGAGAGAGATGGAGGCAGAGCGAGTGAGTCCCACAAGGAAAGCCTGTCTGTTCTCTCTTCCTTTGTCTTTGTCTTTTACTGCATACTATCTCTTTCTTTCAAATGCACACTCTCCTTTGCTGCACCGAGAAGAATGAAAAGGCAAAGCACAGAGAGGAGGCCACACAACATTTTTATTTGTGCTGTGCTGACTCTGCTGAACTCTCCCTCTGAGAGGCTGATGAGGAGGAATGGCCTTGTGGAGGAACCAACCGGGTGCATCCATAGCTGTCATCATCATCTGAATCCAGGACTGCTGAATCCGCAGCTTTGGCCCCCTGCATGGATGGGAAACGACCTGTCTGTGCTCGCCTGACACCCTCTCTGTCTACAGCAGAACCGCTCATCCTCTATCCACAACAACACAGCTGAGCTCAACCCTGTCAGCGCGGGGTCAATGGGTTCTTTTAAACGTAAGGACTGACGTGGGTCCTGTCTTAAACCAGCAACTTAATTTTTCATCCATGCCTGTGCTTGTGACAGAGCCCATGTTCCTACAGAAAGAAGGAACACAGGTAAAAACTGAAAACTCATAAGCAATACCTCTCTTCTGAGGTCTGGGTTTCAAGTCTTTTTCAAAATGGATACTGATGTTTAATTCAAGTGCTGAAAGCCAGAGAGCCAGGACTTACACAAAGACCACAAACCTTTAGTAGGCACACACCTTACAAGATGGACAGGAGAGAAAAGGAACATTGTGCCACTAATAATGTACAGCCAGTCCATGCTGGTGGAGTCCAGTAAAAATATAACCACTTTGGCACCACTCACACTGGTGGAGTAAGCATTCTCCTGGACACCCTGCCATATGCTGCCAAGCAAGGTTTGCCTCTGCCTTTCTCAGTGGCAAAACCTCTAACCAGCTTAGAGGTTAAGCCTTTCACTTGGCTGTTAGCCAAGCTCCTTTGTCTGCCTAATGATCCTAAACCCAACTTACTGACATACCTGACATTAAAATACAGTTGGCAAAGCATGTAATGTTATAATTTAAAGCTATCATACAGCGGCTTCCTCTGTGTGTGTGTGTGTGTGTGTGTGTGTCAAAGAAGTGGTAAAGTAATTACATTCTCATGCTATCTCCTTCTCTATCTCTGTTCTATTAGCTGCTATGCTAGCCACATTAGCAGGCATAAAATCACAAAATTATAGATTTCTAGTCACACAATAACATCATAATATTGAACAAAGATATGCACTGATACATGCACAGTAATGAACTGCTCTCTGTCAATGTTTTCTCAATTTATCTGAGATTTTGAGCTTGTGACCCCAGCAGAATTGCAGAAGTCCATTGTGAAACTCAGTTCATCATATAGTGATTTGGTTGTGGGAAGTGTGGCAGGCAGACTGCAGCACAGCTACAGTATGAGTCAGATTTGCCTTGTCAGCTCCCAGCAGCCCTAGCTGTCACCATCCTGGGACACAGTGCTGCAAATACAGGCCACAATGGACATAACAGATATCCTCATCCCAGTCTGCAGATCTGTGTTACAATCATAAGCATTACACTGTCCCTGACATGGCCTGAGTACAGGTTCTGGAAACTCTGGAGTGGGCGAGATCAGTCTGCAGAATCAGGGAAATGGGCCAGAGTCGTGGGAACCAAAATCAGTGTCCTGTTTGTTTTTGCTGCTTTGTTTTTGCCAGTATCTTTTTGAAGGAAATGCCTGGATTATGTTCACTGGCAACATTTCTTTCCAGGACAGGATGTGCTACATTTTTTACTGCACAGACATTGTTGGGAGGTGGTCATGGTGAACAGTGGGCATGAAAACTGCAGGACTTTGACACTGCAGACAGGTGTTCACATGTTGAGAACAGGTTACATTAGGGTTTTGGCAACAAAAGCACATTAGTTAACATTAGGAAAAGATTACTTCATAATGAATTCATCCTATAAACAAGCATTTCTGTGTAGCCAAAGTCTGATTCAGCTTTTTCTTCTGTCACATTGACAGTCAAAAGGTATCAAGACACATTGAGCCATACTTTTATACTGGATGACGCGTTCCTTGATACACAAGGGCACAGGGCATGCAGTTTATTTTGAGTCCTTCTGCTGTGAATAATCATTAGCAAACCAAATCTGTGGCTGAAAATAGTGCACACAATTTACTCCTGTTGGAGGCTGGGGATTCAGGAAAATGATGCAGATCAATTTTTCAAAATGGAAAATGTAAATTCTTTAATGCCAAAAAGGGCATCTGATACAGCACTGTAAAGATGCCAACTTATATTATTGGCATAAATACAAATTCCAAGTTGGCCTCAGAAACCTAAATCAGCATTTAAAGTAAAAATTGAAATTGTGCCAAAAAATCAAGCTTGTCTGTTCCCTTCAACAGAAGTGAGTCCTGATAACTTTGAATATTAACATGATTCATTACAAAGGGAGAGAGAGTTCAGTTAACTTGTGTTTTTCAGTTAGAGAATGGAGGAAAATTCACTCTGTGTTTACGTTATCCTTTGCACTTCAAAATCTCATAACAACCTATATTAATCAGTCATATATTATGTATTAATACACAAGTGGAGTAGCCATCTTTGGCTTATACCCTCTCATGGGTCTGATGAAGCTCTGAGCGATGCATTATTTGCTCAGTGTTAACAAAAACACACTTAATCCTTTTCTCTCTCTCTTTTATCGACTGCATGTGCACTCACTACCACAAACACTAGAAGTATATGCTCTATTCTCTGAATATATTTTCATCCTGCAGTTGCTAGCAACTCCATCTCTGAAGCACAAAGCTTTTTTTTTCTCTTTTCCAATTATCATTCAAACATTTAGCTGACTGCTTTTCTTCTCTGAACGTTCCTCACTCAAGTGTTGCAAAGCTCTAAGGTTACAGACAGGTGAAGCCATTGTTTTCTCCTCTTTACTAATGCATCTTTTATAGCCATGTTCAAGGATGATAGCTGTGTTTTTGCATTCTTTATCTTGTTGACTGCATTTGATTTGAAAAGTTTGCTGCAGGCTGCTTTGTGACTGTGTAGCTGACATGGCTGATGTGCTGGGGCGCTTTCATTTTCTCTTCTAAGACTTGAGGGTCGGCTGCTGAATGGCAGCTTTTTTAATTGAGGAAGCAAAATATCTCGTAAAGGTAGTGCTGTTCAAAAACCGACATTTTGTTTCAGATAAACAAAAACGATCACATGGGCTAGGGTTTGGATCAGAGAGGCTCAACTCAAGCCTACACTTGTATTACCGAATTTTTGAATACTTTTTCATTGTCTGCTCTAGCAGAGGTACCTTCAGACATTCTCTTTTGATCCATGGTGCTTTCATAAACCCAGTTGGACTGAGCCTGTGGAAGCCTTAGCTTCCATCTGCTGTAGACCGCCAAGCTGGCTGCTACCTGAGACCTTTGGGGAAGTAGGGGGTGGGGGAGACAGGTGGCTGCTTACTCACCTTTATGAATGTTTGTGTCTGTGCAAGTGTGCATTCAAAAGAGTGGATATGCACATGTATTGATATCTATGAATGTGTATGTGTGTGTTCCTGTGCCAGCTCTGTGCCTTTGACTGTGTGTTTGGGCGATGATATAACAGCTCATCTGTGAAAAATGAAAAGAGTTGAACTAAAGTCTAGACTCATGGGAAGGTTAAACTAGTTCAGACACCCAGGAAAGTGCTCATGAAGAGGGTGTGTAGACTTTGCTTGGCCTATTTACTGTACATATTGTTTGCGACTGAAAAGACTCTCTTTTCAAACCTCAGATAGAAAACTACAGAGTAAAGCACAGCACATTTCAGTTGGGCCCCATCTGAAAAATGCAGATAACTGAGGCTCCATGAGAGGTCTCGCATACATACAGGGCACATATGTATTGACAGCAGCAAAATAAAAATCTATGATTTGTGAATCCTTTGATTACGGTTTCAGTGCCCCATCCATATTTATGGGTAGCTGTCAGCACTCCTTCCTTTCAGTATTTTCCACAGAACTGTAAATCAAATCCTGTCATGTTAGAGCTCTTTGACAGAATGCTAAGTAAGTGAAAGGCTCTACATTTCACTGAACTGTACTTCAATGATTGCAGATATTCCAAATATGAAACATAATCAGTTGCAGGCAGTTTTACTGCCAAGGTATTGTCTTTTTGACAGGTTAATACAAGAATAAAAGTATACAGAATAAAGTAGACAGTAATAGCCATATAAAAACAACAAATAATCATATAATCTGCAGTTTTATCTTTACAGAACCAGATCAGACTGGGTGATAGGTTCCTTTTTTTCTGACATGTTTTCCTTTAAATATTTCCCATTCACCTCAATGTCAATACACCTTTTTTGTGGCTAGTGTTAGAGTTCTACTGCCCTCAGTGATCAGACTGAGATTGGTCAGTGTTGTTAGTTGTTTTTGTGCTTGTTCAGTTTTGCTGAATCCTTTCTAATATTATCAGTATCACCCTGGCTTTACTTAATAACTTAGTGTAACTTCATTTAAAAATATAAGTTGGAAAGCCACAGTGACACAATAACATTAGATTTACAGTTTATATCCATAAAACATGGTATTCCATAGTGGTACTAACTCCCTGGTAGGAGGCGGTCTTCTGGGAAAGTTACAGTCTGTTAATGAAAAAATGCAGCACGCCCTCAATGGGCTCTACCAAGTTGTTGAAAAGACCATTAATGCTGCACTGCCCCCAGTTCTCACTGACAGGTGTGGAAGCAGTAATGACAAGGGGTGACAAACAAAAATAAAGATAACAATCAGAGACTCTCTCTTCCTTTTACTGTCTCTATTTTTTATTATTTACTTAATAACACATGTTGCTATTTATAGGTTATTTATCCTCTTTTAGCTGCATTTTAATACTGTCAGTAAATGAGGTCTGGAAGTCCATTCATTAATCTAAATCATGTTATGAACACACTTTACCTATAAAATATATTTAAAATGGCATTTATTTTAGGTGTCATAAGTGCATTGTTTTACTAAAATAAAGTGCAAGTCTATTGTTCATTGTACAGTGCAACTTATTCTCTATTTGGTATAACAGGACACCATTAATAAACATAAAGTAAACATGACTCTGTAACTGAGAAACTGTGAGTTTCCCAAACTCAAAATTAGCAAGGATTTCCTGTCATCATTAAGTTTTATTCCTATCCCTTACAATAGATCAATTTACAATTAAGATAAATTATTCAGGGCTTTACTTAAAGGAATAATTGCTGTGCTGGAAATGAGCTGGAAATGATATTGATCTCCAACTTCCCCATTAATCCTTATCAATCCCTTCAATTAGTCAGCAAATCCTTTCATAACTAGCTAAAACACACCCTGTGTCATCATGTGTTAAATATGGCTTAGGAAAGGAGAGGTTTTATTCAAACTGACTAAAGTCAATCATTAAAAATATGGATATTCAGTCGCTGTTTTCCTTAGCTTCCTACATTAAAACTGTTTGTTATCAGAACTCTAAAGTTCAATAGATTATGAAGTATTCATATAGTTCAACAACTGATGTATAGTTATGTATTATTAAAAGGTCGAATATTGAGGATATTACTAACCAAGGAATTTACTACTTTGTAAAATCCTTTTGATATTTCCCACAGACATTATCCCCACATAGGCTCTATTGTTTACAGTTTAAACAAAGAAAAAGTGTCTCCATCAGGGACGAAATGGCAAACTTTTCACCAAGCCCGCTGTTTAAAAGTTTTCCAGATTTCATTTTCTACGTAGTTATCGTCAAAGTCCCAGAGCGCCATTTCAATCTTTTACAAAAAATGGCTTTGAAGAAATTTGTAGCAGATACAAAGTACAGAGCCTTTGTTTTGGATTCCTCCAGCAAGAAAGATAAAGGCTTTGTCATTGTTTGTGTTACATTCACACACACAATATGCCACGGTGCATCCGCCGCTACAACGTCAAGGAAGTATGAACCTATTGTTCCTGACAAAATATATACGAGTAAGGGCCAAGCAGTGCAGAGATGTTTGGGAGGCATCACCTCAGATGTATGATGAAAAATGAAAATCATGACAGCCTAGCCTAGGAGAACCCAGCGTAGAAGCAGAGCCAGCGAGTCCTCATCACTTTCTATTACCGTGGCGTGCTCTGTGCGTGTTGTCGCCAGTGTTTTGGATCCAGCTGCAGGGTAATTAATGGCCTGGGTCAGACAGGAGCAGATGAAGGCCAGCCAGATGAATAAAGGTGAGGGATTGGCTCCTGACACAGTGAGATCGAACTGGCTTAAACGGTTATCAGCCCACAGATATTGATATATTTCACCTGGGCACGAATGACGTGAGATGCTTCACTGAAAGCTGCACCCAAGGGGGGCACACAGTGCTTGTATGTCACTGTGGCTTTACAGACCACAACACTAAAGATCCTAGAAGATTAACATTACCTATGTGGCAGCAAAGCATTAGAATGTGCATATTCTTCATGTTTTTTAATGTTTTACCACATAATAAAGCAGAACTAAACCAATCAACATTGTTTTCATTGACAAACCTGTCTAGGCAGAATAAATTAACCCATGGGTGAGTCAGAATTTGTTCACTCTGAAATAATGTGTTTTGGTAAATATGACTCACACTACTGTGTTTGTAAACAAGAGACTGAAAAAGCTGTTGTGAATGATGTCATGTCAGTTAGAGTACTGCTTGAAGCCAGAATACTGTCAACAAGTGGACACACACTTGCTTATGATAAATGACAATCGTACAAAAGCAATAGCTCTGGATTCATCATTCACCAGTCATCCTCTCTGACTGACCAGCATATCAGGGAGCTTAATGATAGAAGTGACATCAGTGGAAAGAATTACCCTTTCATGTGACTCACCTCGCAAGTTAGAAAAAAAAAAGAAAAAAAAAACTATGTTCCTTCCACCTTTTAAAAACCTTTAAAAACTGTTTCTGTATATTGATTTCTTAATTTGTGCATCTAAGTTGTTAATGTGTTAAATTATCCAAGAGTGGTAGCCTCCAACATGCAGCCTCATTTTGTTTCAGAGGCACCACTAAATTACTGGAATTATTATAAACTGGACTAGACTCCTTGCCATCAGCTGCACATGTCACCATGTAAAGCACTGATTGGTTTTGGACCAAGATATTAGGTTCTGCAGTTTAGTTTACAAGATCACAGATTCTTCATTTCTGCACACTAATTATTAATTTGAGGCACTGAACAAAGTCATTTCAGTGCACTAATTAAAAATTGGTCTAGACAAGTTGATTTGAGGGCAAATGAGTAAATCAAATTAGTAATTTGTGTTCATGAATATTATTATTTTTTTTAAAGTCTATGTAAAACAATAACCAGTTACCCATATAAACAATCAAACAGCTTTTTCTTGGTGTAATTATTCCCACTGTTCATACTGGCCATTAAGACAGGCCTTCCAATTCTCCACTAAAAACACTGTAACTTTAATGTACCTATGGACATCCAACTATTGTTTGTTTGACAGACTTGAAATCTGTGAATCTATCCTTTAATCTAAGGGAATTAATGAGCAAAATGTTAAACACTGGTAGCTGCTGGCTTCCCTATAGATACTATATAGAGAAGGGCATTAAAATTCAAGCATTTGAATAAAATAGTCCACCTCCAGCCAGTCCCCTGACACTGTCTGTATTTCACTTGAATGTACTCGCTGGTTGGAAATGAACACTATGTTTAATTAATGAATAGCGACTATTAAGCAGACAGCCCATTTTGTCAGCTTTGCTTTCTTTTTCCCTTGGTGCTTGAAGTGATAGAAACAGATAAAGATGTGTGAGAGCAAGAGAGAAAAAAAATGTCTTAGGAGAATTGGGACTGAAATGGGGAAAAAAAAAAAAAAGAAAAACAGGTTGGCCATGACAGATGCAGAAAGTAAGTCCTTTTTTTTTGATGATTCACAACAGCTACATTTTTTTTGACCATGAATACTGTTCTCCCTCCTGTAAACATGTGGGAGGGAGTCTAGCAGGGGTGGCCAGAGCTGTGATGGTGGGAGGCCATAGTGGAGAGGGAGAGGAGAGGAGCAGATGGTGAAGAATTCTCAGGGTTTATTTCAGGAGAGTTCAGCCTTTACGGCTCATATACTGACTTAATTATGAGACAGAGGGGAGAGTGAACCCCTGGAAGACGGATTTAAAGAGGCAGGGAAATCTTCATTAAGCCCACAAGGAGAGAGCGGCGCTCATTGAAATGACTTTGCCATCTCATCAACACTACTAAAGAGGGCAAAAGGAGTAGAGGTAGTGGGAGTAGTACTCAAACTGAGTGGGATTATGCCAAACGGTTGTGCCAAACATATACGAACAACAGGTCCTCATTATATTAATACAAATACCACTGCAATGTGAAACATAAAACATGCACATATACCAGTAAATTAATTATTCATCCATATTTGAAAGTTTGAATATCATTCTTTAGTAACCATTTAAACTAGAACTACTGTCTCATGGCTGTGTACCTCCCATGACCAGTCCAGTTGCAGTTAATGAATTCAATTCTGAGTTATGGCCAAAACTGTGTTTTGTGAGGTCACAGTGACCTTGACCTTTGACCACCAAATTCTAATCAGTTCAGCTTTGAGTCAACATGAAAGTTTGCACCAAATTTGAGGCACTTCCCTCAAGGCGTTACTGTTGTATGGATGGACAACTAAAAAAACCCAAAACATTGTGCCTCTGGCCCCGGCTGCCGGCAGCACAGAGGCATAAGAACTGGATTCTTCTCGTAACCCATCTATCTGCATCCAGTAAAGCATTTAGACCTAACTACAAACATTTTAAGTGCACTAGACACAGAAGACAACCCCACAAACATGGAGAATCCAGGGACTGATGCAATGTTTAATAGGACAAAACAAAGAGGAGGCAGCTCAGTAACAACAGTCAACAAAGGACGAGTGGGCTGGGGCTCGATCTGCGATATGAGGAATGAATGGTAGACAGATGTGGGAGAGGAGAAAAATTGGATCAAACCTTTTAAAGAAAATTTCAGGTCAGTCATGTCTCTGATGTTTCACCAGACACCTCAGGCAGGATGCAGTAAAGGCAGCAACCTCCTTTTATCTGGTGGGGATATTCTTGCTTTAAGAGATGAATCCCTGCGATTTAATCATTTCCTTAACTTCTACCAGTGGAGAGGATGGGGAAAAAACACAAGTCTGGGATCTGGGCACATGCTGGAGCCTGCCCAAACTTTGTGCTCTCTCAAAGCCTCTCAAATGCAATTATCACCTCAGATGGTCAATTTGATTATCATCTCTAGGACCTCCTGTTGTTCTCATGATAACAGCTCATCCTTTATCTTCTCCACCAGAGATGATATTGGTCAGTTAGGTCATAAGAAAGGAAGTGAAAAGCTACCATGCTTCACAGTCAGCATCTGGATGCCAGCATTTGGATGCATTTTGGATTTAATCATCTCCTGATGGAGAAGCTCGAGATGACAATATGCTGCTGTTTTCACAGTTAATACAAGAGGGATTTAGCCATGCTTTTAGTCCAGTATGAAACATAAATGGTAGCCATTCTTATCAGTCACTGACAAAAGAGGCAGTGTGTGGGAGTATGCAGTGTTTTATTTGAAAAATCCAAGGTAAATGCAGTAATTTGAAACAAATTATGGGCAGACTAATTCAATGATTTATCTCAGTGCTGCAAGGAAGCTCTGAGATAACTACTAACATTACATCATTAAAAATAAATACAGTGACTCCAGATACAAAATGTTTCTTTAAATGCAAAAACCATGATCCTTCCCAAACCTTAACCAAGTGCTTTTTTTTTGCCTTAGTCTAACCACAGCTGCAAACCCTGGTCTCCGGTGTGACACTTGCATGCTTTGTGCACCCACCATCCACTTCCTAATGACTATGTCTCTGTTAATACATGCAGCACTTCATTCACTCAAAAAATATGTTACCTTTGAACATGACCCTGTTGCAGTTTAGTTGTATAGAAACATATTTTCTAGGAGACATACTCAACAACACAATTATCAAAGTCTTTGTTGAGCAAATATAGTATTGACATAATTAATAATCCCCCCTCAGGGGAGTTCAGGTACTCCTAGTGCTAACCAGTGATGCTAACCTGAAAGTTAAAGGCCAGAAACATGGTCAGAGTCTGCTGAGATCTCATGATTACAGAGTCCTGCTGTAACCACAGTAAAACTTGGACCCAGGTACAGACACTCCACAGAGACAGAGTTTTAGTTCAAAAAATGATTTTGAAAACCACACAGCAGACTACAGAGGGAAAACAACAAACACTATTGCCAAGGCGTGACTAGCTAGACTAATTACAGCTCTACAGAACTGTCACACATGCAGGGAGAAAACAAACCAGACACTGACCCAACCATATATGTCTGGACAATTACTACGCAAGTGATCAAGGCAAGGTTGAGATTGTTGTTTTCTTTGCATTTCTTTGAATTTGTTACAAATTCAGCACACACTATTAAATAAGGGCCATAGGCAGTGCCAACATCAGCTGGTGACATACCAGTAAACATATGTTAAAACTGACATGGATATAATTAGCACCGGTCCTTCGGAAATGGGATTAAAATGGAGAAATTATCTCTCTGAGTGGTAAAACTAAATTAGAATCAGCATTATTGAGCAAGTATGCATATGCATATAAGGAATTTGACTTTGACTTTTCATCAGGTAAACAGTTTACATTACACAATTCATTATTTATGTTCTAAACAGCAATCCAAACAAAAGATATGTACCTTTGCATAATGTAAAATTACTTTGATAATGTTTAATACAGAACAATTAATGACACTGTATGAAGTTCTGATGTGTTCAAACAAGAAACTGATTCAGATGGATTTGGCTCAGGGAACCCTAATGAGCAGTGTTTTTAATAAATAATATATAAAGCTAATTAATACATATTAAAACAAAAGTCGAGCTGATTTGTCTATGTGAATGTATTTAGTGTTTTTTTACCCTGCTGAGTCTGTGCCAGTTTTGGGGCTTTGTTATTTTGCTTGATCTGTAAATGAAATATTTCTGTGGTGTATAGTGTTGGGTGGGTCTTGCTTAAAGCTTGAAATGATTTGAGACATATCAGCAAGCATAATTTTGTATTCTGAATACGAGTAAAACTGGAGTATTGTATAGTATTACAGATTATGTGCATAATTTACAGCTTTCATGCATTCCAGTAAGTAAGCCACTTCACTGCCTTAAGGTAACCCTGTTCCTGACACTATGTATTTTTTCCCTCACTCACTGACTCACAACTACTGTTAATCTAGGAGAATATGCTATTTTGTTTGCCGGCGGGCGCAATCAGTGATGGTATACAGACAATCCCTAAATTCTCTCCCCCACTCAAACTGAAGTGCACATAGCCTCTGGTCTCCCATACATCTCCAGTCTATGTCAGATAGCTTCCTTAAAAGTGCTGAGCCTGACTGCCTGAGACAATTACTGGAAGTTAACAATGAAAAGAAATGGCTGCCTATCGAAAATTCTGATGATGTGCTGAAGGACAGAAGAAAGCCAGCAGAGCCATGAGGTACACTTGACTGAAAGATGAGATGGGACTTGTTGGATAGATAAAATAATGTGAAGTAAATAATGTAAAGTACTTTAACTCTGACTTAACATAGATAGTGTCAAACTGGGGTGAAAACAAAGGGAAGTGGCCTTTTTATCCTCTTTTAGCTCATTATCTTGCATTGTATATTGTTTTTGCTATAAAGCTATCAGGTTGTCCTCCCAAAAAGGTTGCCCTGTAGTGAATTAACAATCAAACCAAACAGGCAGCACCAACCTGTACATAGCGGACGGATTAGCACAGTTATTTCTTCAGTTAGCTTTAGTTAGCTTAGGGAGTGTTTTCTCTCCCATCTTACAAGTTCATAAACATGAGTGAGATATTTTTCAGAAAATGTTCATTTCTGTAATTGCAGTTTTTAAGACTAATGGGGAAAAAGTGTCATATCATTTGAACAGTGCATTCTCATAAGACTGTTAATGATTTAATTTGAATTATAATTATTCATTTGAAAATTGCTTTTATTGTTCAATGTGTGAGGATTTGAAATGATGGCTTTTGTTGTTTAGAGTTGAATGAAAAACAGGTGGTGGAGAAATTACAGAGTAGATTGATTTCACAGAGGCAAATATATCAGATAAAAATTCAGCCACTGTAAAGCAATACCCGCTATTCCCACACTTGCAGTCAGTTGAAAAGTTGAATTAATTGTGTCAAACACTGCAACACAATTAAAATTGATAGTTAATTTGCATTTGCATCTGTCAGCATCAGCTTAACTAAAGTTGATTATGAGCTGCTGTATTACAGCAATCCAAAGAGAAATTTAATTATTTCTAAAAAAAAAAAAAAAGCTGTAGGACCATTTAAATTTCTTAATTATGCCAAAACTTACAAGTCCCCAAATAACACAATTTCCAGTTTTCTAAATACTTAATTTCCATATTGTCCTTTGCAAATGTCATAAATTGTTTTAATGTGGCTCCTCTGAGAAGCTGGAATTTAATTCAAATCTGTTTTTTTTTTTTTTTTTGGAATAAAATCTAAACATTTGCTTTAGTTCATTTATCTGTCTTTCAGCCACCTTGCCACCTCTCCATACAGCTGCAGCGGGGAAAGTACAGCCAAGACTTTCCACTGACAAATAATATATATCCACACAGCCAGTATGAGCATATAATACATAATTCTAGCGTGAATGGATGGGGGGCGCCTTTATAAGTTGCTTCTAGGCTTCTCTATCTATCTATAGTTATATTACTGTGGCGGTCAGTAGAGAAATCATCCAAAACAAACACACTGTGAGTGTCTTCATACAAACACAGCAGTGGGGAAGAGAGAGACCATTTGTTTCCTCAAGAACTGGACTCAAATAATATGTATTATGTGAAGCAGCGATTCCACACTGTGCTGAATTTCCTCTCTCTGAGGAATTCAACAAGATGTATGAGGGTGCGCTTTGTTAGCAGAAAAGAACAAAAGTCATTTTTAAGATTTAACATTTTCCAGCAGCACTTTCCGTAGTCCTTACAGGACAATTAAGATACTCTAAATTCTGAAGTTTTCACATTCATATGGATTGAAGTTTCCCTAAAGTTCTATGTAACAATGAAAACGCATTGTAAATTGTACACTTAAATAACTCTATTATGTGGGGTATGTTCAAAAAGCAGGCTCATTCTGAAATGGCTGCAGCAATTCAAGTCAGAGGCAGATTCATGTTTAATTAAAAAAGCAGGCCACGGTGTAAATAATTATAGGTATTGCAGAGTGTTATATATACTCTGATGTGCCTTTGATGTACTAATAACTCTGCTATTGCACAAAAATGATGAAAAATGCAATAGATGTAATGTAATGATAAAAAGGTAATCTCCAAGACACTAAGGATCTGCAAAGGCAGATGCAGTACAAGAGACCATGAGAGAAAGAGATAGTGAGAGCAAGTTCACTGCCCTTATCTGTAGGAGCTCAAATTCTGCTCCATTATTTATCATGCTCAGCAGACAACAGTTACTCACCACGATATGTCAGGTCAGCTCTCTCTTTAACTTCAGACCTAATGCTCTTCAACATGGCTCACTCTCTGTTGAGACTAGAGTGGACACTTGCTGCACAGGATCACTTCTCTCTCTCTCTCTCTCGCTTGTGCGCCTGAGAGGCAGCCACCAGGACAAATATTCAGCACCAGCACTGACAAGTTTCAGAATTAATACAACATATCACACAAAGACAAAAGACTTACGTTAACAATGGAAAGTCCAGCTTGCTCTGAGGTATATGCTTGTCCTCTGATTTTCATTCCCTTTGATAAGTGTTCATACTCAACAAGATTTTCCACAGTCTCTTATCTGATTGTAGTATGATCAAGGGGTCAAGGTCACATCTTATTCTAGCAAGTGATGGTGCTCTATCATTTTTGTCCACCTTAAGATATCTTGGCTACTACTGCTCAGATTACCATGCATTTTATGTGGATATTCATGGTCTCCAGGAGACTTCAGTGATCACATTTCCCTATGTCTGGTAATACCATCAGATAAACAGTCATTGTAAGGTAGCTTGAAAGTCAATGACTAGATTTCGGTAACATTTGCTGAAGAGGTGCATGATCCACAGAGGATAAATTCTGAGGTTTTAATGATGAGGCCAACTTTTTCATTCTTAACCTAGAAATATGAATATATAATGGAGATATAGGATACCTTATAGGACAACCTTAAGGAAAAAAGTTCACTTTTACACACAATAATTTGCTTGACTGAAATAAAAACAGTATTTTTAGTAGATATCGTCATTCCCCACCAAACAAACAACTTTAAAATATTTGATAAGGGACTCAAAAGGCTTCAAAGGCAGTTCTGGAAGTAGATTCTGATTTGATAAAATGCTACTGAACCCCATCCCTACTTTTAAATCTGTGAACTGTGAGACTGTTGTTTTATATGATAGCATGTGATGAACATCCTGTAGGAGCCACCAGAGTGGCTTTTCATCATGACAGACTCAAAATGTTATTTACAGCACAATCTCATATCTTGTTTGGGATGACATACTGTCAGAGTGCCATTTGAATAATAGCGCCTGAACTAGACACAATAATGGAATTGATATTGTTTTGAACACAATAAATAATATACCCTAACTCCTACTCACACTAGACAAAAAGTTAAAAGCAAATTCTTCGTAAGAGAGTGTCTTTAAAAAGTGATAGATCACTCTGACCTTACTTCACCTCAAACGTTAAAATGTTTACCTTGACAATACACTATCTGATGTCCTGCTATCAGTTATCTTAAACTTGAACAAAATGCTGCCCTGTAGAAAAGGTGTGTGTGTGTGTGTGTGTGTGTGTGTCTTTGTGTTTGTGTGCCTTTAATTGACAAATGGGCACAGAGAGAGTATCATCCTAAATTTACATGACTCTTCATCTCAAGATAATATATTTCAAACTTGAAATGCTTTCTCTGTTGACTTGTGCACTTGTTTGGCTGGTATTTAGAATTCAAATCACTCTCACTGTGGTCTATTACCCCTGAATTGATATGGACTGAATAAGCTGGGCAGAGTCATTAAATAAAGAAAAAGTCATTAAGCAAAATTAGCTAGCTGCTGTAAATATCACCAAATGAAATGCCACAACAGTGTACCTTTCACATGAAACAAATATGCCAGATAATGACTGGGCTAATGTTTTGCTGTACATGCACCTCATATTTTTTACTAATAATGTTCAAACAGTGTAGCTTGATTAAAAATATGTATGGCAGGGTATTTTTTAATGTTTGTGTTTGTTTTTGTCATGGTTACTGTATGGCATTATAAAGACCATGGTATCCCCCTCATGTGTACACATCAGCTTGAAAATCCTGGCTCTAACTGACAGTAAGGGTCATTGATGTGGATTCTGTAATTCAACACCTAATGAATCAACACAATTAAAAAAGACATAAATGGTTAAGACGCACTTCCTATGAAAGGAAAATGTGCAGGCTTTTAGTAATGCATGCTTTTAACTCAAGCCACTTGGACACCTCTTAATGCAAGTGTGCCGTACTTATTACCCAGGTAGTTACTGTTCAAGCATAAAACACCTATCTAAGTGAACAGGATTTGCACTTAGTGACGATGATCAAGTTTACTCTCCACGACAACACTAAAAAATGCATGTTAATAACCACATTAGGGCTAATGGATGAAATGGAAAAATATTTCTTTTTAATGAAATGCAATTTGTCTATGGTACTTTGAAATGTAACATTTTGTTCTGGTGGCATATAATCTGGCATCACAACAGTTACTATTTATGTAATGTATCCAAGGTATCCAAGCTGGGTGTAATGCACCTAATTGGAGCCTTATTGGATCTAGAGCAGATGCCACACATGCAGGCCTTTTACTATAAATAAATAAAGTGCTGTCTAGAGCATACAGTATATGTTCCTTCATGTTCATGTTCTTTCCAAATGTGCATGTTGATTATTTACAGTATAGTTCAAAAACTGAATTGGGTTATTTCTCATTACCAGTTAAAAGCTTTACATTTACCTGTGTTTGCTGAGTGTTGTTCCCTTTACCTGGGCAAACCAGCCAGGGGTTAATCAGACCCCAGCTTGAGTTGCAGCTGCGGCTCAAGCCACCTAATGGCTTTCTTCGCAGCTTCAGCAGTGTTTCTGATGATGGGCTTGTTTGCCTCCTTGGTGATGTCCAGAAGCATAAACACTTTACAGAGTAAACACTTCGTAAATCCTCTGCAGCCCACCTCCATAGGCTCACAGCAAGTTCGCCAGCCTTGCCCTTTGCACTTTTCCACATTCTTCTGGTACTTGGTGCACTTCCTCCCACTGGCCTCGTCGTTGACCTCCATACAATCTTCTCAGGGCACTGTGAGTTCCAGCATGATCAGTTAGTCCATGTCCTCTGCAGGGCTGGTTATTTCCCAGCATGCTGCTATGATTACACAGTTTACTTTGTAAATTTGGGGCAATATTATCATCATTATCAAGCTGTGTCATGAAATTAAGTATGGCATTCTTCTATTTTCTACATCACAGACGGAGCTGAAAATGGTTTGTTTGAATTTTTTCTTAAATAAAAAAATAAACCTTATTAATGTATAATTATCTGTGATACTACCAGACATTAGGACCTAAACCCAAGGCTAAACAAACTATAATAATGATAAAATTTCAGTGAGTATTTCTGCACAGCATCTTTTCTCATCACTAACATAGTGAGTGATTTCAGAGCAGCAGAACCAAACAATACAAGGCCATGTGGTTCATGGCTGGAAAAATGATTTTAAACTGATGGCATTTACTGACATTCACTGACCCCATTCATCATGTCTCTCTGACACACCCTCTTTCCTTTGCTTGTTTTACTTTCATTTACCATTCTCTTGAGATGGGCAAAGCAAACTGCATTTCAGGTGGCTGTAGTGGGAGTACACACCCAAATTTAACCCACAGGTAAAAAAAAAAAAAAAAAAATATATATATATATATATATATATATATATATATATATATATATATATATATATATATATATAGTATGTTTGTTGAATCCTATAAATGTGTAGAAAAGCTTACAATTGAAAAAAAAAGATATACATAGTATAATTATTTATGTGTGTTGTATTTACAGTTTAAAACATGCAGCATGATTTGTGAATGTTTTCAGACTTCTACTGCTCTCTTGTAATTGACCTTTGGGATGCAGTAAGGTACAGAATATTGATTGCATTGATTGTGGTAAATCAATCTTTCTGGTATATTCACCTGTGCTTAATAACAGCTGTTCTCCCAAGTACAATAGACACAAACAGGGCTGTGTAATGTTGCCATAGTAACCATCTGTTTCACTGTAATTTCTCTTTGTTATAATGCAGAAGGAAGGGGATTAGAACTAGAGTGACTCCAGGCAGGCATGACTGCTTTTGTTCAGGTCTCACCACATTATGCACAAAGGGTGCCATTTTGGTTTGTTTTAACCTTGTAGGCATTCTGTGACAAATCTCATAAGAGAGCAGACTGTGACCAATCTGACAGTTTTCAGTGCAATTGGGTATTTAGTAACTGATCACGCAGTCAAAAATATGGCACCATCATAGTTCACAGCATTAAAATTGATATCTACCCAATGATGTATTATTGGTTATGCATTCTTGTAGTAGTTTCAGCACTAATGGAATGGCGATTATTTAAGATAGAATGTAATATAGTAATATTATTTATTGATATTATTTCTGGTATGGAATACTTAAAGTATTTATTTATTTTTTCTGGTAGGTGGAGGGCTGGTGCCTGTCTAATAGAAGTACTCCTGTGTTTGAATGTTGGTAATAATGTCCAGCTTAAATCCTCATCAATATTTCAGCTGTTTAATTAGCTCTAACAGCACTGCCAAAAAATATTGGTGATGTAATCTAAATATTGACAGCAACCTCTGATGAAGAGTTAAAGTGGGTCAGGGTCATACTAAATGTGTGAATCAGCCATTGGCATATTTGACCTGACCTAACCTACTCACCAAGCAGAATGCTGATACTGAAAAATTCTGCAAAACCCTGGATTAAGACCAGTTTCAGTGTTTTTCATTGTTAGCATTTGTTCATTGTTCGCAACCTGACGCAGCAGATACGGAATAGGTATTGTTAAACACATAAATATCATAAGTCTGTCCCCCACCTCAACCTTCATACCGTTAACTTTCACCTAGCTAAATGTAAATTGTCTAGTAAAATGTTTCAATAAGCACACAATTAAAAGGTAGACTGCTGATCCAACCTGTGTCTGTCTTGAGGTGAATCATCAACATTTCAATGTCTAAAAACTGGCTATGTGGAAAAATAAGAGCACCTGCCGGAAAATATACCCTTCTTCTGTGGAGTCAGACGGTGCTATCTTGAGGTGGAACATTCATACTTAAGTTGACACTTAAAGAACCAGACTGTGTCATCGTTAAACAAAATATAAAGGTTCATGTTGGGTCTGTTTCTCTGACAGTCTGGATATGGAGCCGACTGATGGCTCTCGATCTCATCCTTCACTGGGAAGGATGTGACAGAGGGGAAGAGAGGGAAAGCAGACAACCCTTGGAGGCAGGTCTCTCTGCGGCGTTCTTCTAGAAAGGTCACTTGTGCTTTCAGATAAATAAAACAACACCTGGCTCTTAGAGAAGCTGCTGGCTTCACGCCAATTCCTGCAGAGAGACAGGGGTCCCAGGTGCCAAGCACAGCAACCACTTTGAGCTGCCTGAGGCTGAACATTACACCCTTTATCCTTAGGATGGGCACACTGCACACACACCTGACAATAGCTTTTTTATTTTTTATTTTTTTGCTTTTCTCTAAGTGAAAAACATACAATACACAGCAACAAAAGATCATAGACACATTATGTTGGTGCACATTGGTGTATGCCATTTAATTGCAAGCTACAGGGTCTGCACTCCAAAAAAAAAAAAAGGTGCTGTGTCATATTTGTTGCTTCTAAATTCTTTAGCAATGCAGGAAAAAAACATGCATAGTTCAGAAGTGAATGTTCTGGGTAAATTATGTTTGCAAAGTCTGACAAAGTACAACAAGAGGGATACATGACTTAATGGTTTGACGGCTTCTTTATAACCACCATAAGGAGCACATTCAGCAGACGAATCTCCCTTGAAACAACGTTGTGTTGAGACTGATTCCTCAGAATGATACACAATTCAAATTACTGCATTGAATAATCCATATGTACGGATGTGTGACAATCTTCTGAACATCAATAAGACCATACGCTAACATCAGTTAGCTAAGATTGATGAAAACAGATCATGAAGACTTACTTACTGTCAGTGTTCCTTCTCTTTCCTGTTCTGATAGCATTTATGAAGCACTTACCAGTGCTCTGAGACGTGGTTGATGACATTTGTGATCCCAGAGCTCTGTCTCCTGCCACCTCTGTCTCGCCACCTTCATGTGTAGGGATGTGAAAGACCACAAGCTATGACTGTTAAGGTGTTCTAACACGTAGTGTGACATGTCTCTTGGCCAAATCACAGCAGGCCTACAATCACCTAATCTGACATTGTGACCATCTGGAAAGACATGGTTACATTTTAGTGTTAAGCGACATCTAGTGGCTGTGTGAGATAGCATTAGTCTTTTCAGCAAATGCCCCAAAACGACATAGTTACATGCAAGTGACAAAGCCCCCTAGTAGCCATAGTAATTATGACAGGAGCAAAGGAGACATCAACCCAAGTAGGAGTAGTTGGTTTGGGTGGATGGGAAGACAAAACATTGGACATTAAACAGGAAAAGACTGTTTGTTTCCCATTTCCAGCTGACAGTTTCCTTTAACCATAACCACAATCAGTCTATAACCTTGACACCAACAGTGACATCCAAGGTACTGTGCTTATTTTAACCCAAACCATGATATTTCCCTAAACCTAACCAGGTTGTTTTTGTGTCTAAAACTCCTAGCACCAAGAAAAGCAGTTTTCTATGTCCCATTTGGCTGTATAATGGCAATTCTTTATCCAGTGTATGAGGTAACTGCATCATACAGGAAAACAAAATCCAGGACATTGAGAAAAGCCTTTACTATTTGGGCTTGTTCAAAGAAGCACTTAAAAACTGACAATACCGCGACACATTTACCTACTGTAATTTCCAGACTATAAGCTGCTACTTTTTTCACATGCTTTGAACCTTGCGATTTAAACAATGATGCGGCTAATTTATAGATTTTTATGGGCTAACAAGCTTCATGCCGCAAAAACATTTAGACACCTGTGGCTTATAGTGCGGCCTATACTTTTTTTTTTTCTTTTTAAATTTAGTGGGTGCGGCTTATATTCAGGTGCGCTCAATAGTCCGGAAATCACGGTACTTGCCTACCTATCTCAGGGAACACAAAGCTTCAGATGGTCCATGTTCAAAATGAGTGGAGGCTTTTAAACATTTTTTCTTTGAAGAATGTCTCAGATTTTGTTTTTCTTTGAGTCTATCCTTCAGAGTCACAATACAGTCTCCATCCACTGCTATTCACCAGGGGCTCAGGAAACACTGTTGCAAATCATTTTTACTATGTCCACTACACATATCCAGATATTCATAATTGATGCCTCTATTGTATGTTCAAGAAATACCTTTACATTACTTTTTTCGTATATTCTTTCGTGTGCTCCCGAGCCTGTGATTGTCTGGCCCACCCTAATGTGTTGCACCTGTGTCTCATTGTCTCCCCTCCCCAAGTATATTTAGTCTCTGTGCTCCCTTACCTCTGTGCCCCTTTTGGTTTTGTTTGACTACCTTACTGCTTGCCTGTGTAGTAAACTTTTGCTTATAAGACCTTGATTCTTGAACCTGAATTTGTACTTTGGAGTCCCTGCATTGTGGGTTCTGCTCATGATATTTTAAAATGTCAAGCTGTTGGACAGATCTTTGCTGTGGCAAATTGATAGTGCTAAAAGAGACAGACTACAGAAGTAATAAAAAGTCACTGAATTACTTGCTAATGCAAACACAGACACAGTTTAGCTGATTTTAAATTGCATAAAACAGCAATTTTGTTGGAAATTTCACAGACTTTGTTTTATTTGAGATGTATATTGTACAACAAACTCAACTCTTCTGCTGTGAGACGCTACAAAATTTTTTGGGGGGGGGGGTCAAGAGTGAAGAAGAGAGGGGGAGCTGCAGAAAGAAGGCGATCAGAGAGAGAGAGACACATGAATTCAATTCAGCTGGTCTGTCAACCCTGTCATTGGAGCTGCCATGCATGTAGAGCCATCATTCTTTTGTGCATAATCATTATTCTGGACAAGACAAAAGCATTCAGGTAAAAAAAAAAAAAAAAAAAACAGCGTGCAAGGCAATGAATAGATAACATGAAACAAAAACCAATAATAACAAGTGGAGGGTGAACCAGCAGAATGGCTCATGAAGGACAGTGTGTAGAAGTGATTTTGTGTGTATAGGCAAGAGAGTGTGCTTTGTATATGATGCAAGTGCAAATAACAATTTGTATGTAAATAAGCTTCATCCTTTATTTGATGAGGTTGGGTGTTAGCAAGGTGCTTGAGGCAAGAGATTATTTTGACAGGAGGTCTTTAAAGGTCCCATGAAATTAAAAGATGAGTTATTATTTTGGATTTTATCATTACAATAAAATATTTCATATCATTAAAAACAACTCTATTTTAAATTCATTATTACAGACTATAAATGGCATTGTGTCAAGCTTGGGCTAAACTCTGGTTGTCTTTCCCCAAAAACAAATGAGAATGGCACCCTTAGTTTTGAAAGAATGATGTGAAAATAAATGGAGAGTTCATCTCTTCACCCTAAAAGCTCTCTGGTTGCTTTTGTACCCAGCTGTTGATTTTGGCATTGGTATTCTTTGGATTGGATTGGATTATTGCTTTTGGTTGAGCCTGGTTATTATCTTATTCACGTTCCTGGTCACCTCTTTACTCCCATACTCCACCCCAATTTAGATTTAGTAGCCAAGTATCCAATTATTTCTGAACCCTTGTAATTTGGGTGCTATGTGTTAAAAGGACTATATCTCACACTCAGTTCATTCAATACTGATGTAAACCATTTCAAATTAAACCTGAGACTTGGCACTTTAATGTAGTATCCATTATTTTATTTCAAATTGAGTGTGCTAAACCACAGAATCTGCAGAACAAAACACATTTAACTGTCCAAATAGTTATGGCCTAGACTGCATAAGCACTCTGAAAGAGATAATGGAGGAAGTCAAGAATGGCAAAGAGGGGAAATGTTTTATTCTAAGCTGTACACAGTATGTTTGAACCAGGGCAGAGAGTGGCTATGTTGACAATGTTGTAAACTGACAGCAGCATAAATACACACCTCAGACCTGTGATACTGCTGCTAGTGTTGGCTATCTTTGTAGAGATCATAGACATGAGCTGCAAGGGATTAGAATCTGCTCCCTGAACTGTCACTCTACATGGTTTATTTTCTTATAGTGTAAACGGAGTACTGAGTCAGTTTATTAGATGCACTGAGCTACATCCAATACAACTGTCCTTCAATAAATTCTACCTTCCTGAGGCTTATCATATTTGTTTTTGTTGACACTGTGTCAACAAAAACAAATTTTCAGACCAATGTGGTGGACAATTTGTTTTCTGAGAAGGGCTTATAAAATCATATGTGGAACAAACATAATAACATGAGGGCTTAAAGTGTGTTTTGTGTCAATGGCATATTAAATCTTAGGTGAAATCTAGAGGCAAAAGGCAGCCCTCTTGCATGACTCCAGAACACAGACAGCAGAACAGCCAGCTGCTTTAAGCCAGATGACCTAAGAGATATAGAGGAAACTTGAGGGGTTGAAAGATCTAAGACACTGTGTGTAGTAGCAAGCTTAGCGTTCTTTAAAACCACACACTAAGGTCTTAAAATCAATTCTTAAAGGCACTGGAAGTCATTTAAGAAAGGGCACCACAAGGAAGACAGTCTTTTTGTTCTTATGTTTTTGGTTACAGTCTGCTGAGTGAGGAGTGACAACTACCTAAGGGAAGTTATGGTTACAAAGGTGGCAAGAAGTAAACATCAATAGCTTTCTCCAGTAAATGGGGGAAACTGGACCAAACTGTAATGCTAATCAGTGCTAAAATTTGGGTCAGATATTATCCCAAGATCGTAAGCATAAGTTTTGTCATGGGCAAAAAAATATATTGTTAATGATGCAGTTAAATGTAAAATGTGACACTCATATTTGCGCTCAGTAAGATTTAGAAAGGTACTAGCCATCTAACTTTTGATGTCTTTGTGTATTTAAGAAGAAAAAAAAGGAATAAAGATAAAAATCAGAGGTTGGTGCTGGGGTATGTTGGAAAACCAGGAAGAACAAAATGTGCAGTAACATTTTGTCATACTGTATAATGACTTCTGTTCCCTTCCTCAGACACAGTTGAAATTAAGCATACTGAACACACTTGTCTTCAAGGGTCTCTAATTGCAACAGAAACTACAGCTGCTGCCGCTAATTAGTCTCACTGGACTGTACCAAGTGTACTATACTTGGAGGGGAGATTGCCACTGGTTGTTTGTGTAGCTTCTTCTCTTGTTCCTGTCATCACCAGTCAGTAGCAACAATATTGATTTTAGTGGTTTAGAGTGAACTGTATTCACTTTGATAATGTATTTCAGTAGCAGTTGAAGGAACCACTGTTGACTGTGTATATTGAAGGAATTTTGGTAAATGAAAGTGCTTCAGATATTCATGGTTTATCACTCTACACCATAAACCTAAGTAGGGATTGGATGTAATTTCCTGGCTACAAGATAATGAATCTGACTCTTGACACAAGGAATAAATAGTGTGATTTTTATGTTAAAGACAATTTTGTCAACTTTTCAGTTTTTGTTGTATTTTATTCTATGATGTCTAAGGTTTTAATCTTAAATTGCAGCTGAGTCAACACTCAGACAGACTCGATGTAAGGGTTGGAGCAACCAATTGTGATCATTTATCAGTTACAGTAATTCAGGGGATTTGGCCCCGTAGTTGGGCCATGACTGGGAAAACCCAGGTGAATGGCTGACTGTGAAAATCAGTGCACTTATTTAGGCCCAATTCCCCTGACCCAGGCCTGGTGGAAAAAATCAGCCTCAGCAGCAGCCAGAGGAACAGAAGAAACAGTAATAGGTATGTCAATGAGGCCATAGTACCAGCTGGTTCACTTGGGATCCAGCTTGCTGTTCTGGAGAACACTTTAAGCTATTTGTAGAAAACAGCACCACATATCATAAGACATTTTTAGCACATAGTGCAAAGCAGCTTCTAAGCAGACAAATATCTCTTATGATGATGCATTTGCAACACACGTGCGGTTTGGATTGGGCTGAGGGAAGGCTAACTAGCAAGCAGTGTAATTGGAAAGGTTATATTTTAATTTGTTTGCTTAGATAGATTGTAAACACAACATGCCTCTTGTACTGCGCTGTGGTTTCTGAAGAGAAAAATAAGTAGGGTTGAAATGATCATACCCTATGGTTTATTAACTCACACTGTATCACTGAAGAATTCTACATCATAAATAATGTACCTGAATTGTAACAATATGCAGCTTTTGCCATTGCCTTCCAGGCTTTCTGATTTATAGTAGGATCCAGCACGAGGCCTTGGCCCCTGCTGAAAACATAAGCTTTAATATAATAATTCACTGTGAACTTAACAGAGATCTATGATGCAAAGGGACGCTGATGGTACTCCAAGGTACAGACTCACCTTCTACCATTGCTGCAGGTGTTATAAATCATCATACCATACACAACACTTTGCTGGTCTAACCACACACAAGAACTGACTATGATGATAATTTTTGGGGAAGAGACTGTGGACCGAAACTCACTTCTTAACTCCCCAAGCTGCTAGTCTTAAAATTCCAACACTAACTGTGTTGTCCCACTTGCCCAGTGTGTGCCTACATTTTATGCACTGTGATTGGATATCTGAAAGTTTATCTGCAGAGTTATCGTACAGATATTAAGAGGACGAGACAAGTAGCACAGTAGATATTGTTTGGGGAATAACTGCTGGTTGATTTTGCCACGTGACCTTTTCCAAATAACCTTTCAGTGCACTTTATTTCTCTTTCATCATGTGTATTATGCAACTATATTACAGCGAGCAATTTGCAATATGTGAGCAGAGGGAGTTCAATGTTGTGTCAGGTACTTGGATTGGAAATACTGCTCTTGACTGACAATGATTAGTTACATTAAAAATCTGTCCAAATGCCATATTATTTGGATTGTTTATTGTGTCAGTGTATTATTGTGAACATGACACATAACAGTGTGTATGTGGTTTATATTTTGATGTTATTTGGGGATAATGCTAGAGACAAAGATGGAAGAGGGAACAGTAGCTACAGGCAGGTGAGAGCACTATAAGAGGTTGTTCCACACAGAGCAGAGGTAATGCACACTTACCTTACATACACCATCTCTCTTTTATATCTTGAATAGTATAGACTCAAAAGTTCATCGTATGTAACACTTTAAATCTTCCATGGGATCACTTTATGTGATTTTATGCAAAGGTAACACAGGCCCAGGGAGCGTACCTGGACAGATGAGGCCATTCTTGGCATCTACTTTTGAACAAAGCAGCTCTGTAGCTAGGCAACATTGGTAACATCATATGAATGCTGCTGTTACATACTGAACACCATCATGTCCAAAACCACAATAATTCACACTGATTTAAGCAAAGAGAGAGTACAGATATTACGTAGGCTGACTTTGTAGTTTGTAGTCAATATTGTGACTATTGGCTGAGTAAAATAAGAGTCCTTTTTGTTTTGTGTCTCAGGGCCATTTTCAGTTTAAGCTAATGACTTACAAAGCCTGTTTGATAAATGTTCTGATGTTCTTGCTGATTTTCTAGCTTCCTAGCACAACACAAAGACAGACTCTTTCTTCAGCTTGCCCTTGATGATTCCTCTGACAATCCACATTCAGGGCTCCATAAAATGTCTGTATGTCTTATTTTTGAAGGCCATAAAAAGAAAATGCTCCATGTCCCTGAGTTCAGCCGGTGTATGAAGGTATCTACCATATAATCACAGCAAAAAAAGATAAACACTGTATTTATCACTTCTTGTAAACTTTTATTTGTTAAAAAAGCTCTTCACATCCTAAAGCATTTAGGTTTGTTGTACTACCACCTACCTGGAAAACAACATTGTTGTTTGGAGATGAGACATGAGCCAGGGTCAAAGTCTTCCACTTGCTTTACTAAATCATCAATGACCTTTCCTAAGTACCAAGTGACACCACACCAGAAACTGAAAACAAAATTCATCCACACATACTTGTAAAAATTGTCCTGGAAGCTTGGTGGAATAGTAACTATTCTGAATGAATTCTCAACTGAAGCAACATTTTCTAAATGACATTTTGCAGGTATAAACAACATGTTGATTAGTTGACACCACTTAACACCTCCCCATGATATGTTCCGGTATAGTCAAATACAGTGTATTACATGCAGCTCAAGAAAATCCATTAGGAGTTTTCATTGGTGGTGCAGTGGCTCTGTGGGATGGCAAATCACACAGCGCACATCAATCAACTCCACCCTCTCTGAATCTAACAACGACTTTATTTTTTCACAGTCTCTGTATTCTGCAGCCGCAGTGACAATGATTTCCCCTGACAATCCACAATACATTGCGGGAAGGAAACCATGTGATTAGCAAAGACATAGCACCATGTGTCTGAACCTCATTTGCAAGGAGGAAGTCTTTTGTTAGTGTCTCTTGTTTGTTTGTCTGTTTGTTTGTTTTCTTGAGTTTACTTTAAAACCTTTCTTTAATTTGCAAAAATCTTCCTGAGCACCTCAATCAAACAATCAATGTATTTGTTTTTATTTATGTCTGGATTACAGTGAACATGTGTGTACATGTTGACATTGTGTAAAGTTGACAAATGTTTTTGTGACAGATGGAGTATTGCGTGGAGACTGAAATGAGAATTATTTAATCAAACATTGTTGTGATACAACACAAAAACATTTGATTTACCATCTTAAGAGAGGCTCAGTCATCATTTACATACTGCTATGTTGTTATTGATAACAGACTAATAAAATTAATATCTCATATTAATCATAAATACAGGGCTCATAAATCCAGCATCTAGAATGAAATAAAAGTGCTAAGTAAAGACAATGGTTGGACTCTAAAATGGAGGTTATTGTTGTCAAGGGTGAAATATGTGGAATTTTCTAGGATTCCTAAAATTGACAATAAAGGATGGAGGTTGTGTGTGGGGGCAAGGGTCAGGGGATTCGAGGCTCAAAGGTCATGTAGCATTGTGATGGTTTCGTTGACAGGATCAGCACAGAAATAAAGTGTTTGCCTTGGCTGTACAGGACAGTACGGTCCAGATGTAAAGTTTTATTTTGTGACTATGAGTCCTGAGGGAGCCTGAGTGGAGCAGAACTGTGTTCAGGGCCCGCTGGCAGATCTCCCAAAGCTTCTGCGTGGTTGATATAGGGCCAGGGTATCTGCTGTGACAACTCCTTATTAAAATCTAGTGCGTTTGTCCTTTTTCTCCCTCCCCTCATCTCTCCTTCTCTTCCTGTTTTTCCCTCTGTTCTCTCCCTCCACGCCGACTGTTAGGGGGGAAGGGGGTTGGGTGACTAGAAGAGGACATAAATTCACTGAGCCGCCCCAGGCAAGGTCTTCATCAGAAGCTCATTTCTCATCATTTTACCTAAAGTCAGCATTCTGCCTGTATAATTACACCAGGTTTTAGTGAATACATCTCGAGGAACCCTGTGCTCGCTCTCCCTTGTTGAGTTATTTTGCACAATAAGTGGTTCGGCAGAGGAGTCACTCGGTTGATATGTGACAGAAGAACTATCTCCACTGCATTAAACATGAATTGGTGTCATTATGTAAAATTGCAATAAATTATGAAAGTGGCATACATCTTGTATGTAAAATATGCTTTAAATACTGCATGGCCGCCAAAATCCTTGCATTTGTACACCTGTCTGTACAATTTAACAAGCCTTTGTTTTTATCTTTCAAAGAGCAGACATGTATCTGTGTTAGACTTCTGTAGCATTGACAAATTGGAAATAGAATAGGACTTCAAAAGAAAGAAAACAGAAATGCATGCATGAGCAGTTCCCCCTCTGGAGCTGATGACTTTGCACTCGCCCTTTGTCCTTGTTTCATTAGTAATTATGCAGCCACTGAAATATTAATTTGGTATTTTTAACTAGCAGCCATTAGAGCCTTGGGTTATAATGTTCTGTCAAGAAGGTCAAATCAATTGAACAAATACTAATAGTGACCAAGACAGTGGTTATATAGTGCATGTTTGACTGAGTCGGCCCTTGCTATAATGCACTAGTGTGTGTGTGTGCATATGCGTGTCTGTTGAGGTGTGACTTTGTGGTGATTAATGTCCTGCGTCCCCACTCTGTGAGAGGGAGATAATACAGAAGGCTGTGGCCTTTGTGTTCTCAGTTTGTGTTAATGCCTGCACCTATCAGGAGATTTTAAAAGGTTTAAAGAATCGCATTTGCTAGAGTCTGTTTTTGCTGCAGCGAGTGGGACCAACAGAATGGACAAGGAACTAATGACTAATGTACAAATAAAAAAGAACACACATATATTATTTATCCACTGCTACCACTATGCTTATTTGTTGAGTCCTCTGTCATCTGAAATTCTATCTGACAGTTATTTTATGTGCATTCTGTAATAGTATGCAATGCTTCTTATAGCAGTGCCTGCTCAGAATGCCTACATTTTGTTACATTTGACATTATGTTCAATTCTGATTTTATTTTTATATAATTACTTATTTCATATTCTACATGCCTTTTACAATGAAGACATTTACAAATGTCACAATAGGAAAGGCACAAGTATAAATAACAAAATTAAATATTTGGACACATTAATAGAACAGAGCCATTGTTAAAGTTACTAGTAACACCTGGGCTTTTCCTACTGTGACAAGTCAAAATATTTGCAAAAAAGACCTGTTGTAATGTATTTAATTATGCACCATAGGTATACCTTACACACTCTTTGATATCCATATTTATTAAACTTGGTTTTTACCATGTCTCTGGTGTTTTACATAGGTAGTCCCTGCTGCTATTACTGGATTTCCCTCCTGGCGATAATAAAGGTCAAGTTGACTCTTGATCTTGGCTCTTGTGCATATAGTTGAAATTTTATTTTGGAGGAATTGCTCAAAAATAAATCTAATAATGTGGTTGAGTGCATTTTCCCGGAATTGCACAAGCACACTAAATGCAAATCAATCCATAAGAAATGAATGGGACAAAAAAAAAAAAAACTTTTGCTACTAATTATCTGCATGCACAAAGTTGTGCAGGTGGTTGTGGGTAGTGGGCGTGTATTTTTATTTTTTAATTTGGATGTAAATTCTTTAGCACTATGGCCTACTGAAAGCAAGCATTTCTGCTTTCCTGACAAATGTGCAAGAGAAGGAAAAAAACAAAAACAACAAACAAGCATTGTAAAATACACAGCAATACAATACCCAGCAACAAAAAGAACACCTCCCCAGCATCCCCCAGAGGGATAGAAGAGCAGAAAACTCTCCCTGTATTTTCACCACCGTTCACTGAAGTAAACTAGACTACTACTTCTGGCTACTCTGATAAATTCAGGATTGAGGGCTTGTGGGCATAATGGTATCCTATTATTATTGTGACAAATGTATTTTACCTAATTATATACCTAATTTCTCTCTGGGATTAATAAAGTTATCTATCTATCCTGATGAATGTTACAGTTGGTAATGCTAGAAATCCCTCTCATGCTTCAAAGATAGCCTTTTGAATTTATAAATTCTGATTGCTGATGTTGGTAAAACATTTTAGTTCTTTTATCCCCTTTAACTTTAACATACAATCTGTAACATCTGCATGTTTCAATAAGTCATCCGACCCAACCAACTATATCAGTCGTTTGTCACTACCCTCTGATTAAACCCATGGAATTGTCCTGAAATAGTGCACCTACAGTGGCAGGCGACCTTCATCATCATGGATACAATAATAAACAGGCGGTTAAGCTGATGAAGTGGTCACAGTTACGTCCGAAATCTGCTTGGTTAGGTTGAGGATCAGTCATGGTTAAAAGAAACAAGGATAACTACTGATTTCAAATAGGAAACAAATAGCAAATCTGCTCTGCCTAAGTCCGGGCTTTTATCAACCTCTGGCTATAATATTAGTCATAGTACGCTGTTTTCACAGATGATCTAGAGGGTTGTATTTTTTACAGTAAAGGCTACATTTTAAAAAAGGTTGATGGCCTTCCTTGATCGACGACATGGATTTGCGCACACAGCCTTTGCATGTGTCTGGACCTGCTCTTCAAAAGAGGAAAAGGAGCCGAATGCGAAGAAGGAGCAGAATGAGAAGCAAAACCAGATAATTCTGTTGGACCAAATCAACATACTTGGCTCAAAGTCAACCAGAGAGCCCAATAACATTTACCAATTTCACAGTGGAACAATCCTGAGCCCTTGTGGACTTTGTGCAAACTTTGTGCAGACAAACTTTGAGCGGACATTTGAACTGGGCAGACGTAAAAGAAAATGGAGAAATAAAGATGTTGAAGGGAAAAGAGTGACAAAGTGACAAAGAAACACAGGAAAGGAAGGAAAAGAAAAAGCAAAGAAGAGGAAAAAACAAAGATAGTGATAACATAATAATAAGAATAAAAACATTAAAAGAAACATCTAAAGCTAGAAGTTAAGGTGTAAGAACTACAGTTATTTCCCAATTCAGGAAGAGAAGAAGAGCTCAGAAAGGGAAAATTAAGTTCTCTCAGGCTCCAGTCTCAGTGGTGCTTTGAGCCTACAATGCTGCAACACAGAAAAGTACTTTTCTCTTCATTGCCTAATACTCTGCTCTGGATAATGCAGGATAGTGTGTTCCTGCAAACCCAAAACACAGAGGGACACAATGACAATAGTGAGAACTCAATTTGTTGCCCTTCAAATCAAGAAATTTTTGAGCTCCCACCCTGGCTGCATACAACAAGCATGGTCAAAATGTTTGTCCTTACCCCTGCAGGAAATAAGCATTGATACAGACTGGGTGAGGTGGTTTGGACAGTTTGAGGTTTTCTAGTAAGTTTTACTTATAATGTCTCACATGATGAAATTCAGAGGTAAGTTTGAATTTAATATTCAGTGTCCTGAGTGGCTTAGAGTTGCGAGTAGGCCTGGTTATATCACCAGCAGCAGAGCACTCTAATCTCCATATAAACTCAATGAACATTCCCATGTATGTGATCAGCAACTACTGGCAGGGTGACCTCTTCCTCCCTGCCTGTGATATTTGACCTAGCATTAAAGTAGGAGGTTTGCACTCTAATGGGGATGCATTAACTATAATGACAAAACTTTACCTGTAATGAACAATTTTACATTGTGTACGACCAACAAGCATTGCTACAAAGGAAAAACACATCTGAGATATGGCAGAACTGACTCAAACATCCGCTCAAGATGTGCACCTTGGCACAAGCTCCAAGTACCCTCAGTGAAGTCAAGCAGGGATCTGGGAGCAGGGTTTTCCAGCATTGCAGATAGACATACAGTAAAACTCAATCATGTGCCTCGATATTAAGATTGTCACCTTACAAATACAGTTGAACTTTCTAGCAGGTGATCTTGCTTATGAGCAGCAGCAGTGTTTGCAGGCAGAGCACAGAGCGGGTAAAGCAGGATTAACTAGGCGTTGCTGCAAAACGTGTAGGATCAATTCGAGCCTGAGTACTTGCAAGCATTTTAACAAGCGTTCTCTCTGCAAACAGAAGACCCAAATAGTTAGAAAAGTGTCTGCTACAGCTGGGATGTGAGTGCACTAATCAGCATCTTGAGTAAAGATGACAGAAAAAGCCTTTCCTCTGTTATCCATAGCTGCAATTCATCTATTATACTGCCAGGGTGTAATTTTGTCACACTTGAGAATTTGCCATCTGTAATCATTTCCATTTGTTTGAAAAATGAAGAAATCACTTAGGTTTGGGCACATGAACATGACATCTGACTAGGATGGACTGATTTATTTCAGATTTCAATGAGCCTTTTTGGCAAATGCAGCATTTTCCTCATAAGTTTCAATGGACTGATGAAATATCATACAAAAAGCAAAAAATGTGTGAGAGGTAGGCTATAGATGACTGAGAAAGGCAGAGGGAGAGAAGAGAAGATGATGAAAAACCCTGGGAGGATCTGTTGTGGAAGATGCTAATAGAATCTTACAATGTGAATGAGAGGAGGGGACAGTAACCAAATGAGAATTCTACACTGATCTTGACACACAAAGGCCTTTTGGGACAAAAGATAGAGGGAGAAATATAACTTGCAACAAAAAAGAAGGAAATTAAAAAGTCATTCTCACATGGTTGTGAAAGGCGAGGTTTATAAGCCCTTGTCACGTACTCCCAATAGGCATAACCCCATTTTCATATACAACTAATTTAATCAAGGTGACTTCTCCTTCCAGCCTCTCCCAGGATATAGGCGGGGGTTTGCTGTTCCCTTGTGCCCACAAGCCAACATATGCTAAGATTTGTGTCTGCGGTTCATCCCCCACATAAGCTCAGTGTGGCACAATCTAATCTGTACTGTGGCTAGCCTCTCCTTGCCCATATTCTCCTGAGGAACCTTGTTGTTTTAATGACTGCCCTAAAACTTTCCCTCTGCCATGTCCAATATTTCCTATTTTTTGAAGGTCAGAAAATTAGTTTGTGATGGGTCTGAACTCACTCACAGTTAAATTAGATGCACCAATGTTGAATTTAACAACTAAAGATAAAACTAAACTTCAGTTTTGAGTTTTCTTTGGGTGTATTTATTTCCATTGCTTCATTTTGAATTATTGCAGAAATATATGGATACACATACACTTTTTCCTTGTCAGCTTATATGTCATACATATTTACAATCAAAACCATGCATACATCTATCATTCCATGCATTCATCAAATTTTCATGTTACTGTTTTCCTGTTCAGATCTTCAAAGACCTATTTTAAGACACAAATTAGTTGTGACAGAGTCAACCATGTGACAGAGAAGAAAGAGAGCAAAAATGAAATCAAAGTCTGCTGTGTCAGTGGATGCTGTACTGGGGTTTGTGGTCTTGTACAATTGGCTTGGTAAACAGCTGTTCCTCATACATCAAAGAGCCAGCAGCACAAGGTTAAAGAATGTTTGAGGGAAGAAGCACACAGATCCGTTTCTTTATCCTGAATTTACCCTGCCAGTGGTGAGAAAAAAAATGCAAAGTTATGGCAGATTTATGAGCCATCAACCAATGCAGATTTATGAGCAGGCAACAAATGCCCTTTTACACATATATACACATAAGTATGACAGTATGTATTGATTTATTTTCTGCTGCTGGAGTGAAAATCAAAATGGATTTCTGGATGGATCAGTGTGACACTTAAACCCAGACACAGAGGATTTTTATTTATGAGGGCGATGTCAGGATACTGCCACATGTCCCCTGCAGCCCAACATGATGACCAATTATTAGTTAGCACCTGATTTATTTGGTCATCTGGGCAGTTTGTTAGTTTTTAGCCAGGTTAGCAGCATGGCTCCATGAATGGCAATTTTAGTCTGTAATCGATCTAGCACTTTGCTCCAGACTAAAATATCTTAACAACTATTGGATGCATTAATATGTGATTTTGTGCAGACATTTGTGGTCCCCAGAGGATGAAGTCCACTGAAATTGAAGATCTCCTGACTTTTACTCTTGCATCACCAGAGGTTGACATTTATGTAAGTTTTGAGTGAAATGTCTCCGTAACTATCAGCTGGCTCATTTTTGTTTAATGCCAAGTAGGAAATGTAGCAATCTAACATGCTATGTTAAAATGGTGAACATGGTAAGCATTCAAACTAAACATCAGCATGTTAGTATTGCGTTTGAGTGTATTACCATACTGAAACTAGCATTTAGCTCAAAGCACCACTATGCTGATCACAGAGCCTCACAGAGTTGTATTTTTCAGTGGTTTACAATGGTTGGCCCCATGAGTAAAATCACTGTAGTTCATACTCATAACAGACAACCACACAAAATGTTGAACCCTGTGTCTATTTACATTCATAAAGACCTTGTGTGAGACTTAAATCTTTTATATCTATAGAAAAGTAATGTTTTGTTTGAGAAGAAAGGAGATGGCTCTGTGGAACAGCTGTCTCTCTCTCTGAGGGACATTTCCTGTCTACCAAGTTTTGTGAATAGTTACAGTCGGTTACTTGCAACAAAACAGAGCAAACTTCTGTAGTTTCTTCAAACCCCAAACCCTAGAACATTTACTAATTCAGTTCAGTATACTACTAGTTGAGCTACACACAGGCAGCTCAAAAACATGGGTCTCAGGGGTAGTTCATCTGAGGCAAGAGCAGGGGCCAATTATAAGAGGGTTTATATGAGTATGTGATACTTATATGTATGAATTCTAAATTACCACTTTTTTTTATCATTGGAAGCGTTACCCTCATGTTTCTAGGTCGCACACCAATAGAAGAGTGGATGAGTTACGTGAATGTACATGTAAAAACCTTTAGAACTCCTGGTTGGAGGACAAAACTCAACTACAATATGTATTGTTTTCTAGCATGGTATGCACCAAAGAAAAGATCAGTGTTTTATCTTCAGATGATGGAACACTGATGAAATACATTGGAGTGGGGACCATGAAATACTGGAGTGCTTGAGAGTAATTCCCTAAAAAGACAAGCAGTTGTCAGAACTTTTTATCCAGTAAAAGACCTTAAAAAGCAAAAGAAATAAAGAAAAGAATATCAGTTTGCTTATATTTCAAATATGACCATAAGGGGTTCATTCTTTATCTAATGTCTATTTCAGATATATTTTAAAATGGTGTTAGCATACTGAGAGCCTCAATTTTCTAACAGCTTCCCAACCTGTCCTCATCATCACCTCCTTTCTCGTCCCTTGGTGACACTTGTCAGATAACATGACACAGAAGGATAGACAGCCAGCTGAGAAGACAGACTGACACATGGATTAGATCAAATAAATAAATTATGCACACAAAATCATTGGCACGCAAGTCTTTAGTCTTTGTACAGTACTTCCTCCCAGGGGAAGGTGGAGATGAGTGCGAGATTTCAAATTTCAGGCCCCTAATGCTCTGATGCAGTTTCACCTCTAGGGACCTTATTAGTTGATGGGTCACTACACACTGAACCCCTAACACAACACACTCCTGTGCCCATGCCAGAACTTGTCTTAATTAATTATCAACAGAAGCTGTATCCAGCTGCCAGAGGCAAGAAGAGAGACAGAGAGAAAGAAAGAGAAAATAACTACCTCTACCACTACTAATACTGATGTTGCTGCTAATACTGTAGCTATTCACATAGCACATCTTTAAACAAAAACAAAATGCCAGCCCACTCACTTTCTCTATTTATTTCAATATATTTTAAGGAGTCTCTGCTTGGTCAGATAATTCTTACTGATAATATTTGCATGTCCTTGTGGGATGAATAAGGTCCTTTCCTTTCATTTGATTAAATAGCCATAGTCATCATCCATCAGCAGGAAGGATATGTGTGCTCCATCTGCAGTCTTTAATTTTAAGGGAAGCACATAATTATGCAGAAGTCGAGCAGGATGTTTATATTAATTTGTTAAATCTTCCAACACACAAGACCAGGACATGACAGAAAATCTTGGGAACATCTTTGCTTTTGAATCTGGGCACGATGCTGTCCCCTGCCTGTACCTCAGACTGTCCAGCTCCCAAGTTTCCCTGTAGTCAGGTCTTTTTAGGTGTTCCTGCTCCAGCATATTTTCCTGCGCTCGACTCTCTGTCTTAGCCTGACCCTGAACTTTGGAGTGAGAAAAGGCAAAGCCATTCCACCCATATTCCGCACCAGAGATTCACCAGTTGGATAGGAAACATGTATTGGTATATAAGAGATGGATCACCCTCTTCTGTGTGAACACTAAGAGCTCACTGTCTCCTCCGTTCAGCAGTCTGTATCCCCAGGTGGAGCTGCTGACCCAGCTTGACATCCTCCTTGCCGTAGGCTGCATTGTCAGCTTCCTCCAATTCCTCCTTCTAGCTCTGCTTCCTCACCAGACCCTCTGTTCTCTTTGTATCACTGATAATAAGTGACTGCATTGAAACATCAGAGATAAATCAGCTGTAACATACAGTTTTCCATGCATCACTGACCATGTTGGCAGAAGTGGTACTTCTAACACAAAATCGTCACTGTGTTCATGTCCATTCAGATGGATGTTTATCTGTGGTTGAATCCAGATTTGTGGTAGGGAAGCAATGCAGTTTGCATACTGATTATTTTTATTTCAAAACCACATTATGATTTAATCACTGTTATATTGTGAGCTTATATCGTGACCTTGTAGTTACCCGCAATCAGAACTAAAATTAAGTGCATTCCTGCACATTATATTATGAGCAACATTTTCTGTGATCTGATGCAAGTCACACAGAACGGGGGCAAATTCAAAGCTGATACAGCAGTCTAAAGCTGTTGAATTCTTCTACCCTTTTGGACAACAGCTGCATCTTCAAACAGGTGCAAAATTGAAGCCCTGCTGTTACCTCACCTCAGTGTCCTAAGAACAACCCACTTGATTCTGACTTCTGTCTATCAAGCCTGTTCTCTGACATTACAGATGAATGGTCTGACAGTGAGCCATGGACACCAGACTATGCAAGATCCCCAAATGAAATATAAAAGCTTCAAGTGATTGCAATAAATGTGTTATCACTGAACCACATTAGTTACAGATTTTACATATGACATGGAACAATAATAAATATCTACTGCTACACCTACTGCAGCTGCAACAACATTACAGCAACACACAAGTATTTATATCTGTGGTTGCTTGCAAGGGCAAATTAAATCTCTACAAATTATTGATGTCACATTCAACTTCTGTAAAATAGAATATTAGAATTTGTGCATCTACTCACCTTTTCCAAGCAAAGATCACTTCTCATCCGAAAATATAACTCGCTGTTAAGAAATACAGTACATATGGTCATGACTTTTTAAGTTTTTGAAGGTAGAAATTAAGGGAACAGTATTGAAAGACCCTTAAGTCTGTGCAAAACCAACCTAAAAGATGTATCCTTAAATCTGAAAGTCTGAAAATTTTGAAAAAAAGCAGACAACAGGTCAATAATATCCTTTTTGCAAAATATTCCAATGGCTGTGCTATGCAATAAGCAAGTGCAATCAGTTTTTTGATGCAAGCACAGCATGGGTGGTTGGAGGTGTGTTGGTATTTAGGCGACTCACCTCAACAGTGCTTTCCCTTTGAAGTCTACTATTTACATCCTGTGTGTACTTCTTGAACTGGTAATCACTGCGTAAGTGTTACCTTGTTTTTCCTTTCATAGTTTCTGAAACATTTCAAACACACAGGAACAAGCCAGAGAGGCTGTAGGACAAGATTTACACTGTTACTGTTACACATTCATGTAAGGATGTGTAACAGTTACAGTGAATATGTAATCTTCATTTTATAAAGACGTGAAGAAAATTGGATGGTGACTGAAGTCAGCGCTGTCCTTTTATATAGGTAAAGCTCAGATAGCATGAATAGGCTTATCACAGGCTTATCCTGATTGCTTAACCACATATATGCAAATTCTGAGCGACTGTGCAGAGTTCAAGTCTTTAGAGTCTGTCGTGCTACTAGTGTAAAGCATATGTTAAATATGATGGAGGAACACATTTCATATTCTTTATACTGCCACAGGATGATCTGAACATTGTTTGAGAAGCTCAGTGTGAAAACTTCACATGCATTGCTGTCCTGACTATTGTACAGGAGTTTAGACAACAAAAGGGTGTTTGCAAGATGTATGATCTTTCTTCTTCTCAATGCATGTATTATATTATATATTGCTCTGCCATATCACACTGACATATCTCTAAACACACTATTTAAATAACTTGTGACTCCCATTTGATTTCCTCTGAGAGCTTCCCTATGCTTCTGGAAATGGCAGCAGATATATTTTGGGTTTTTTTTTCTGATTTTTTTTTCCCAAAAGTGTTGTCATTTACAATGACATATTTGTTCCCAGATGAAATAATTGGCAGACAAATAGGAGCCATTATGTGCTGAGGTTGCTTATATGTGCACTCTGTATGCATGCTTAGATAGAGCCTGACCTAACCCATTACATTCCTCTCTAGAGAATAGTTCTGCGAGATAGAGGTTGGTTGATGCTAAAGTAGGTCTGAATTAAATTGGATGCTCTGAAACACGGCATGACAGACAGAACAGTCTCCATCAGGTGAAATTGTGGGAAGCATCCCTCCAGGACCTACACTGCTGCCTCAAGCAATAAAAAGATTAATAATTGAATAAATATACATGCATAATAAAAAGACCATTAGTTTCAATAGAAGGATGATTAAATTATTCACAAGAAATGATGGAAAAGAAATGACAGGACTTAACGCAAACTGTCTTAAGTATTTCTAGTTATGTTGTTTAAAATATAGAGAAAAATATGGCTCTGTTTATGTGAAGTTTCACCTAGTAGGTGTACCTTTAAGATTTAAAAATACCCTGTGGAGTTGTAATCTAAACAAACACAGTTATGCCCTGAGTGCATTTCCTTCTTCATAACACAACTGATAAGTAAAATATATATTTTTTTATACCTGCACTGTTTACATCCATGTTCACATTGCATTTGCTGTCTCCTTTTATTCTGCATTGCTATGTTTTTTTTAAGTGCTACTGGATGTCAGTCAGTGGGAAACAGTGAAATGATCGTCAAGAATGTGTTGGCATTTGAGTACATGTGCGGTACACAGTGATAGGAGAGCACTGCATACAAACAAAATGGGGATCAGCTTTGTGGAGCTACTATTTAAATGGTAGCTATTAAGGCTACAAGCTGCTCTTAATTGGTAGTACTGTGGTTAAGCTGCAGCAACGCTATTTTTGTTGAAAGGTGTGTGGAATATAGTGGAAAAATAGTGTAGTGGAAAGACTACTGGAAACATTACATGATTTTAAAAGTAGCTACATCAGTGGGAAATGTGTTAATTGTGTAGCTTCACTATAGATAGTCTATCCCCAAGACCAGTTAGTCTGCCCCCAGGATGTTTCCAAAGGCTTGACATCCTCTACCTACTGGCTTTATTTCTGAAGGCGGAAGTCTAGACATGAGAAGACACTGTCCTGTCTCCTTTACTCTTAATTTAATACCTCACATTGATGGGGGAAGTGATTTCCAGAGTTGCTAACCTCAATCAATACATATCTTTTATTGACTTCTCCTTACTGAAATGCAGTTTCATTAGTCTCTACAAAAGATAGAAACATTTGTGAGATATCAATTGAATAACTATGATACAGCTACATTTTGAATGTAATTTTGGCTCATGGGCTGTTACTTCTATTAATATGCAAGATATAAATACTGCGTATTCAGTTTAATGTGGCATAAAAACATTTGTTTAGACCCTCCCTAATTTATCACTAATGTACTAATCATTCACTAAAATAATAAGCCTGAGGGAAACCTAAAGGCAAGGTAAGATAAAATTAGGTTTTATGATGTTTCACCTACTAATCAAATTGTTGCCCAAGCTAAGGGAACTGGTTCAGTCAGCACATAATGATTTGCTCTGCTGTGTTGTTGTGACTGTAAGTACCCTTAACTGTCTGCCTTGGGCTTATAATTAGCTACCCATGGTGCACCTCACCATTGTGCATTTTCTCATTCTCTTTCAGTGCTATCCTCTGTAAATTATTGAACCAACAACAACACTGCTGGCAAACATGTAGAATTATTCATGGTCTGTAGAACAATCAATAGGAGCAATTGATTTAGTTGTGGAGCAGCACTGAAATTAGCAGTTTATCATATATATGTAATTAAATATTATGAGCGTGCTGGTTGCTGACCTTGAAACTGGCAAAGGGATGGAAGGTGGTAGGGGAATACCCTTGGGTTTTACAACATGACCTTGAGCAAATTTCTAACTCCAAACAAGTGTGCCTCTGGAATAGAAATGGTACAACAGAACATTGCCCTCTGTGTGCTACCTGCTGAGTGACTGTTAGGGCAACATAACAGCACAGTAGAGGTAGGGAGGTGAGCAGGCAAGGGCTGAATCATGAGAGATCCCACAGCTTGAGTGTTGGTGCACTGTGGAAAAGTTCATAGGCATCCTAGGTGTGTTCCCAAGGGTGGTGGATGGAAGTCTTGAGGGGGATTATCCATGCAACGTTCTGCATGTCTGATCTCAGCAGGTAGACCTTGTATAAACATGTGTATGTCTGCAGGGTAGGCAAGCAGGGAGGAGGGAAAAGATCAGATGCAAGCCTTCATTAGGCTAAGAGCGACGTATGGTGATGAGGACAGAAACAACTGAGCCCAACAGCCAGTGACAATCCCTGCATGTCACAGACCACCTAGGTCGCCGTATTTCCATGCATGCCTTCCTCTGGATAGTGATGGGGCACTGGGACAGACTGGTAAAAGGCAACATAATCAATCAAAGCAGGCAGCTTGACATTCAACATAGCAGAACATTTCAAAGGGGAAATCACAGCCATGGCACTTGTTCTCTCATTTTGTCTCTGGTGTACACTGTAGTGCACAGCAAACATTGGTCAGTTTCTATCAATAGCCAACCCATTATGGACATTAGAGTCCATTTTACCTTTTCCACTGCAATCATAATATCATCTTGAGTTGCCTGATGATGGGAATGTTAAATAACTGAAAACATGGGAATCTTTCCCATGTCTATCTCCCATCTTACATCACGTGAGCACAGCTTAAGGCAGGGAGTACAGCATATGTGTGTTTCACATTTGAAATAGATGAGCAGTAGACAATACAGAAGCAGTGTCTTCTTTGTGTCTGTAAAATCTTGGGGGCTCAGCTGGCTACAGTACATGTCGTAATGTATTTATTTAAGCTTATCTTTGGCCATTTTTGCCTTTAATTGATATGAGACAGCAGAGACAGCTGTGACACATGGGGAGAGAGTCAGGTAGAATCACGCAGGAGATGTTACAAATTTAGTGGTATGTGTCTTAAGACCAGTAGGCCATGTGGGCCAGTGTTAATTTTGGTACCTAATTTTGATCTTAGGTATAATGAATATTAGTTTTCATGGTCAAAAAAATGGTTGTCACCAAATATTATTCATCATACTTTTCACTGATGAAGTTAAGATGATAACTGATGTCCACTGCCATACCTCACAAAAAAAGACAGCATTGGTCATGTAGTTGACTAAACCTAATAATACCTTACCCAGCGTGGCAGCAGACCAAAGAAGTCATATGAATAACTTAAAAAGGTTTTGACACATGACCTACTTTTTAATGTTGGACTTGTAGGACAAATAATATTTTAAAAAAACTCAGAAGTATAGAAAACATGTGTTTCAACCTACATCCTGCTGCATTGCTGGAGGGAAGCACACATGCTCTGTCTGGAGAACAGCTGTGCTGTGTTACATTTAGTCTTGTGAGTAATTAGCATGGTTGAAAATATATTGCATGCATACGCAAGTGAGTTAAAGAAATTAGATGTGTCATGTTTATTATGATAAATAATGAGGAATAAAGGGGAAAAAAACAAACAAACAAAACTCAGACTTAATCTAATGTTTGAGTCATAACGGTTGAGAAATGTACCCAGAGCCTGGCACAGTAACTGCTCCCTGAGAGAGAGGATGGGCAGAACAACCTAAATCTATATTCCATCCTCTCCATAAATCTGAAATTGCTAAACTTAAACCAACTGGAGAGATATGAGAAGAGAGGGTGAGATAGGGAGAGGGATGAAAGAAGAATATTAAATGTTCTGAATGTGATACATTCCTAAAAGAAATCCATGGACTTGTCTTGATTGTGTGAATAGCCATTACAAGTGAATCTATAGACCTTCCTGTTCATCTTAGCTTCTTTACCAGATCCCAAATGACCCTCTCACAGCCACTTGTCCCAACAGAAGGGTATCGTCATCTGTAACACTGTTTACTTGTAGTAGAGGATGCAAACTGGATACCAAGAGTACCTTCATCAGTGTCGCATGGCTGTAAAAATAAGCTCTAGCGATCATGTTGTTTGCAGGATAAGTCACAAATGCTTTCACAAGCTTGTATGCTTATCACCAAACAAATATTGTGTGAATGTAAACATAACAGATGTTTCAACAAAAGTTTCCTCTGCCGAGTTAAAAAGCGAGCAGGCATCAAAAGCAGTACAGCTCTGATTGCTTGTTTGTTTGTGTCTTTGTTTGTAAACCTGGGGCTTCCCTCGCTCTGTCCTCCACTCGACTGACAGCTGTTCAGCCCAGCAGGCCCCCGAGGCAGAACACGAGGCTCCATCTGATGTCAGTTTGTCTGGTGTCAGCAGAGCAAGGCGCTTTGTTTTTCCATCAGCACCCTCACCTCTGGGCCGAGAGCATCTTCGCAGGACTGGATTTCAGCACCAGTAATGAGACATACTGTTTGGTGAGTGTCATGCATGACAACTGTAACAAGTCCATGAAGACAGTCGCATAAGTCTTCACCTTCACCCACCCATGTGGCAAAGAATTGTCATTGACTGCTGGGATTAATGAGTCTCTCTTACAGGAAGTGTAGGTGTACTTGTCAGTGACACTGTCCAGGAAGTGTTCCTGTGAAGTGGCAAACAGTTCTCTCACATACCTCAGCCTTCAATTATAGTCCAAGAGCCTCAACTTGGAAGTTTACTCAAATTGAAGAGAATATGTAAAAAAACTGAGGTCTACAGAATCAAACACAGCCTTACAGAAGAGTGTGACATAATGTGAAGAGTTCCCTGTTCCTTGTGAGTGTGTTGTGTTTACTTGGTCTACATGGCAACATGTCTGACTCACCCACAGTCACAGGATTGGAGTTTGTATCACCCATATAACGTCGTCCTACAAGGCTTGTGATGAGTAGCCATATGGCTTGTGGGCCAGCCGTCTTTTATGAATGTAGGCAGTTTAGTTTTTATTTTATGGGTAAATAAGTGGAAAGCCCAGCTCTGACTTTCAAATCTCCTTCTACTCATTCCCTAATTTAACCACAACATGTATAATGCTGATGTCATTATGTTTGCTTAGATTCCCCACATTCAAGTGCACAGACACACCTACACACCTCCTGATGTTTTCCAGACAAGACAGAAATACATGGAACAACTCTGGACACATGTTAGCCTCAATAGCTGACAGATGTCAATTAAAAAGGTGGAAAAACTATTTGTACTGAAACTGGAACTTTTCCAAAGGTAAATATTGTGCAGCAAGTGACTTTGACGTTAATGAAAAAGGAAATGGAGAGTGAAATTTAAATTCCTGAAATGGAAAAAAAGAAACGCTTGATGTGCTAAAATGCTAATGTTTAAAAAGCTACAGTTGAAAGAAAAAAAAAACACAATACACACATAAAAAATATAAAGCAAAAACAAGCTATTGAGGTATATAGCCTTTTTTAAAAATCTTTTTGTGTTTTCACTTTGCTCCTTTCTTACCTTTTCCATTTGGTGTTAAAGATTTGGGCTGTTCTAAAAAAAGTCAGGTGTTAGCTGAATCTTTCATGTTAGCTTCAGTAGCTCTGAGTTGAAGAACTTTATCGAGTGTGTAATTGAACTTCTGAAAATGTCACTTCAGAGTAAAAATTTACCTTTAATTGGTGATTATATAAAATCATGGCAGCATATAGTGGCCTAGTGATTAAGACACACACACCATTCACAGTGACTACAATGTGTTATTCATGTAAACGTCCGTAACAGCTTGTGAATGCTGAATTCATTATTATAAAAGGGGACACCACTTATCTTAATGACTACAAGAAGACTTGAAGACACAAAATCATCAATGGAATTTATCAACATTGTATTTTTTAAAACTTGTCTAAGTTATTTTCATTGAATTTCACTTATTGCCTGTTAGGATTTTCTAACAGCCTGTTTCTCTGAGCTGTGGGCTGGTTGCCTGATAAGCAAGTTCACAGATATGCGCCTGGAGCAAGGATAACATCGTTTTTGATTTGAATCCTTGACACAAATCCCTCGTCCCTTTTGAAGTTGCAGACCCTCTCTCATTTTTGCTGCTTTTTTTTTTCTTAAGGCTGCAGGTGTGATACTGCCTTAGGGACATGAAAAGACATAGATACAGTGAAGAAAATTTATGAGAACTTTCATCTGGTGGGGTGGTTGAACTGTTAGATTTAATAAGCATCCACTTTAATGTTGTCCATGTTTGTGATTTTGGTTCTCACTGCCTTTACAGTCCTCTTTCAGCCATCCAAAGGTTCTTAATTCGTAATTGTACCTACACTGTTTAATGGAACGTTACCTTGAGCACAACAAATCCCTAAATGTGAGGGCAATTTCAGTTAATGCTAATAACTTAAGACATATGTTTTGCACTCCAGCACTCTAGGGAGTGAACACCAAAAGGGGCAATTAGTAATATGCTGTAGGGGATATTATTGGAGAAGAGGAACAAGGTCATGAAGAAGTCTTGGTAAAAGCACAAGATCACAGCCACATCCTTACAAAGGATGCTGGCTGCAAAGAGAGAAATGGTTTAGGATCACAGAATTTCTACTTCAGTCCTATGAGTTGTGATACTGGTGCTTACTCGATAATGCCAACACAATTTTTTTGCTTGAATGCATGAACATTCAAACTAGGTGCAGTAAATTGGCAAATGCAGTATTATGCTGAATGCTTTGACAGTGCATTTTTGCTTTGTAATATATAAAAATGCATCTTTGTGCTGTGCTGGAAAGGAGCCATTACCAAGAAGATCAGAGAATATGGCCACTGCTCTAAGGATGCTTTCTCCTTAATGTCCCAAGCACAGCAATTAAAGTCCACCCAACAACTCAGCTTAGCCTGTATCTTCCAGGTCTGATGGCTCCACTGTGGTCATTTATCAGTCAGCCAGTGCTAGAGCCAGGAAATACAAGGACGAGTCAGGGAAGGGACAACTCTGAGCAGAGGTGGCAAATAAGTTTTATCTCCCTGTCAAACTTTGAAAAAAAGAAACTTAGACAATTTTTCAAGGACAGCCCATACAATATATATTGTAACCCCTCACTGAGGCCATTCTCATAAAGACTAATATTATGATGCACAACACAAACAAAATGATGAGAACAGATACGATCAGGCAAGCCATACATTAAAACTTTCTGCGCAGACGAGGCCAGAGGTCTGTATCGGGAATGAACAGCACCCTGTCTTAAGTGACTTTTACAAAGACACCACAGACGCAGTAGTGTTACATAACAAACGTCATCAAATACCATGAACCTAGATGATTAATTATTTATGTTAATGGACTTTTTGATCCATCTCTTGACTTGTTGCACAATTATTAGTAATTAGTGCTCAAAGCCAGATACATTTGTTATTTGTCACCTTGTTGATTCATTGGTTAAATGGCTCATTGGTTTTGGGCTTGAGAGTGTGATATGTTTTAGGATGCATCATCAGTAACATAGTCAGATGGATTAATAGAAAATGAGACCATGGACACAGACAGGTAAAAGGCTTTCTAACCCCTCAGGGATCCCCAGATTGAAAGGGACACAGTGTTTCTATGTCTTTGTAGTCATTCAGTGTCTCTTTCTGGTAGATTTGCATGTTTTTGTGGTGGTTTTGCATTTCTCTGTGGTCATTTTGTTTCTTTTAACTGAGTTCTGTAGCCTTCAAACAAGAAATATAAACAGTCACTTAATTCAGAGCCTCAACAGCCCCTGATCTCTTAGGCCCCTGGGCCTGTGCCAGGTACACACATTCAGATTTCCATCCAGTGCCAATGACACTTTGTATTCAACCAAAATTATTTTAATAATATCAGACTGTTTTCTCTTTCTCTCTCTCCTTTTTTTTTGGCTCTCACTAAAACTTGAATTGCTAGCTGAAATTTGTAATCTCAAACACATTTTCATACAAATTTGTATGTTTTGATTTAATTTTGATCAGGAAAACAATCTGGATACACACCAGGTGCAGATGGAACCTTAAGGCTCAGCATTTTGTCCACTGAATATGCCCCAAATTTAAGATAACAATCTGAGCACTATGGATTTGATTCATTTCCAAGACAAAATAACCTCAATGTGTGATGCCGGCCACTGACAAGCAAACCCTCCTCCCAGTCTGATGATGTAAAATGGATGCACCTGTGTACCAGCTGCTCAAATCAAGGTTGTTCTTCATTTCCCAAGCCCCCCCTCTTTTACATATACTTCAAAATATAGTGTATATATAGTATGTATCTTTGTCTGTGCCAGCGGTGTTCCTGTCACAATCTGCTTCTCAGATACAATGCAGTGGCATACACACACACACACACCAAATATGCATAAAACTATTGCGCAAACTCAGTGAAAAGGTTAGTGTGCTTGTTGGGTAGTGTTCAAGCACAGCAAGAGTAGTGTAGGTGGCAGTAGTTGTGTTTGGTGTTGAGTGGGTGTGAAGGAGGTTGCTTGGTGTCAGAAATTGCTTAAACATCTGCTACCTTTCCATGTTACCTGTATGCTTGATGGCTGGTGAATAAAGTCTCCTTTTTGGTGGCCCTGCAGTTGTATGATGGTGTAGACCTGCCAAAATTGGTATAGATGTGCATATTATTCTTTTGGCATCTGGACATAACTTCTGTATGGATGCTTGTCAAGTAATTACGGGGATTAAGGAATTAAGGGGATGTTTTATAACATTAGATGTATAGTGTGAGGTATGATGTGATTTATTTCAGCTTTTTTTATTTTTCATCAGTGGGGTGTAAGCATGGTGGTTGGTTGGTCAGTCAGTCATCATATAGGTCCATGACAAAATATCTCACAAAATGCAGTATATATGGCCAGATTTCTGTGAAATTTGCTGTGAAGGTACATGCTCCCAGGGGGATGAATTCTAAGCTAGTCTTGCTAAACCTCCGCCCTCCTCTTAAAAAACTACCACTGAGCACATTAACTTTTTCTGCTTCTGACTCTCTCTTCCCTATGGTTTGAATGATCTTTCCTAGCATCAAAAAGTCACTGTATTTTAGTTATACAAGTTACAGAAGTCTAGCAAAGGCCACAGTAACTTGCATATCCTTGTGTTGACTTTTAGTGTTAATGTTAAAATAGATGACATAAATTCACTTTTTAAAATTAATCTTTGTTTTTTTAAAGCAACCTATTTGGCTCATGTCACCTTAAAACAAATCGATACATGTGACCCCGTCCCAGTTTTACTATCTCTGTAAGTACAACTCAACTAAAAAGTTTTTTCTTCTCAGGCCTGCAGGTGTTCAACTATCCACTATTTTACAGTATAAAAAGTCTGACAAACAAACATGTAGTGCTGTGTAGAACAGATATAATTTTGATGTTGTCATTTGTGCAATCCTAATTCACAGGTTTGGAACCATAGATCATACCATAGATAAAAAGATTATTTATTTATTCAGAGGATGATTCAACTTAATTAAGGAAAATAGCCAGAAAACTTCACACACATTGGAAAAGTAGGAAATTATATCATTGGATTTTCTAATTAGTTTACTTATTTTAATAATAATCATGAAAATAAGAAATTAACATATATGAATTGGGAATTTTTGCAGGATAAATGCAATAATACTGACCTAAAACAATACAAGTACTTCTAAAATGTAACTACTTGAGTAAATTCAGTACATGCTATCTATAACTAAAGTTTAATTGGATCCAGCTTGAGCAGGGTTAGATGAGACATGCAAAAATTGCCCTTTAATAAGCTTGTTCAAGCCTTTTATTCATTCAGGGTTGTTGTTGAGGGTGATCACCTCAGTTAGGGACCTCATATAAACAGAAACCTGCACCAAGGACAGCATACAGAAACGAAGAGGCTGAGCGCATGAAGGCAGTAAAAACCCTTAATATTGTGCTTGTTGTGTACACTCACAAGGCTCCATTCTGTTTCCTCTGAGTAGCTTTATGGTTCAGGGGCATCATCAATTTTCATCCGTCTCGTTGCAGCCCAGGTGGTCTGCGGCACCTCCATCGCTCCATCTTTAAACATCCTGACAAATATGGAAAGATCAAGTGAGGTTTTATCATTATCGTCCCTGGCAATGTCATATAGAGCCATGGTTTCCTCTGCTACAACATTAGCAGTAAATCAAATGGAACATAAGCACACTAATGAACGGAACTGCTAACACTATTTATACAACATATCTGGGTAGGGCAGACCCGGTGCAATGATTTGACATGCTGTTTGAATGCTTCTCAATATCCTGTTAGAAGGCCATTTATCTAACTTTAGTTTACTATTAACCCTTCACATTACAGCTTCACAGAATTTAGTCACAACATGTAAGCAAACATAGATGTTTGGTGTTACTGTGTCCTCTGAAATAAAAAAAGGGGGGCGGCATTGGAGATAAGATATCAGCCAGAGAGTTTAAATACATTAAATTTCAAACAAAGACAGAGCACCCCTGCCCTCATTGTATCCCTGCTGGTGCTTACCTCAGCTCTCTTTTAATCTGAGAAAAAGATCCCTATAGCCAAGTGTTCCACTTGGGGTTAATTGTACGTGACATCCCTAATATGACTGTGGTCAATGGTTATCTTTAGCTGGGCAGAGAGCAAGTTGTCACTCTTGCTACAAGGTTTTCTCTCTCTCTTTTCTAAAAAAAAAAAAAAAAAAAAAAAAAAAAAAAAAAATCTCCTCATTATGCGATTGTTCTAAGAAAAGTTCAGGTGCCTAATTAATTTAACATAAGAAAAATTGATTAATTTGACCTTCTGAAACTGGTTACAATCTTGGAGATGATGACATGCTATAAACACCACCATGATTAGCGCTGATTAGAAATATTTAACTTAAAGGAATAATTAGATGTTTTGACATTCACTTGGCGTTCGGGGGGAAAAAAGTGAACAGTGCTGAAAAAAGGGAAAACCTGAAAATCCCCTAGTTTTTCTCTGGATGTGAGGGTTCCCACACATACATTAGCATCATGTATCACTCTTTTAATGACTATAAAAATACAAAATGGTTCATTTTATTACTCAAAAGAAAGAATTCGCTTTTCAAGCCAATATGAAGCATTCAATTTGAATGTGAAGGTGATGCTACTTTGGTCTCCACATTGTGCTGTTTGGCTGAACTAGTACACTAATGATGAGACTTGGGAAAGGCAAACTCCCACAGCTATCTGTGTCCCTGTTATTAAGATGGAGGGGGTAGACAAATGTGGTTGGGAGAGGAACTGATGGGTTAAGCATCTTCCTCCAGAGAAACTTTATGTGCATCTGAGAGCTACGGTAGTAAATTTTAATTACCACTCTCACACACAATATAAATGCACACACTTGGTACACACCTGTTTTCTATCTATCTGGATTTTTTTAATATGTAACCAAGAGGATTATGGTGTGCTGCAGTTTCTGGGTGAAGTTTTTTCCTCTCAAAGTGGTAACATAATTGGGTCAGTCTAAGACTCTTGGTCACTGTGGCTGCTCTGTAAACCTGAAGTATTACTCCCATTAGCTGCAGCTCTGTTCCCTTGGGCCATGGGGGACACATAGAAGGTAATTACAGAACATAATGTTATTAATTACTCTGAGCACTCATGCTACCATTGGAGCTGAACTCTCAGCAGATGAGATTCTCAAAGCTGGGGGGGGGGGGGCACGGCACAATGCCTAAGGTTAAGTGAACCACTCCTCTCTGTCACTGGATGTGGGGAATTGTCTTAACTCCTCTGTTCATCAACGGTTCTTGGCACTGAGTCTGTTTTCCTGCTGTCCGTTGTTGCTACTGAGCTAAAAAAAGAAACGAGAAGAATTTATCCACAGTGGTCCCCTGCAGTCATTTGTGTCCTCACAAAGCACACAGAGGCAAAATAAATCACTAAGATATAAGCAAATGGTCAGACATCATCATGAGCTTTCATTTGAAAAAAAGCATCTGTGGAAATGGTATTATTATTATTATTGCTTGCTTGTCAGTTTTGTCTTTAAACAATCTGCCTTCATGTTATGTGTGTGAAATTTCCCTCCTCCAGCATGTTTTCCCCATGATCTCCTCCTACATGTGGAGTTTATATATAGTATAATTTAATCTCATTACCCCAGTGAGCCATATGAATCTCTGCAATGATGAAACACAAAAGTAGGTGTTATGTTTTGGCACTGGGTAATATGCAGATTAGGAAACTCAAACTAATGAGCAAAAGCCTCAGTGTGTATTATATATAGATCTACTATGCCATAACCCACTGTTGTTATCAGAAGCAACTATCAGAAGCAATTATTAAATTATTGCTAAAGCAATGGTGCAGCTCAAAGATAAAACTACATACATTCCTACAATTCCTACAATACAATACAAAGGATCACTAATGCAGTATTATGCAATAAATGCAATATTCATCCAGTAAAGCCAACAGCTCTGTTTGATTAAGCCACAGCATATGGCTCCTTATCAAATGAATGATAGTTTTAAAAATTAGCTATAATATCTCTGCAAATGTAAAGAGAAAGTATAGAGAAACGTTCTATATTCTGCACTCCATGGTGCATCAGCTAATGCACAGGCTTAAACCTGTCCAATAATCAATAACCACCTTTCTGATTTGAAACATGATTATAGTAGTATATACATCATCTACGTGCTTGAACAACTAAATATCTAGTCTGTAAACGAGGCATCATCCAAGATGATTAGATTTCACTGAATATCATGGGTGGGTCGCATAACTTTAGTGTATAGTTGTAAAGCATTGTTTGATCTTGTATCATGAGCTTTGTCAGTGAGACTAAGCCCAGATTTGACTCGTTTTATCATCAGAGAATGTTTCACCCTGAATCTAGTTTGAACCTTTGAGGTTTTACGTTATCCTGTACGTGGACAGCATCAACTTACTGGGAGCAGTGTTATTTGATGACATGCATTTGCATGCATCAGACAACCAAAGAATTTGTCTGAATATATTTAATTTGAATTCAAAGCTGATATGACTGTATACACATATTGAACAACTTGTCATCTGAGCTCTGCTGGGCTACAAATACAGAAGAAAAGAAAGACAGTATGCTAACAACGCCTGTGAAGGTCCTCCAGGAGGGAGGAGTGATACCTCCCTTTATTCTCATGGGACTCTTCGGCAGTTATGATACATTTACTTACTTACCTGAACAGGAATAATTTTCTTTCATCTCTGTTCATGCCTTACAGAGGATCAGTAAGATACATCTCTACCTGTTTGAAGTACTGTTACCTGGAGACATGCTGCTGGGCCACTGCACTGAGCTTATTTGATATACTGAATTTTATGTCAACTGTGGCAATCCACTCTATGCATCATGTCTAGTTTCAAGTGTGGGGAGAGGATATAAGGACATGATAGTGCTCTTCTTTAAAGCTACAGCTGCTGGACTGCCTATTGTCATGATGTATTGTTATGGAGGTAGTTTACTGTATGAGCAGAAGGCAGGGGGAGTGCAGGAAACCAACAGAGATAAGGTTCACATTAGATAATCGTCACTCACAACATCATTATATCATGACCACCACTATCAAGACCATCAGAACATCGGAGCAGAATAAAAAAACTTCTTATCACCAAATTTGCAAGTAAAATATGAAAAACGGAAACTGGTGAAAACAAGCTGTTTTGTCTCCCAACTTTTACGGTTTAATGATTCAGTTACAGTACTCTGCAAAATCTTACTTATTATACTTCTTATACACATTTTGGGAAGACATCTTAGGTCCCCTCAGAGCAATATGAAGGTTTTTGAGCAGAAAGGACAGATTTCAAGCTCTCTAAGCCAGGCAGGCAGTCCCATAGATGTTACTCAGGGGTGAAAAGAATCCTTATATTTACATTTGGATTTACATGTTACAATGTGTGAGTGTTACAGCTGTATGTTTTGTGGTGCTCTGTTTGTCCCTTCTCCTCTCCTGTCTTCTTGGTAGCTCCACCTGGGGTACCTGATCAGCCATCAATGAGCTGCAGCTGGCTTCAATGAAGTGCTTAAAAGCTCCTGTGGCAAAAGGCAGAGGCTTATAGTGTGGGACTGCTGGACATGCTACCTCTCAGCTTGTGGTTTAACTTTTGTGTTGCTGTTCTGTTTTGACTTTGTGTCTGTTGTTGTCCTGGTTTTGTTTTGGTTGTTCAGATATGTTTTTATTCTAATAAATTCCATGAATTTGTTCTTACCTAGAACACTAACATTCACTTTTGTAACACCATCACTAATGATGGGTATATTCTACCTGATATAATATACCTGGAAAAAAAAAAATAATGGAGCTGGGAACTTGTTCTGTGGTTCAACTGTTCTTTGGACACGTGAGCCTTGTCCTGTGAAGTTACAGTCTCCCTGCATCACTGACAACTGTGGGAGAGAGAAAAACAAAAAATGTCATTTTTTGAGAGTGGGAAAATGACCAGCTGACAATTGAAATTTTTTTTTAAACCATATGAATTCCCTTGGAAATGACCACTAAGTGATGAACTAAAATTAGTTGGTGCAAGTTATGTTGATATCACTGCAGTTTCATCTGTAGCTATCTAGATAACTTAGTTCTAGTATCAAAGAAGAAATCTGCATAGCTAATGATTGCCAATGTAAGCAAACTTTAGCCACGATTTACTCATTTGTTGGCGTGTCAGAGTCACCAAGCCTGTGACCCGATGATAGCTGTGCATGATATGGGGCAATAAATATGGCAGGCCTGAATGTTGTTACCCTCGATTTAATGCACAAACACGAACGTTGGGTAAAATCCACACGAAAAATATTTCACTAACATCGGGTGAAAATCGCCCGAACAGATGCCTATTGAAAAACCAGGGATGGGAGCAGGGAAACACACCCACCCTTAATAACGTCAGTGAGAACCCTGAAGCTACCCGAGGACCCATCGCAACATAACATAATGAAACTCACATGAAATGTGAAAATTTGTGTATCCCAGTGATCCTGGGAGCTGTGTTGCTAGCTGTTGGCAGGCTTGAGTACCTTGCCCATATTGGGGAAACTGGGGCCTCCTTCTGGAGCCAGACCTTGAAGGGGAGCTCCCAGGCGAATGTCTGGTGGTCGGGCCTGCAACCATGGGGCCTGATCATGGTTGCGACATGGTGCTGCCCACTGTCCGTGGGCATGGGTGTTGGGGTCAGGTGTCTTGCAATCCGGGTGGCAGGTAAGGGCGGGGATCCTGGCGTACAGAGGCCTGGCTTCACAACTAGCTCTGGGGACATGGAACATCACCTTGCTGATGGGAAGGAGCCCGAGCTGGTGCGGGAGGTGGGGCAGTACCAACTAGATATAGTTGGGCTCGCCTCTATGCATAGCACGGGCTCTGGAACCAAACTCCTGAGAGGGGCTGGACTCTCTCCTTTTCCAGAGTTGCTCAGGGTGAGAGGTGCTGGCGGGTGTGGGGATACTCACAAGCCCTTGACTGAGTGCCGCTTTGTTGGAGTTTTGCTGGGGGTATGAGAGGGTCACCTCTATGTGACTGCAGGTCACTAAGGGGAGAACTTTGGCTGTTGTGTGTGCATATGGATTTTGTTCACAAGTGAGGGCACGGAGGGGCAAGAGATTGACAGGCAGATCGGCGCAGTGTCAGGAGTAATGCAGATCTTGAACTGGACTGTTGTGGTGAAGAGGGAGATGAGCCAGAAGGCAAAGCTCTCGAATTACCAGTCGATCTATGTCCCAACCCTCACCTATGGTCATGAACTGTGGGTAATGACCGAAAGGACAAGATCATGGATGCAAGCGGCTGAAATGAGTTTCCTCCGCAGGGGGCCGGGGCTCAGCCTTAGAGATGAGAGGGTGTGGAGCTCAGACATCTGTAAGAGGCTCTGAGTAGAGTTGCTGCTCTTTCACGTCGAAAGGAGCCAGCTGAGGTTGTTCGGACTTCTAATCAGGAAGCCTCTTGGGCCTTTGGAAGTTTTCCGGGCACGTCCTACTGGGAGGAGACTTTGGGATAGACCCAGAACTTGTTGGTGGGATTATATATCTCATCTGGCTTGGGAATGCCTTGGGATCCCCAAGGAGGAGTTGGAAAGTGTTGCTGGGGAGAAGGAGATCCCAACCACGGATAAGTGCTAAACAATGGATGGATGGATGGAACGACAGTTTAGCTTAGAAAGTTCTCTCTCTTCAACAATAGCCTCAGGAGCTTTATGCAATGTGCTGTCCATCCTCTATTACACCAAACAGTGCAACATCGCCTAGCCCACTGTATTTTGTTTGCTGCTTTGCTATGAAAAATATTTTTTTAGCCACCAAGTTACTGCCAAAGCATCCTGTCTACCCTGATGATATTCTTGGCAGTTGTTTTAATATTTTCCATTTGTTGTGGGTCCTGAAATAAATATGCACACAATTACTTTATTTTGCTTTATTTTATTTACTACTCCTAAAACCAATCTAACATCCGTGTAGAAAAACAAAGCTTAGCCTCTATCCCAAGTGATTAGCTGCTACGTGAGTTTATTTTCTTTTAAAATACTGTATTTTCCTGTGGATGAGATATGAATCCTCCAGAGGAAACACTGAGGACATAGTAAGCCAACAGTTGTACTTGTGAGTCTACAACCATCTGAGCTGCTAACAGGTAAGAGCAGGTTTCAAGTGTGATAGTAGCACTTTAATCTAGTGCAATCAAAGTGTCACACTTTATTGTCTGATGTGGTTGGCTGTTTGCAAACACTGTGCTAATGTTTCAATACCTGGTAGCAGAGAATTGTTCCCTGTAGGCATGTTGTGTATCATCTCCTCACAGGCATTTTTTTTTTTTTTTTTTTTTTTTTTTTAACAAAGGTGGGTGTTTAATAGTGTGAAAGAGAAGGATGAAAGACAACTGTGAAGATGATTATAACACACTCAGGAACAGAGGGTCCTTAAAATTGGATTCTTAAGAGGGTTCTCTATCAGTAAATGATGTTTTACACAGCTTCCTTAGCAAGGCTGCTGAAGAAATACAGTATCAGAAATTGTATTTTGATGAAATTGCAAGGCTATGGGGCTGCAAGGTCAGTTAAGCAATTAAAAGAAGCTGTTAAGGGGCACCATCTCATTTTCATTTGTTACATAGCATAGCCCATTTCACCCCTGTCATGGATTTTAGGTGTCAATATTGTCTGCATATTAGGTGTCAATATTGTCTGCATATTTGCAAGACACCAGTGGACCTGGTGTTGCAGGTCCACTTAAAGGAAGCAGTGAGTCTCCAAAGGTCAGTCTGCTCTTGAGCTTTGTACCTCACTCTCTGGCAGGTTTATTCTCCGACAAAGGGCCAAGGGGAGAGTGGAGCGCTTTCTGTGCGAGCCAATTAGGACTTGTTTATTTTCCTCTGCTGTCTAATAAACGTCACTTTCTAGTTTTAATGGCTTGGAAAGAGAATGTGATTAAAATTCAGGCCTGCGGTGTGACCAAACGTGAAACAGAGCTGCGTCTTCTACAGAGGCCCTTCATCATGTAGAATGGCTCTCAGCACCACATTGTTATGGGAGGTTATGATAATAGAAATATTTATAACACCCTGCTGACCTCTGTGTACAAGTACAACAGCCACTGTGAGGACAATACTCCTCACAGATGAATGCAGTGAAAAACAAACACAATACCTTCAGGTCTTCACTGCTTGTATTATTAATTGAAAGGTCAATACAATCCAAATTTTAAGAACCAAAATCTAGAACTATTCCTTTTTGTTGTTTGTTTTATTCCAGAACATGTTCCTGTTCCAGTGTTATATCTCAAGTAGGTTAATGCAACTCTATGTCTTAGACTATATTGAATTTGCAGTTGCACATTTTAAAATACTGGGCAACCAAAGGGTGTACGGTAAGGGTGCCTAAAAGGTCAACCATGAATGATGTGTCAATCCTTACATTATGCCACATATACTTGATTTAACTGATGATTTTTTTTTTCGTAACAATGTTTGATAAATATGTTAAAATTCTGTCTTGGTGGTCACCTTGTGCTAGCATGTTCTTCATCAAAGGCAGTAATGGCCAAGTCTAGAATAAAATGTCCCTCCTGTTACTTTAGTCCCTGTTACATTTGAGTGGACACACCAAAGTGGGCCAGATCAATCAGCAGGTTACAATATATCAAAATTTATTACAAATTTACTATGCATATATTTACTTTTAAAAGAGATCCTAAAATAGTATGCATGTATTTGTCAGGAAATGGTAGCATCCTTCAGAAAAAAATTAACAGTGCTACAGGGCACGTTGTGATGCAGACCCTGAAGGGAACCTCAAAGAGAAAAAAAAGAGAGGACAGAGGTAAGAAAGAAGGGAAGAAAAAAGAAATGGAGAGAGAAGAGACATTTGAGGGTAAATGCCAGAGCCAGGACAAACTTTCCGTCAATAACCATGCCTGTCTGGATCTGAATCCAGGCAGTCCCCCACAGCCAGAAAATGCCCCACAGCCAGGGCCTTCAAGGTTAGAATTAGAGAGCTGAATACTAAAATAAATGCTGACATATTGTTACTATAATAGCTGAAATTTCATGGCATAGCAGTGAAATTGACAATGATTATCATTTCTGATGTAATAACTAGAAACACTTTCAATAAGACTGGCATACTGTAACAGTAGTGACTATTCTATACTAACATACTGTCATTATAATGATTGCCTTAAAGGAAGTACAAACACATTCAATAGGGTTTACCTTTTACACATCCATAATAATCAATGAAACTCTTGCAAACAAAATGTTGTGTGGTCTAAACAACTGAAGACCTTGTTACACAGGAACAAAAAGGAAAAAAGAAAGAAGCAGTATCAGTGCTTGGTGGGGAAAAAAAACATCACAGTCTAAAGTGAATGCATTGACGTGGCATCAATTCATTAATTGATCCTTTACGGAAAAAAAAAATCACAGGAATGAGTATTTGAGAACAGTTGGAGAATGGGAAAAGCATATTACTGCAAAGACAACAATTGGAAAGATTATAAGAAGTACAGGCTGCAGAAGCTTGCACAAGAAACTCTTGGTTGTTCAAAGAAACAAGGTCAGAGAGCAGATGGAGCACTTGTCACTTTTCAAAGAAAGCAGAGCAACAGATTACCCGCTGAGTATGAACAGGAAATAAAGGCTTTCTTTCTCTTCTTTTCTAAGAAATTATGGGAGCAGCATGGCAAGAGGACAAAAACACACTGTCACATTCAAGAAGAAGAAAAAAAAATCAGAAATATTTGCTAATCAATACAACCCAAAATCTGTTCTTGTCAGAAAATGAAAAATAAGGTCTCTTTCTCTTTTTGTTAAGGTTAAGGCCATTTTAGGTTGTGGTACACACAGATGCTGATTTCAAAACCTGCCTGTGTAAAACCCACAAGAACTTACATTTCGTTTACTAACCTGCTCACAATGACAATACTGACATGCTAAGCAGGCATAATGTTAACCAAGTCCCAAACATTAATCTATTGTCCATCATGCATTTTGTTGTTGTTGTTGTTGTTTTTGTTTGTTTTGTTTTATTTATTTTTTTAGCATTTTTGATAACTCAAAACGGACAAGTGTTGTTTGCCTCAGTCCACCACCACTTCTACACTGTATTCTGTGACGCACTGCATTATGTGCCCTGCAGCAGTGCAACAATTTCACCTTCAAGTAATATCTGTTAAGTGTGTAAAATATGTGATTTATTTAGTTGATGCTGAATGTTAATATAGGGTTAACATTATTTTGTCTTTTTAGTGACTATGGCTTCCCTAGCGAGGAGCAAACATCATTTTCCTTCTCAGCAAAAGGGAAAAACAGCTAGGGCAGGGTTAATGGAGAGCAGAGAACAGAGAACTGGATTCAGACTTGATTTAAAAAAAAAAAAAAAAAAAAAACACTGTTGAGCCCAATCTCTATCTGGGAACTATGAATGTCTGTACAAAATTGGGTGCCAATCTGCCAGATATTTTCATGGAGCAAGTGAGTATTTTGACATGCTGGTGACAGTAAAGGAAAAGGCAAACGATCACTGAAGCTATAAGGATTCATGCTCTGGGCAACATCAGTATCTCTACCAAATTTCATGGTAGTCCATCCAGTAGTTGTCAGAGCATTTCAGTAAAATGTTATCCCAAGAGTCAGGCTGATAGCATGGTTAAAACCAAGGCTACCCGGGCTATTCTATTCTCTTTCAGATTTAATAAAAGTAATCTTTATAACCCTTCAAGTATCACATTTTTATATGGGTCACCTCACTGCAACTCTCTTAGTGACGAGAACAGGACACAACACTGTTAGGATGTTTGTGAATGTTAGACTTTTTCTTTGCAGTCTTGCTAATCAAAACAACAGGCAGAGAGCTAACTAGATCAGAAACATGTTGAACTTTCCCTTGTGAAAATATAAATTAATTGTCTACATACTCCATGGTTTTATTATTATTAATACAGTGTATTAATACTGTAATAGTATAATACTGACAAATTGAGTACAGAATATACACAAAGACACGCTGATGAATGGTTTTTTGACAGCTAAAACCAAACAAGAAGCCAGCCTGATCTCAGGAAGCTCCTTTCACTAGTGCCCATACTGAGAAGGCCCAATTACCCTTCTTTTCAGCCTGGACTCAGGAAAGACTAACAGCCCGTGCCCAAAGATCCCCAGCTGTGATTTAGGGAATAAAAAGGCCAGAGACACCGCAAAGGGATAGTTGAGAACAAACCCTGTAAGCGATCAGTAAAATCTTGACATCAGTTCTAAAAATTTACTTGCAACCTGTGTACTGTGGAAAAGCTGGAAAAGGTCGGCAGTCACATCGTCTATTAAAATTTAGATAAAAGCATAGTCTAGATAATGTAAATTGTTTAATTTCTGTGATTAAATGAGCCTCGCTAAAACAGTTTCCAAGAGCTGCTATCCATAACAATGAGCTGGTGATGTACTATCTGCAAAATTAAATCATTGTATTGTAAGCCAGAGTGAAAATGACCTCAAAGTCAGAGTGAGAGCACCGCTGAATGCTTAATTAGGCAGTTAGTGTTGGCAAGCGCACTGGCTAAATAATGGTGATGGTGTCGATCCAAAACAGAAGCAAACATTTTGCAGAGATTTCAGCTGTAAACCCTGTCGAGGCTGCCAAAGGGCTTCCTGTCCCATAGAGTCTAACTGCTGGCTACAACACAACGGCTGCTACTGTACCACCCCCATACTGACTAACTAGCTCTCTCTCTCTCTTTCTCTTTCAACTTGAAGCAATTCAATAAAGCATACTGACATGATGTTTTGATTTAAAAATTGTGCCAAAGCAAGCACAGATGAAATTCTGTGACATTAAAGGAAATACTCAAATAAATCAGTAGAGGGAGATAAGCGCTGTAAGTTATCATACAGGGCAGTGAATGTTTTGACCATAAGCACGATGTGAACTATACACTATGGCCATCACAGCTTGTATTAAGCAAGTTTAGTGAGTGACCTTCTTTGGTTTACCTGGTTAAACTGAGCCTTAAAAAAGGAAAGAAAAGAAAAAGAAAAGGAATTAATGTATGATGGGTTCCATCCAACAATATGTGAAAAACTTGATCTAATAAAGGCAAATGTGGGCTTATTTTTTTATTTCCAATTATCATCTTACTGAGTCTAAAAATATATAGTGACAGTTTAAAAGTATCAACACTGTCATGGATTCAGTAAAGGATAAAAAAAGAACCTACTGCAATGTGCAGTTATAATTGCCTTTACTCAGGCTGTTCTGGCAGCGTGTGAAACTTAATTTCCCTATATGTCCAAAATCACATTTTAAACCCAGAGTAGACGTGGTTGTAAAAAAAAAAAAAAAAAAAAAAAAAAAATCCTGGAAATCAAAGTAATTCTACTCAGATATAGCTGAATGTGTATGGGAGATTTTGGGCACAAAATCATTTCCCCTGTCTACGCACAGTTTTCAATGGTGACCTGTTTCAGCAGCCAGTTGGAAATCACTACATCTGCATTTATTTTAACTCCTTCTGTGACAGGACATTAGTCAGGAGTTTAGAAAGACTGAGCTCATGAGTCTAAATGCCAACAGATAACACAGCACTGATTTTGACCAGACACTAAGCACAACATGTACATAATTTTTATAGCATATAATACAGTTACTTAACCTGTTACTAGACACCACAGTTGTATGTGCACAAGCCTGGAAATAGCAGAAAATAAAAAAGTTACTGTTCTGCAGCACTGTTGATTACAGTCATAACCCTGGTCTCCTCCCCCCTGTCTGTGTGAATTGTATGATAAGCTGATAAAAAAAATGTTGATAACACACAAAAAAGTCAAATATAAAGACTTTAAATACTACAAATATTGAGGATGTGACCTCTGTATCAGTCAGTGGTAACTAGTCATGGTTGTGAGAGCTGAACTGCCAGGCTTTCCATTGGCAAAACATTCACATGCCTTATAAGTTATAGTGAGGTTTGTGTATGTGTTAGTATATACACTACAGGTATGTTTGTGTGTGTTTGCCTTTATCTGAGCTTATTTTTACAGCCAACATGTTCTGTAGGGAGCAGTCCTCAATATGTTTTTAGTGAGCTTCTGTCAGCTGGCTGGAACCTCCAGATAAGGGCTGTTATGTGTTGTGTAGTTAGTGGTTAAGTATTGGTGTTCTCCACAGCTCCCCATGTCACTGTGTTATCTGAAGGGTCCCAGCGAGCTCCTCAGACTCGGCTCTCCAGGTCGCAGTAATGAGAGAGGATAATTACTGATCACACTTTGCAAATGGAACAGCAGGACGATAGAGGGCATCTAATGAAGACACCCCCCAGTCCCCTCACATCATATATGCACACACAACATTGAGAGTATGATGGCAAACACTGAAACAACTACAGGTCTCTTTAGACCTTTGCGATCAGTAACTATGCATTCTGTTGGTAAAACGGCAATCTCCTAATATATTACTAATTTGCGTGCTGGAGGAAACAAAATAGCTGTCTAGATTATGTTCACTGGCAACATTTTTGTCCAATTCCCAAGAGTGACATCCTTATTCTGTGGTGAAATCACTGGGAGAGTGGATGTTTGGGTATACAAAGACTGCATTCCACATTTTTATGTGACTAAAACATTTGTATATATTTAGGGGAAGATTGGGGTTTTGGTTTAATATTTATTTATTTTAACTGTACCATCTTGTGTATTATAGATATTTGAGAGTTAAAAAAAATCCATTAACAATATATTGTCAATAGCTTTGGCCCCAAGATATAAAAAATTGAATTTCACTTTAGGGATTAATCTCAAATAGTGAACTATTTTACAAGCTGGACTCCCTGCAGGCCCATATTCCAGTAATTAAGTTGGTGACTAAAATATCATCATAGCCGAAACTCTGATAATAAAGCCTAGGTTATAAAAAACTGAATTCCACTCAGTGAAGTCTCTTCTCATTACATTTAATTGATGATCACAATTGATGATAAAGAATGAGCTTGAAAACAACCTCTTTGACCTTGAGCTCTCATCATACGTGCAGCCACTTCTCCTTGTCCTCCACCTGTAAGTTGAGGACAAACATTGTACCAAGCCAGAAAAAACAAAGGCAGAAGGGAGACGGAGCACTTTGTCAGATCAGCTAATTGAGTATTTGGCCCAAAGCAGGAGCCATTTATAAGATCCCTCCTCCCTCTAGGCCTGCCCGACTGACTCCCATTCCTCTGCCTCTGTCCAGCTGTGTGCTGCTGTGACACAGGGCTTTGTCACCCCTGTTCCTGTATACCTCCCTGCCTCTTCCTCATTCATCACCATAGAGTGATTCCTGGGTTTAAAGGAAAGTGATAAAGATGCCTGCAGGCCCACTGTGGACACTGCAGGACCCTCTAGGCTAAAGTGCCCTGATCAATCATAAGCTCCTCTTGATCAAACCACCTTTCTGGTGTCAAACTCAAGGAAACAAAACCTTAACTTGACAGAAAACAACAAGACATACCCACATCCTCATGCACACTGAAACACAAAAAACTATTTCTCACCCTCCAGTTTGTTACTAATCTCAGATGTTGTATCCGTTTTGGCCAATTCAACTCTTTTATTATGTTTGGTGCAGCAGGCAACTACTTCATCTTTGTTGAGGATGACAATTAGGGGGCCACCAATGTGTAATCAGAATGAGTGTCCCAGAATCATAATAAGTGTCTACACTGTCTCCCACTCTTTCCCATTTGAACAGCTGTGACTCCAGCAGTGCTCTTGGCAGGCTTCATCCTCTGTTGCCTCATTTACTTGGAACCTCTGAAGTATGTGTTTGGAACAGTATGTGCCTCAAACAACTGGAAATATTTGTATTGTTGCTTTTAAACCTTGTTTTTGTTGCTTTTAAACCTGGTTTCTGGATTTTGTGTATGTTTTAAAACAGAAATGACTTGTCTGATGTTTTCTAACAGCTACATTAGCCTTTATATCTCAAGCCACGGTCACAATAGCACCAGTTTTTAAATAGCCCTCCAAGCCAAGGACGCTGGGGCGAAAAGGTTTGGTGGCACGCCTACTTTGTTCAGCACATATCACATAATGTCAATCCATTGTCATTAGTGGCCAGAAATACAGAACACACGATGCAATCCTGTATGAACTCTTTGAACCTTTTTTTATGCATATTTCTCTGTAGGAGGGGAGGAAGGTTGATAATTTCTCACCCAGTCTGTTTTCCAGGCAAATAAGTCTTGCTATCCCCTCCCTGCCCTGCAGTTGTCCTCAGTGTTTCACACCTTCAGCCATCACCTGACTCCCATACTCACCTGTGCACCTGTTTCCAATCCCCTAATTAGCTCCCCAGCATATATACCAGCCACTATTTCATTCCTATGAAAGTTGCTTACTAGGTGCATACAGCAAAAAGGGCTTTGTGTGCTTCCTCATGCCTCTAGATTTTTTTGTCTATAGAGCATGCACTGTAGAATCCTTCAGCTGAGCTAGTTGAAAGCATATGTGTCAGAGACACTAGCCAAGCTGGAAGACTGACCAGGTCTATAGCATCCAGCCTGATAGTTACCTGTTTCTGCCCACTTGTTGCGATCATTTGTCTGCCTTTGCTTGGTTTCACTGACCACTTGACCAAACCTTCTTTGAATTAGCGATGCAGCACACTTTAATTCAATTCAACCTGCCTGCCTCTGACATTGAGTTGATTGCCTGCAACATTGCAGTGATTGCCAATCACTTGAGTTTGCTGATTACCTGCAACACTGAGCTTTTACATATAGTACCCAGCAAGCAGTAGCATGGTGTGACAGCCGTGGCCAGAGGCATTATGTTTTCAGGTTGTCTATCTGTCCAACCCACTCTCAATATATTAGGAACACCTGCAGGGACTTGTATTACATCTGGCACAAACATCCACTTAGACTCAGGGATGAACTGATTAGAATTTGGTGTCAGTGGTCAAATGTCAAGGCCACTGTGACCTCATAAAACACATTTTTGGCCATAACTCAAGCATTCATATGCTAAGAATGACAAAATGTCTAATAGAATAAAACAATAATCCAAAAGTGTTAATGGTCAACTTCACTGTAACATCATTAAGTTCTGCAAAAACATTTTTAGCCGTTATTCAACACATAACTCAGGAACAGAGGGTTTGATTGTGACCATACTTCAGATTTGGTGATACTGAATTTGTGACACAAATCTTGGGTGCCCACCTTGAAATTAGTAACTGTATACATCTTTTGTGCTGCTGAATCAAAGGTGTGTGTGTGTGTGTGTGTGTGTTAAGAATCCTTTTGTTACTTCTTTGCAGCAACACACACATCTCAAGCATTGTTTGTACTGTACTGGCTACAACTTTATGTTCTGTCAGAATCAGCCTGATTGGCCAAGCATATAAATACATTCAAGGAATTTTCTCAATGAACTTTCACACTAATACAGTAGACATACAGCAGAGCAATAGCGGAGGCATCCAGCCATGAGATGGTAATTCAAGGTTTTTTTATTTTTTGTTTTTTTTCATTTGTCCGCATTGATAGAGAAATCGTTGTGGATAATTGTTTCATTTGAACAGTTTAAGATCATTTGATTTTGTGTTTCATTAAATCTAGTATAATCTAGTACTATTAAAACAGCACTGCACATTGTTCATTTTAATGATTCTCCAACTTCTGTGATGTGGCTTAAATGTGAAGTCATTCTTTCAAGTTCATTCTCTAAAATTGCACTGAACAATACTTTCCTATACTGAGTTTTAGACTCTTTCATCAAAATGGTCCCTGCTGTCAGTATCATTATAAAATGTTTTTCATTGTCATTTTTGCATAAAATCTGTACAATAGTCAATAGTGAGGTCTGGGAAAGACCTGATCAGCATTATAAATGTCTGTAGAGGTATATTTCTGCTGAGTGCAGCACTTTGTCCACATCAGTTAAAAGTCATTTCCAGTGGCCCTTTCCATTTACCCACTCACTCACCCTCCTCCTTCAAGCAAAGTAACAGTATTATTCTCAGTTTTCACATTTTATTTTAAGACCCTAAAGTGGATTGCCAATTATTACCTACCCCAACCAAGCAATTATTTGTATATAAACGTAACTAGTTTGCATGCAAAGCAAACACCTTGTTTATTTAATTTAATTACATTAACCAGTCATGCTTAACTCATTACCCAGTGGCTAATGAGTGGGAATAGTAGCTTTAAAAAAATCATCTGTCCTTTTTTCCTGCTCTGATTTACAGACCCTCAGTCCATTTCACAGGCCAGATCTCAAACCTCATCTGACAAAATGAGTCAGTTATCTCAGCGGGGAGATGCTGTAATTGCTCAGAGGGATCGGGGTGAGACAATGTCTCTTGTCCCCTCCGCTGTGCTGGCTAAAGCATTGTTCATCCCTGTGATCAGCCCCAGTGCCATAAAGTCAGCACGATAGCAACTCAGTTCCATTTTAAAGAGCCTCACAAAATTTTATTTCAAATGCTGTTATGATATTTTGATTTACATTTTGTATTAAACTTGAAATGGTTTCATGTGCTTTTGGCACCCCAGAGATAATGTGCCCTTATGTATCACCTACACTGCAGTTTCCACCTCTGCTCATTAATATGGACATTTATGAGAGCATTATTGGATCTTTCTGGTCCCACTGGCCAGTGCCAGGATTAGGAGTTCGGTTCACAAGGTCAAGATGTTTGAAATGTGTGCACATTTTGTACATTTACTTGCTTAAACAGTGAATATTTAACAATATACTGGAGATATGCCTAGAAAAGTCAGGCAATTGTTGGCTATGCTGAACAGCATCACAGTAGGGAAACACAACTGACATTTTCAAAATTAGAAAACTATTGAGCAATGCATACAAGTACTGTTTATCAAATCAATACAGTGTGTCCTTGTACAATCATATCCAAGACTTTTCAGATGAAGCTGTGTAGCAGCTGTGCAGAGAACCAGGTCTGGCCGGACTGAATACAAAAACTAACTTTTCTGCTGAACTAGACCTTCATTGCTTGACCTAACTGACTCCTCTGAGAATAATGTAGAACAGAATATTTTAACACACACACACATATAACTATTTTAAGATACTAGTTTCCAGTACAAAGAACAAACATCCAAAATGGCCAAAAGGACACAGCCTTACAAAGACAGAGGTTAAAAGCTTGTTCAATGGCATCTGAAATCCATGATTTCAAAGAAATCTAAAAAATACAGCACTTCTACATTTTTGACTCACTGCTGATCACAGGGTCCATCTTCAGGGTCCACTAGCTTGCCATATTTTCTTATCTCATTAACAGTTATTTTAGCAGATGTCTTATGCAGGCCAGCACAGAGCAACAGTAGTGAAAAGTGCCTGTGGAAGAAGAAAGGCTTCTTCTCCTGGAGAACCCTGAGGACCTCCTGTCTAATGAAATGCTGTCAAGGTCCAGTGAGCTGAGCTGCCAGAAGAAAGCTTCACAATGGAGAAAAGCCCGACAACCAGCACAAAGCGAGAGGCAGATAGCAACCCCAACTCCTCATACACTTATTACATTTTGGGAAGCACTCAGGCAGATAACGGTGGGAAGCTGCCTCGTTCACACAAACAGAAATCTGTTGCTTCCTTCAACCAGATACATTATTTACTTTGTACTACAACCACAACTGCTGACAACAGTAATTAATTGAGATAAAATAACTATCCTTCAAGCTGAAATAATTTGTCCGACAAACTGTTGTTGGGAAGCAGAGAACAGGCTCCTGAAGGATTGGGAATAAATACATTTACAGGTAAAGCTTTACACCATTAGATTTAAAGCTTTATATGCATGGAAAAGGAGTGCAATGTACTGTGCAATGGAATTCTTAGTCTACTATTCTTGCTGACTGCCATCAATAGATAAAATACTTTTTAAAAAAAATTAAAAAAGGAAGTTAGAGCAAGAGAGGACAATAAGAGGAAAGAGCTAGTTGTACAAGTGTATAAGAGTGATGTGCAGCAGTGGTGCAGATCTGTACTATAAATATGGGTACTCCTACACAAGTAACAAGGAGGGATATAGACTATATAAAGTGAGTGAGTTCATTATCTTATATGACATACTTCTCTGGTAGTCCCATGTTACAGAACTGGTGGCTCTGGCTATCCGGATAAATGAAATCAGTCAAACAAACCGCCTTTCACAGAAGCAACAGGGATGTATTTCATGAGCTCCACACCACACGTCAACTTTTCCAGCTAATTAAACAAGAAGCCAAGACAGACAGAGAAAGATGAAGACTGCAAGGGGGAGCCAACCTGCAGCTGGTGTAGCAGGAAAAAAAAGATTACTCTGTCATAAAAAGAGAGAAGGAAAGATAAGGTGCTGTTATTTATAACCCTGCTTTAATCTGTTGCAATTGTCAGGGCAGCATTTTCATTCTCATTAAAGAAAAGCTTTACACTGAGACGACTGAGGCCACCGTTGTAGCGGTTTGTCTTTTCTGACAGCAAGGAAACATCGCCTCTAGTCGTCCCCTCTGCGTCCATGTGACTATCAGCCATTTCCACTGTTGTGTTTTTCTGTTTCAGGTTTGAGCAGATTAGAGAATAGCACAGTGTGAGGGGCCTGTGGTGCAATCAGTTTCATGGTGGGCCCGCAAAAAAATTGCACAAAGGAGGCACACATGAAAGCTGTTGTTTCACCCACAGAGGGAAATGATAATTGCACAATTCAGTCACACTTTTTCCTGCAGCTCATTTTGGACAAAGGTTAAAAAAAATAAAAATTGGAGTGATCATTCAGAAAAACCTCTGAATAGAGAGAAAGGGGAAGCATTGTGATATGAAAACTAAACACTAACAACGTGTTTGTGTTTTATGTAATTGGGTGTTTGATGATGGACAAAATAGAGTACTCTATTGTGTTTGCCACTTGAACATGCAAGCTTGATCTGGTGTTAAGTCCAGCTTTCTAAAGTGTCTAGTGGAGTCCATTGTCCTCTCCAGAAGAATGATGGCATTGATTTATAACCTTAACAACAGAAGTCAAGCAGAGACTGTGACATATCAGACACTACCACAAACTTACTCAAAATGGCAAAACAGAATTTTAAATCTCACAAAAAGAGGAGGATCTGAGGCCCTGAACAAACTCAAGCAAAGGTGTGGAAGGTTAGACTCATACCTTAATTATCATCAGCAGCCATAAGCTAAACTAACCCAAAACAGAACCTGAAAACATGACTACCAGTAACTTCCAACTGGCAGGGAGATAGCTTGCCTGCCTCTCCTCCTCTTTCCTTTGTGTTCCTCATCTGTGGATCAATCTGTTAAGGTGGACTTGTTTTTATGTTTTAGAGAATTTAGTCAAAGAAAAAAATTCAAGAATTGTCACAAAGTCACACAAAGGGGACATAGGTGTGACACATGCAAACCTTTGTGGTTGTATGAATATCAACTGTCTTCTTTAAGTAGCAAAGACAAAGTATTGTAACATTGTCCTAGCAGCACACAACAGTAGAAAGTGTGTGACTTTGACAATTGCTTCATCTGTTTCCACAGATGTGATCCTACCAACAGTAAATATTGACTTTTTGGCTATTAAGATTAAACCAAGTAGTTTAAGTTAACTAATCCAAAGTAAGCTCACATAATGATTATTTTTGATTATTCTCTGTATGTATGTATGTATGTATGTATTTATTTTGTGATTAAATGACTAATTGTTAATGTTAATGACAGTTAACAGGTATTCATAATGGTATGGAACTACCTGCAAAAAGCAGTGGATCCTAGCATTATTTTTGCAGCTGATATTTGACTTTACAAGATAACCACTGAATTTCTGGAGACTTCAGGCACTTGACAAATCCCTCAGCAATACAACTAAAATCTGTTACACATCTCGGTCTATCAATTACACAATGGCAGTAAACATTGTGAAGCTATACACAGTTGGTGAACTGTACAGTTCTGGAAGAGCAATTTTAGCCGAGATGGTTTTTCTGTCATATTAACTCAGTATCCTCTTCTGTGCTACTATGGGCAAGTAACACACAAGAAACATTTATTGGATTCTATATGTTGAATTACGATGAAACAGCTTGTGTCAGTGAAATAATTGGTCTGACTAAACTCTACCAGAAATGTAAAATTAGATCAAGTTCAAAGCCCGGAAATGACAAGCACAGAGCATGTTGTCAACTTCTGTGATTAAGACTGCAACACAAAACCCCAGAGGAGTGGATGAGAAGTGTGTTTGGGTTCTTCATCTTGCAGTTGTCTTCGTTAGCTGGATTGTCTGGTCCAGTGCATAGGATGATTACAGCTCTCATTAAGGATGGACTCGGACTGTGTAAATCCCAGGACAGTCTTGTGAACAAGGAGGAGAACTGACAGAGCGTGCTGCCATGATACATACTGTCTGTGCTATCTGTCTCCAGAGTTTACTGCCATGGTGAGGACACACTCTGGTAAAACTGCTTAATTTCACAGTCTTGGCCTTTGTAGAAATATGAGTATTTTTTTCCACGCTGAAAATGAGTATTAAGTATTTAAATGTGTTTATATCAAAGAACAGATTTATTTTAGTTTGCCAGAGACATGAAGGTATTTGCATTTAAAGCAAATGGTTATTGATTTATCAGAAAAGGCTGTGTTCTTTGAGGAAGAACAGATCTCTGTGTTTCATTTAAATGCTTACCTCAAGTAAATCATACTTACTCTTTATGTGCCTAAGTAGAATCCTGTGATCAGCAGCATATTGTATGAACAACTCTGCTAATTTTAATGTCAGTCTTAAAAGTTGCCTGTTGAGTTTTTAACCTCTAGTAGTGCTGTGGAGCTGCTTTGCTATGAGTCCATCCCTGATTTGTTTATATCATGCATGTACACATCGACATGCATGCACATTTGACACTATACACATTCCTGCCAGTGATTTTACACTCTATACCTCATTGGGTGTTTGTATATATAGTTGTCATAACCACTTTGGGCCACACATGTCCACACAGAGGTATGACATGGTCAGATGTCAAAGTTGTGTGACAAGGACCCTTGGGTCTATGCCATGTGGGTAATTCCATAAATAATAATTTATGGCAGCTATCTGAAAGCTGGTTTTGGTGTTTATCTGCCCTCTAGTTGCAAAAAAGTAACTACTAGGTCTTCAACTCAGTTATAGAAGAATAAATTGTATTGCTCTAGCATTGTTACCAACTTTGAAAACTATTTGTCCAGTCTGTTCTCTGTTTTGAAACAAAAACTTCCTCCTCATTCCACCATGAGGATAATCTGATAAAAAGGATGGGAATTCAAGTATATCTGGGAATGAATGTGTCTGGTCCATCTCCGTTCCCACCCCACTGATTCAGGGAGGACACAGTAGCTGCCCTCACGGTGGCCGTCCATCTGTCCATCAGATCTCATTAACAGTTCAATTGTCTGCAGGGAATCGGAGGTAGTCAGGGAGAGGCTCACCAGTTGGAATGACAATTAGCGCAGAAAGCAAACACAGTGCAAATAGAAATAACCTTGACAAAATAGTCACTGCAGACAATATGACCTTATTACGGCACATAGATTTTCAATGCAAGGATGCACAAAAGGATAAAAATGTCACCAAACACATAATAATGTGCAGAATGCATATGTTTGAGCATTCAGATGTTGACGCAGACACATTTTTCATCAGGGATGGTGTGTTAAGTTTAGCCTGTCATTCATTTGTTTGAGCTGAGAATTGTAAAAAGGTCTAAAGGGCTACTAGAACTTTCTGGAGCATTTAATTTACAGGTTCAATATTTAGTTGTCTGTTGTTTTTGATGGTCATGCTCACAATACAATCAGTTTACTTACACATTTATTCCATTTATGTCTGTTCCATCTTTATGTCTGTGTTTTGACAGGTATTAAGTATGATCTAATACAGATGGTCATTGATAAACACAACTGAAATGCATTGAGATTTCCAGCGTAAGTGATCTCTGTGGAGCAGAAATCATTTTTGTTGAATGTAGGTTAACTGCATTTGAAGTTCATTCTTCAACTTCAGTGACTAAAAGACATTTCAGACGGCCAGACCTTCTCAAGCAACTGCAAGCTCAGCCACTGTGCAAAATTCTCAACACTCTGCACATCCGCTGGCATAGCTCACTCAGTCTGGCTGGATCCAAACACAGATCCAGCAGAGGCACGCGAAGAGCACAGTGATGGATGATATTGCCTGGTCACTGGAAAACTTGTCTGGTATAAATAAAGAAGCCAGTGCTTTATGGGATAGGCTGGGTTCAGGACTCTGGAAAAAAGGTCACAACCAGCTCTCAACCTATTGACCACTGAGGGTGGAAAAGGTCCTGCATGCTGTTTTATTGAATAGACAACATTTCAATCAAGGTTCAAGGTGGATCTTCTTCAGGTGTGCATTTCAAAAGGTCACTTAACACATGCTAGATACCAGTGAGCTGGTTATATTATTTCAAATATACAGACATACATGCCGATAAATAATAAATGAACCAACATAACCATTTAACCATTACTAAAACAATACAATTTAAAATAGAAAAGTGGCTAGTTATTTTAGTATGGCTTTCTGGAACTTTTTACAGTGTGTTTGTGTTCACATGGCCAAACTAAATGTATTTCCTCCATGAACAACATATGTTTGCAACCAGTGTTCATATCCATATGTTTTCTACTTTCTGCTGCAATCCTGCTAATTTATCTCCTGTTCATCTGCAGCCAAATGGCAACAGCTGAAATTAGCCCATCAAAGGACAAAAAATCCATCTAACGTGTCAACTGAACAAAATCTGAGTATATCTCAGACATATCTAAGTTGTGTCACTTAAACACTTAACACTTGGCCTGAAAATTGATGTAATTAAGTTACTGCTGGCAGAAGCTAAAGCACATACGGTATTTTGGCAATTACTGAAAAACACTTGACCTTCCTTTTATTCCTCCAAAACTTTTAATAGAAAATTACAACTCTGCTGCAGATCTCACAGATAAACCAGGTGGTAGCGTTGCTATTTATGTGTCTTGCACACATAATATCAGAAAAACTTTATCTGATGTAACTTATAATATTTTTTTACACAAACATTAAGCACATCAAGGATAAAAATATTACCTACATCAAAGATGAAAATATTATGCACACTAATGATGAAATATTTTTAGGCAACGGAAATGAAGTCTACTGAACATAAAGTTAGAACTGGGATTTTAAGAATGCCCTCATGGTAGTGAGGACTCTAACAGGATAATTTGCTGTAATGGGCATCAAGGGTGCTCCAAGGAAAGAAGAGAAAGTCTTAACCATATCACAGGGTCTTAACATCGCTCTGACTTCAAAGCAATATGGCCTAATCTCTTAATAATCATAAAACTATAATCAGTCAAAGACAAACTGAAGTGGGTTTTACACTATAGACCTTTGATAAAATTAGAACTTTTTGTCCTTGCAAATGATTTGCTATGCCAGAATTTAAACAGTGCAGTGTCACTTTTCTTTTTCCTCTTTCATAACAGGTGTTATGATTGTATTATGCTAGGCCTGTTTGCTGAATAAAATATGGATTTAGTAATATCTGGATATCTGATCCTGCTTGTTTGGCAAAATCTTGGAAAGTTGACAACAGAATGTTGAATAGACACCTGCATCATTATTCATGTAAATTATGTATTTCACTGGTCTTTATTCATACAGAACTTGCAGTCATGGACACAGACCCAAGGATAACAAAGATTTTTTTCATCTATTTATTTTTTTTATTTTTGCATTTAAATAGAGGCCAACTGAATACAGTAGAAGGCACAAGACTAATTACATTGATAGTAAGAGAAGAGGTCTTTAGTGATCAGGTCCTGCTTCTGACCCTCAGCTAATTTCAAATGAGGGTAAAATCCAATTAATTGGATTCCAGCTTTCGGTCGATAGTCATGCAGTACTTGCATTTCGATGAACATTACACCTCCAAGGATAATAGCTGAATCTATTTTAGGAGGATATTATAACCACGCATTAAACCCTTCCATGTAGGTTTACTTCTGTTAATTGCTGCCTAATCTATTTATATTCTGAAATAAGCAGAATGCACAGTATTTTTCTTGTTGCTATAACACCTTTGGCAGTTCAAAGCTCCACTTGCAATAAAGAGCTATACTTCCTGAGTGAAAGCTACCCTTAAAGAATTGTTCTTGATATTGGAAAACAACCCTTTGCCCTTAATTTGTCACCTTTTTGGAATAGAAAATTGATTAGATTGCTCCAAATATAATTGCTTTCACTCCCACAGTTAACCAGGAATCTATGATGTAAACTTTAATCCATTTCCTACCGTTCAATTAAGTGAGAGATTTCAATCTTCTCACATTGTGATCTTTTTTAAATTATTATTTATTATTTATTCTTTATATTATTATGTATTTATTATTATTATTTTTATTATTTAGGGCTGAAGGGCCATTTACTTTCAGGATGGTGGGGGGGCAATATTGATAAAAGGTGCAGTGGAATTTTTTTATTTTTTATTTTTATTGCGTTGATAGGTCTGCTTGAAAAGGGAGATCTCAAGTGCAATGGTCTGGTATTAAAATAGTCTGTGAATCAAATAACTTCTCTGCCAAGGCTTTCTTTGAAGAAAAAGACTATACTTCAGATTTAAAAGCAAATGAAAATGAATTACAAAGCTCTTCCTTCAGTCAAAGACCGGTTGGGATTCTGACCACCAGAGACTAAACAAGTTCCAAAATACATGCATTTTATTGGGGTAATATACATGTTTTATCAAGTTATCATACAGTATAATCTTTAGAGTCATGAGCCATGCTATCTTAGCTATAGCACTGCTTTGAGCTAAATCCTAATATGAGCAAGCTAACATGTGCACAATGACAATGTTAACTTGCTGAGGCTAAGCTAGTATAATCTTTATCATGCTCACCATCATAGTTTAGTTTGTTTGCTAATACTTAGGTAGCCCAATGGACAGACAAAATTTTTACCTGGTGACGGCTCTAAATAAAATATCAGGGGATCACCAAAGTAATGATGATAAACTTCTTGAGGACGGGAATGTGTGTACCAAATCCAGCAATGGCAATCTGACAAATATTTATTGAGACATTTCACTCAAAACCACAGATGTCAACCTCATAGCATAGCAAGATGAAAACTCAGGGGATAACCAAAGTTGTTACAATAGATCCTCAAGGCACCGTCTATGTCTGTACAAAATCCAAATAGTTGTTGAGATATTTGAGTCTGGACAAAAGTGACGGTCAGACTGACCATCAGACCAAGAGTTCTAAGTTCCCCTTAGCCAGTGTTCCAGAGTGCATCATTTTGTAATATTTCGAAGTTGTCATGAAGCACCGCAGTAGCTCTTTAATTGGCTCTGTGTATCTCATATAACTACAACGCTGACATGCATTTCAAAGAAAGAAAAAGGGAGTCAAGAACATCATCAGCCTTCCAGTGATATCAAATCATGCCCTCATTTGAGGTTAATAAGAATCCTAAAATAAGAGTCCTGAAATTGGGCTCCATGTTATTTTTGGCATTGCTCCTCTGTACCTCATCAAGAGTAACTCTTCATGCATGGATAGCTGCATAAAATTAGCATATAGCAAAGAAGAAGGAGACTGTCTCAGCCATGAGAAAGGATGAGCAGGATTTCATTAATGGCTGATCCCATAGTTCAAGTTCAAAGTGGAGTGAGTTGACCCTAATTTATGTTGATGGAGGAGTAGAAGTGTTTCATCATTTTTTGAGTGTGCACTTAGTCAGTAAGATGAGCATCTCTCTCCAAGTTTTCAGCAGAGAATTGATCCACTGAGTTTAATAAATGTTTCATCCCTAAACTGTTACAGTAGCTACTTCCATACAATCCACCCAACCAACAACTTATTATATTTCCAAAACTGGGTGAGAGCATCCAATGCAGAGTCCAATGTTTCAGTGAAGCCTTCATAAAAATCAAACTGGTCTACCTGGTGTAGGCACAGTTTTTGGCCTCAGACAGAAGAGGACTATGTATCTGTGTATTGTATCCTGTATATAAATGTACCTTGGTATCTTACTAGCAAACGTAATGAACTAAAAGACTGAGTGGATGGGAGGGTGGTGCAAAGCAGGTGGGTAGACTGTATGAACTACAGGTGGAGACAAATTAAACTGCAACATTCCCTGAAGAGGTGATGATAGGTGGAAAAAGAGGAAGTACGAACATTGATTTACCAAGTGAGAGGGGTCACTTGTCCTTTCCTGTGCTGCACTAACGTCCACTGAGAAGTTGAAAATTAAGCACACCCTCTCACCTAAATGATGCAGCATATTGACTGGCCCGAAGGAAGGTTGTTCTTTAATGTATCTGTCCAGAGCTGACCTTGCTGTTAGTGTAACAGTGTCTTGCCACAGGCAGGCACAGCACACAGAGGTGATTTTTACTTCAAGTTTACACAGGGGGGCTGCATCACACAGCGCTAACCACCTACCCCTCCCATAGACAAATCATCATTTTCTAAAAAATTTTTATCAAAAATGCTTCATGGTTAGACTATTAAACATGTAATTTGAACATGTAAAATTTGATGTATACTGTTGCTAACTGTTGACTATTTGCCAGAAACAAAGTAAAGGGCTGCTACACAGATACTATAATATAGCACATATGCAGCCATTCATTGGGTGGAATTGGTGTAAGACATGGTTTTCTTGTCCTCATCTCACAAGATGATATGGTTCATGAGACTTATTTGTTGCTTGTCATCCAAAATGAAAACACAGCAGTTTTACTGTCACATATATGCGAGCGAAAACACCAGGAAATACTCAATGAAAAAGATGAGTTTAATGTACTGTAAATAACATTCAATTTCCACCCGCTTTCTATATCATATTCTGAATATTTTACTGTAACTGCAAAGCATAATGAAACAAAATCTTAATATTCAAAGACTGAGCCTTTCATAACCATACACCATGTATGCATAATGACATAGTTGCATTTTTGTCTGAGGTGTGCTGAAGAAGTAATCTAAAAGATTTCAGAGTAAAAGTGGGCAGTGACCACAGAAGACATGAGATGGTAAAGTCAAACTGTCTGCCTGATCTTGTGGTATCATCAAGAAAAGTCAGTGACTCAAGGGTTAATTTGGCCTGTTTACACAGTAATGCAACAAGCTGGTGGAAGAAATGCTCTCCTGACTATGTGCTGAAACATAATTTGCCAGTTGTTTGATTAAAAGAAATAACCCTATCAACTGAATGGGTTTGATTATGTGCAATTATACCCTTATCAAACTAATGGTAACAGTACTGTTGTCCTATTTGTACTCTGTTGCTTCTTAATTTGTAGCCACCTAATGAACCTATGCACAATTACCATCTGTGTTATGTGTGTAAGTCTCAGGGCAATCAGGAATGAAGTAACAATAAATAAATAAATAAACCCTACACAGTCTCAATGTGATAATGTCACAAATTTTCAGATCAATTTCATCCTACGTCACATGCTCCTTGTTTTTGGGATCACTCTTTATTCTGTTCTGCCCAGATAGCTGGAATTCATTATATTGCTGGATAAAACACAAGCAAGGGTGGATCACGGTTTGTCTAACGGAACAATTATCCGAGGCAGACCACCCTCATATGACTTATCACAGTCAGGATACCTTTCTACAAAAGACAAAACAGTCAGAGCAAAATCCAGCAGTGCAATCAGGCATAGCTCTTTAATGTCCTGATGTCATTAGTTCCTGAGCACAGAGGCTGTGGTGGAGAGCCGGCTTTGATAAGCTCCCAAGCAAAATTACATCTAATTAGATATGCTGCTGGCATGTCCTCGCAGTGCTCATAACTGTATGGCCAGGGAACAACAAAACCAGTTTTGGTGTGGTCTTACACAGTATGGACAAAGTCCCTTAGGAGTGCAGTAAATGAGACTCTAGTTTGAAATACAAAAGGGATACTAATGGCACAATTAATTACTTTCTGCACCAACAAATGTGCTACCAAAGTGTTGTTTGTGCCTGGGGATTATCTATTGTTTTAATTAAAAATGAGGGCACTAATACAGTTCCCTGTGGACAACCACTAACCAAGACATTGTAATGAGGCTGTTAAGAACAGCCATAGCACTCCAGAGCTTTATCACTCACTAGCCAAGAGGTTACACGAATTACACAAATGTCATACAATGCCTGACTCATTTTATCATCTGACCAAAAGGGAGTTTATGAGTAAAGTACAAGTCCCTCAAAATTCAACTTAAGTACAGTACTTCAGTAAATGTACATAGTTACTTTCCAGAGCAGTGATTAGACTGGTGTCTCATGCCTATTACAGACATACTTACAGTATGTATAATGTCTCCACCAAAAGATTCCACAGAACTCTGGGAAATAGAATGAAAGGCACAAGTGAAAGGATTTTCTTTCAACAATCATTTCTCAGTAACCTTCAGTTCAAAATATTGCGAGGCAGGAAACTACACCTGAATAGAATTCTGTACAGATCAGAAAAGAATGCTAAGATGACAGCTTAAAGCATGACCATGGTACCCAAACAAAGAGGAAATCAAGGTTAACTATTTTGCTGAAATTTGTTGGTAATTACCAGCACAATGGGGCAAAATGTTAACAAGGTCAGATTGCTTGTATAAAGGTACCCATTGTGTAAGATTAAAAAAAAAAAAACTATTCAACTAAACTGTGCAAAGCAACATCTTTATAAATCAGCAAATAAAAATGACAAACCACATAAATGATATGATATTCCGGTCTCATAACAGCACTTCCATGACCTATATGTCCTTCATTTCAAATTAGTCCAATTTTCTCATCTTCCTTTAATATCCAAAGACTGGTTTACTGTTCAAACAGCATCTGTCTAGCAGGGCTTTCATCTCCTCAAGTCTTAAGCCAATTTCTAATTAATCTTCCCGTCTAACAGTAGAGGGGGGAGTTCAGAAAACAGGCTGAAGGTGACTGGGTTTGGGTAGGCCTGTTTTGAAATAAAATATATTTAATCTTGAGGGACATTCTATTTATTTTTGATGCAATGGATCCATAGTTTACATTATAATCCTTGTCCAACTGAGCTCTGTTAAAAAGTGGTGGATTTACACTGGCATTGTATTTCTTTTCAAGGTATACAGCATCAGAGCACATCAGAAAATTATTCACTATTTACAGTGTGTTTGCATAATTCACAAAATAAACAAATGTACTTCTTGAGAAATGAATTCCTGAAGACATGATGAAATCCTAACTGATCTAATTTCCCTTGTTTGTGCAGCATGTGTCTTCTAATTATAAAAACTAAGCAAAGTTTTCAGAATGAATATAAGAAAATTGTGCTAGAAACAACCAATTACAATGGATAACATACCCCAAGATGTGAAAAGTCACAATATAATATGAGTTAGGACAGTCTGTTGATATGGAAACACATATGATATGCTTATACTTAGACTAGTGATCAGACTATCAATTGTAATATCCAAAGAGGAGGTGATCAAAACATGGCACTAATGGTTCTGACAATTCTGATTCTGGTGAAACTTGTTTACACGCTCTTGAGACCCAGCTGAGGTGCTGGTGAGTCAAACTAGCATGATAAGGTCAAGAACATTAAGGGTTTGCCAACACTTGCTGCACAACTTGCTGCCGCTTGTTAAGATAACTTCTGCGTGGGGCAGAGCCAAATGGGTTTTCATCATGATTCTGTTAGACAATCAGTGGTAAATGCAGGTTTCATAGAATAAAATAAGTAAAAGACCAGGCAGCAGAGGTGGGGTGAATCCAGCAGCAAGAGCTTCCACAATCAGTGATCTCAGGGTTGATCACTGAATACAGTCTACCTTTGAAAAGCAATGCCTGGTAAAAGATTCAAAGTATAGTCTTTGAGGAGTTCCTTTAGTATTTGCCATCAGATCTTCCACTGTAGCAGAGGAGAAAGAAGATGCTGACAGAGCCAACTGAACATGGTGACCATACCAATACTTGATGCTGTGAATTCATCTGCACTTCACCAACCATGGATGACCAAAGATGATGGGCATCACAGGTAAATCATTGAGGTGTAGATAGTTTATTAACCATGTGCAAATCCAGTTTTGATCCAAGGCTTTGTCTTCTATAGAAGTCTCAGAATAGAGGATGAATACATGCGATGGACCAAGACATGGCTAATGACCCATTCCTGAGAAATATAATCTCAGTGCACCGGAGTAGAATGACACTGGCTGTTTCAGAAGAAGGTGAAGACAGTATTTGCCTTTTAATGGACAGGAGATTAAATCCTCAGATGGGCACATTACAAGAAGAGTTTTGTGCTGGAATTCTTAGCAGCTCTGTTGGGTCAAAGGGAAAGGAAACTGGATGATACTGTAAAAGCAGGAGAAACAACTTGCAATAATGGTATGCCTAAGGAGTGTCACAATCCTTTCTTTTTTCTCAATTCATGAGACAACTGTTGATGCAGATGGCCAAAGCAATGAAAGAACCTTGGTCAGCTTTAGACGTGAACCTATGTAGAAAGGCACTGAGGAGAGACTCCTCATTTCAGACAACCAAGCCACTAATGCATGAAACACAGTCGCCCACACCGCCAACACCTTGGCATAAGGCCCAAAGCTCCTTGGTCACCTCTCTTACAGAGACTGGATGATGAGAGACCTTCGTCACCTCTGCTGTAAACAAGGAGTAATTAACACTCAGGAGAGCTGGCTGCCCCCAAACAGACACAGCCCAGGCGAGGACTTTACCTGATATCAGAGTGATGATGCAGGCTGTGCCGGTGGCCAGATGGTGGCCACCCACATTGGCCAGATGGTGGCCTTTGTAGAGTTTTATCTAAAATAACTATGATGTATATATTGTGCTGATCATAACATTGACTGCTCTGTCCACTAATTCACTCTTCCTTACATAATAAAGCCTCAATAGTTTCCTCAATACTCTTTAATGAGAGGTTAATTGAGATTTTGGACACTTATGAATCATTATCAATGGTATGTGTCACAATTATCAAGGTACACATCCACAGCTGTGGGATTTTTATTAAGCTGTCGCGAGCATGCTATGGGAAATATATTTTCACAGTTTTACAAGACAGGAAATTGGCTTGCAACCTGTGCTTTACAATCTTCTGTATCTCACAGTCAAAATTTAAAGACCATGCATGAAAAACCATCTCTTCCAAGATATTCATATTATTCTTCACTGCAGATCCTGCTATTTATGAGAGGAGGCTTCATTTTGAATCTCATCTTGACCTTAATGGTAAAATGTGATATTTTAGTGACTGTCAAAGACAACTAGAACAAACTTATGACCTGGACAGTCTACAGTATGTTTATCCTTCACAGAAATTCATGACAACTCGTCAATGAAAAGAAATAAATCCTCCTTGATGGTGAAATGCCACAATCTCTTCTTGTATGCAGGCACACCAGTAGCAATGGAAAGTGCAGCAACCATTTCTTTTCTAAAGACCTCAGCTTGCATCAGCAAGTTTCTCAAAGTCAGTGAAGAATGCTCTAGTAAAGGAGTTAATTTTCTGAGAATGTCCTTTATTGATCGGCTTACTGATTTCTGAGTAATTTTGTGGAAGAGAGCTAGTGTGAGAGAAATAGCTAGCATCAATTTGACTCCAATTTTGATGACAGAAATGTTTGTGTCTTATGTCGATATTCATCAGTCTTCATGCCTTGACCCTTTAAACTCGAACCTTTACAGAGCCCTGCTTTTACAACTAAAATAACTCTGAACATGTTCTGACCTGCTGTTTGTATTTACTTGCAGAACTTTGTAGACTGACATGCATTTGGGAAAGCATTTGAGTGACTGATGTAAAGATTATATGAAGCAGACCACACTAATCACATATAATCTTCATTTCAAAAGCCTTTATGTTTTGTATGTGTAAGTACTTGCAACAAGCAAAATTACAACAAAGTAAATCCAGAAAAAAAAAAAACATACAGTAGTGTGACAGACTTAACTTCTCACTTAAGAAAAATGCCTCAGAGTAGCAGGCACATTATTAGAAATGACAGGTGGCAAGACAGAGTTTAACCCTAAACATGAATGGTGTTATTTGAAATATGAAGCTAGTATAACAAAAAAGAAATGGCTGCTGATTTGATGCCACATGACTGATTACTCAGCACAAAGATTTATAGTGGGCCAGACAAAAGGAAATAAAAGGCATTAGTCACTCCTGGGGATCCCAATTCAAAACAGCAGTTTGAGTTAAATAATACTCCCAAATTTGCACTCCTCTTTTTGGTTCACAGTGGGTGGGTCCCAGTTGGAAAAAGCTAATATCACTTACTTCTGTCAGTGTTATCAGATCTAATTGCATAGTCCTGATGAAGGAGTGTTTTTGAATCTTAAACCTTTAATATATTATGCCCAAAAATACTTTTGTAACTTTGATTCTTGCTGATTTGGTCATGAATATCTAATGTTGAAGAAATAATTAAGATATGAAGCAAAGTTTTCAGGGACTGTGAGATTAAATAAAATTACTTTAGTCCATCCCAAAATCCCATACCATGATGTAATGGCAACGTATTTCTTGTTAGCAATAGCACTATAAAATCCACAAATGATATGAGAGGGGAGTTTACATAAATGTATATTTAATGCCATACAATGGACACTGGCAGCTGTCTCTGAACTTCTTATACTGTGTTAATGGACACCTGACACATCAGCTGCTTCTTGAGTAAGGTACATCTTTGAATTGGATATTGTCCCATGCATACATACACAACAACTGCATTTCAACACATCACTCATCTGAAATCTTACAATGGACTTGATCCTGCATGTGAAAGCTATACATTAATATGAATGTCATGTTAATCTTCCCAAGCATAATGATACTGTTCTGCAGCAAGGATATATCCAGATGACACATACAAAGAGATGTAGTGAAGTTTCCCTCATCACATATTGTGTGCCCATTGAACAGTATAATTGCCTCAACCAAGGGAGCAATAGCCAACTTCTGTCGCTAAGTGTTCATCCACTCATATGAAATGTAGCAGCTCAATGGTACCTGCTGCCATCCTTTTATTTCTAATTCATGGTATTAATATTGCTTGAGGCCAACTCTGGGGAACTTCATGACAAAGAGTGTAATGGACTTCTCTCTCAAACAAAAGTGTGGATGTGGAATATTGATTAGGCCAGCATCATCCCATCATGCACAGAATAACAATCAAACATTTTTATTCTTTTTTTTCCCCACACCCTGCCTCCACACTTGATTGAATGTGCATTTCCTCCAGAATTCCAGATAATAAGTTGGCTATGCCTTTTGATCTAACCATTTTAAAAGAGAAATTCAAACTATGATTAACCTAATAAAAGAATGATACTCCCTTTGAAGTCCATGTGCTGAGATATTGGAGAGCTTTGGCTAAAGATAAGGCAATTGCTGTTTGTTTTTTCATCTCAGTGTTCTAGATGAATCTCCTGAGTGGAACACAGGCAACCGGCACTAATTCTAGCAACAAAAAACTCATCTTTTTGAGTCAAAATGGGAATATTCACCTCAGTGAATACTTAATATGTATTACCAGAACAATTATTATAGTGTGTTACATTGGAAAAAATGAAGCTGAATGGCATAAGTTGAAATTAAATTTATTAGTTTGGAGCAGAATTCCACTAAACTTGAAACTGAATGTAATACTAGGAAATATTATATAATATTATGTGGTGGCGCAATGGCCAGTTTTGTGTTTTCATGAGCAATACATGACAGAGCAAATGCTGCTATATCAAATTTTGTGATATGATGTGACAATTTGCAGCATGAGCAGGTTTAAGAAGTAGTGTCAGATTGATGCAATCATTTAAATGGCTTCACCAAACTATTATTTCACCAATTATTTCTATTGCTGTTTTAATAATTAACTGTTACAAAAAACAACTCACTGTGGTGCTGCGTGTTCATGTTGTGCCATGCTGAAACATCAAGACAACGTTATGACTTCCAGAATAAGCATCTCTCTATTTATTGAATCATTGTTGTCATACTTCACTGTGATTCACAAAGCCGTTTCATGCGACTGGATGACAGTGGATTTAATAATCACCACACCCTCAGACTTACACTCCTCTTTATCCAGCCCTTGTGCACATCAGCCTTGATTTGTTATGAAGTCAAAATATTTATCTGTCAGTTTCAACTGGCATTTCATGTTTTACTGCACTTTTTCTTTGTCTTTCCAAAAGCCACCAAGTTTATTTGATCTCTTCCCCCTGTCTTAATCTTGAGGTTGTGAGTTCTGTCATGCAGTGTGCTGACAAATCACATCAAAGCAATCAGTAATACACTTGAAACACTAATGTTGCAGTAATGTCGTCACATCTTAAGATAGCTGCCACTATTTTGATGGATAATCACTGAAATTAAAAGAACAAATGCAAGACACAAATTGGTGTTTGAAGTATTATTTGTATGATTTGAAAAACTTAAAAAAATATAATCTTTTTAAGGTAAACTTTTAATGAACTTTTTTCTTAGTTCTGACACATTAACAGGTAAAATATAGGTTACATCAGAAATATTTGCATCAGTAAACTGACTTTTCAAAGGAGCAAATAACCATTGCTTGAGGAATACTGTTTTAGTCTGCAGAAGCAAGGAAGGAAAATGAGTCATAGATAGATAACAGGGTACAGACTCAAGCAGGAAGAAACATGAATTGAAAGGGCACATTACGAGCAACAGCTGTGAGGAAAGAAGGTTTACATCATTTCCCTGCTGATGGAGAGTTACATGTTTGGAGGGCCGTTAAATATGGTCCTGCACTGATCGATACTTTTAAAACTCATTCAAGCCATTCAGATGAAGACCAATTAAAATCTGGAATATGGAATATGAGTGAAACTATTAATGGAAATCAGCAGGGGGGTTTTATGTTGGTGTCTGAGTGAAGCAGAGAACTATTAATCATTTGTAGAATGCTGAACTCAGGCCCCACTTCCAAACTGGGTTTTTATACTTGTAGTGTCTGTACTATAACACTTTTTTTTTCATCTTTGGCTCTAAAGCCTACTGGAAAACATTTCACAGCTGACTGAGATGCTATTAAATGAAGTGACTCCAGAACCAATATATCAATGGGGGTAGGAACATAAGTTCTAGCAGGGAGATTCAACTCGCACACCATTTCTCAGTCACCATCAGACTGCAGCTAATTATTTTGCTCTGCTTAAACTCATATTGTACCTCTTGCTGTTAACATTCTCTTATCATTAAAGGACGCTGGCCCCTCCACCTCCCCACCAACACCACCAGGAGGCTGCATTTCAAAGTTTACATTCAAAGATTCTGACCTTTCCTATTCCAAGAAGTCAATCTCTGACAAGCCACAGGGGTGCCGATTATTCAGTTTTATGTCTAAATAAGAGTTTGTAATTTTGATGGTATCATACCACATTACTGCTAGAGAAACATACAGTAGTGCTTCAGAGGGCAAGTTTTCTGAGACTGTCCTGCCAAGAAAAAATACATTTTTTTCATTTTTTTTCTACAACTACAACATAACGATACTCTCACTTGTCAGAAGCAAATGAATAAATAATGTGACATTGTTCTAGAGTTGTGTTGGATGTGTCACCTTAATCAAGTCATTACTGAACAGTCTTTTCCTTCTAACAACTTGTTTTTGTGTCTAAATATAAATGTAACTAAATATAGCTAAATCTTTGATTGATTTTATGTTTTTGCAAAAGGTTACATTAGATCCTCACTGTTAGTTTTACATCACGATAGATTTGGGTTGTTTTATACCAGCTTTATAGATAAGGGCTGGCAGTGTTCAGCATCAGTCATTTAGTCTACTAATTCTTTACCACAGTGATAGCATCTGGCAAACATACATTATGTACACATCTACAGATAAATGTACAGATACACAGATGTGAAGAAGTGACAAACAATTCTTCCCTGTGAGGTGTGTTTTAAAATACTGCAGTTATGTGCAATATTTTAGCTGAGTCCAGATGCTGGCAGGGGAATTAGGAAGTTCTGAATTTCAGACTATAATGAATACACTAAGGAGTGACACAGCCAGTAGCAAGGCAAATGAGACACCTTGTGGTGAATTTCCCAGTCAGTTCCGCTTCCCTGTGTTTCTTCAAAAGCGCAGAGATAGGAGGGGAAAAAAGCTATTTCGCTTTACAGAGAGTAAGGCAGTGTGACTGAGCAGCAGGCTAGAAAACAACTTCAGAATATGTTGCTGTGAGAATGTCACACGGTGGTGATTTAACCAGGACAAATGCATGGATGTAAACTATGATAAGCAATTTTATCAGACTACACACAGACTCAAGATATAAAATGTCAGACCAGATGCTTGTCAACTACTCAGGGCATTGTGAATAATGCCTCCTCTGAATAAGGGGACATATCATTCACCCTATTTACAGGACTAGCTCCTGTTCTTTTAAAACTTTTGTATGAATAAATGTCAGTGGGGCATGAGACCAACAAGCCTCCAGTAAAGGTTTGAAAAATAAAATCAAATGCATAGGTTGAAGCCTTCTTATAAGCATGATAATATGCTCAAAATTCTAATACACAAAAATCTAGCAGGTTAAATGTTCACAATCATAATTTAGTGGATTAATGTGGTAACATTTGTTAATTAACACTAAACACGAAGTGCAGCTGACGCTGAAGGGAACGTCATTAGTTTTGCAGGTATTTGGTTTTAAATTAAGACCAATTAGGGAACACTTTACTTTAAGTCTCCCAGCATTTATCAGGAATATATAAACAATTCAGTGGTTTACTATAATATTATTGTAAGCAGATAAAATGAAATTTTAAGCATTAATTAATGTACAGCACTCATCAACAATTATAACTTCTCCTATGAAGACAATTTATAGTATTACAACTGTGTTTTGTGTATTCAGCAGCCTTCATTCATGGTTGCCCACAGAAAGTGTCACAGTTGTACAAATACATTACAAACACTTACATCTGCTCACAACTACATTATAAACAATTATTTAAATGTTTAAACATCACTTATAAATGGGGAAATGTATAGGGGGAACTTAAAGTGTTACCACATATAACATTTTGGCCTCATGAGAAGTTAGGGTATCACCAAATTATTTATATTTATCCTGTAGGACATGAATGTATGTACCAAATTTCATGGTAGTCCATTCAGTAGTTGTTAAAGTATTCTATTTTACTGACAAATGCCAACCTCACGGTGGATGACAAGTCAGGAGATCACCAAAGTCATCAGGTTACCTCCTCAGGGGACCATGAATATTAGGTAGAAGTTAACATATTTTACTGGATAACTGAAATGTTGACCTGCTGATGATGCTAGAGGAAATCCATTTGTCATAAACCATGTGAAGTTGTGTAAATGATTAAAACTATAGTGTTTTACCATGCTGTTGGTACCTGTGACATCTGTACTACTATGTATGAGTTGATCCAGTATGAACATAATCCATATTGACGCAGAGATTCTTTGTTCTGGTTTGAATTTTGATAAGGAATAAATGTGAATTTTAAAAACCAACAGCACTTTAACAAGCACTGCACCCCTCTAATTTTCAGTAATGAAGGTTGAGTAAGCAGATCTGTGGCCCTCCAGCCAGAAACAACACAAAGGAACCAAAATCTGGGGGAGAGTGCACAATTCGTGTGGCCCTGAACAGTAAACTGCCTTTGTGAATTTAGATGCTGCACTGCTATGCACCTCTACACGCAAGCATCTCTCTGACATCAAAAAGACTGGCAGCCTTCCCACACTTCTCATGGTGCTCATCACATCGTCAAACACCTCAGCGAGCAAAGAGGAAAAAAGAGCTGCATGAAATCATCAGTGTGGCAGGTTGTGATCCAGATTTAAGAAAAAAAAAGAACCTTGAGTACCTTGTTATGTGTTTGATTTGGAATGCATTACTAATATGCAATTTATTGTACGCTATTTTCCACAGCTACATGATTCTGCCCACAGGACGTAAACTCTGTTGTGGAAATAAAAGCCACCAAATATGCAGACCAAATTAAAGCAAACAATAGCGTTTATATTTACAGGGTTTGTGTGCTTTGATGTCTCTGCATTTAGCCATGGCTACCTTGCACATAGCCCCAGACCAACAACAGATTTTGAGCATTTCTTGCCCTCAATTAACCACACTGAATAATTTAAATCGCGCTGAATTCTGTGAGGTCAGATTTTCTTGAGAGGAGGCTGAAAATGCTAAGGAATTTAGGAGCATAATTCATAAATTACACTCTGAGTGTAATTAGGATTTGGTACTTTTGCAGATCTCATTTAGACATACATATAAACTATGAACAATACACTCTATGGTATGTACCCATTTTAAAACTTGGCCTGAGACATTCAGTGTCTTTGCTAAGGAACATTTTGATGGGGACATTCTAGGCTGCTGCTGGAGTTTAAAATGTGACTACTATGCCATATTGCCAGATATGATTTTTTTTTTTTTTTTTTTTTTTTTTTTTGTGTGTGTGTGTGTGTGTGTGTGTGTGTGTGTGTGTGATGTTATAGTTGTTCACTTGGTTCCAGCTGTTATGACTGTCAGTGTATGAGACTGTGCTCTTGTAAAAAATGACCCTTTAAGTTGTCTTTGCAGCAGCTTATAACAACCCATAGTTACGATTATGACAGGAGCAAAGGAGGAAGTCTGTCGATGTAGTAAGTGCAAAAATGAAGAGGTTGGAAACACAGGACCACCCTTCAGTTCCAGTGTGAAACCCATTGTCTATGTTGTTTCTTATAGAAGTACTTATTTTACCTTAGAGCATAATCTTTTCACAAACCTAACAAAACCACCACCATAAGTTTAATTTGGTGTTTATCATTGTAACCTTGGCTACCTGGATCCTGTGTACCTGCCACCATTGGGGCTAGTATTTCAGGAGATACTCCTATGGATCAGTGGGTATGGACCAATGACCTGTCATTCAGGTTAGAAGACTGGACATTTACTTGGTTAATTAAGTTTAACAAATTCAGTTATTACTATTATTACTACTATTGTTACTTCTATAAATACTGCTACTAGTGGGATTTGTTTAAAAATCTGTACTTAAAAATCCTAAAATTACATAGAAGATTTTATTTTAGCCAAAGTTCTCACTAAAAGTAGTATTTTATGACTTAGAACAAGAACTACTGGCTGAAGACTAGACTTGCTTGTTATGGTCCTGCCATCTGTTTGATTTGGACTTGGACTAAACTTTAATCCTTTTTTTAAACATCCGGAACTTGTGCAAATCGCTTGAGTGCTGAAGTAAAATTCAGACAAAAGCAAAACATTTTTCCATAGCTGCAGCACTGGTACATTTTCATGGACAATTGCCAGTAGCAGAAAGTGTGAAACCAGTTTGCAACTTGCCATCATTAAAGACAGACTAATTTTAAAGTTTATGGAACTATTTATCAGAAATTCCCCATTATTTCTGCAGATTTTCTCTCTTTCTCCTCATTTCTTACTGTGTTTCTTCTCTCTCATCCTTCACCCTAACTATGCCTTCACTAGAGAATCTGTCTCAAGCCAAAGAGAAACACAAAACTGGCCTATCTGAGGGGACAGCAATGGGAACATGTCCAGTGAAAATGGGTGCAATTAGTGTCTCAGAGATGGTACAACGGCTGGAGGACAGCAACATTCTTCAGAGTTGTCCCCCTAAGCCTGAATGCTACAAATCTAAAATGCACTGTGGAAAGTATTAACTACTAGTGCTATTGTTGCACCAATGAAATTACATTGTGATTATGTAGACATACGTGGACAGCACTGATAAACAGGGGCTCAGGCACTTGTTCGCACTATCATCCTTGAGCTCCTCGACTATTCTCTCTCTCTGAAAAATGAAGTCAGCACTCACTGTGACAGAATCCATTCCATGTAGCTTTCTAAAGAGGAAAATACTAGATGAACTAGCTAGTTCCCAGACAGGAGGCAGACAGAAAATACAATGAACTGTGAAGCACAGCTTGAAATTAGAAGGCAAATGTGAACTAGCCAGGCCTGGAAAAAGTCTCCACTGAGATAGAACGGTACTTTCATTCAAGATTTAAGAATGTCAGAGCACAGGAAACCCAACATTTTATCTATTTAACATGTATTTGTGTAGGGACAAGTATGTACCATGTAGCAATGCAGCTTATAAGCTAGTTTGCAATGCCTGTCCCCAGATCGGCCTTTGAAATACATTAAGCTTCGCAATTAATTACAAGGGACTGCAAAAAAAATAAATCTCAACTTAAATACATGCATTAAAGCACACACACAAAACTCAGAAAGAAAATACAAATCATTTGCAAATAATGGTACAATAAATAATACAATAAAAAATAGTCACCAGATCACTATTGACTACGTGACTGAGTTTGAGTCTAAAATGATCTCTGTTGTGACTTGATCTCTGTTGTGACCTGTTTTGAGTGCAGTGGGTGAAAAGTTGTACATGTTGATTCCACGAATAGAAATAAGTGTTTGTTCAAGCACCACCAAATTAGTGAGCACTCTGTGGGAGCCTGAGTACTTAGACATTTATAGATGAGGTTGAGATTAGCAAATGTAATGACACAATCAAAACATAACATGAACATGAACATGGCAATAGGGTGATCTTAGTGGCTTCCTGTCCAGAATCTGAATTGCTTAATTATATACATCATAAGAGGCTTGATTGTTGTAGATGCTGCTTGTGACCAAGAGGCTACACTGCAAATGTAAAAAGATCAGTGAATGCATAAGTAGTTGCAGCCTAAAATGGTAAACAGTCTCTAATGATTATAAATGCCTTTTCAGCTATGCTCATCATTCTACAATGTGTCTCAAATGAGTGGAAATCTTACATACATTGTGCAGTAATCTTTCAATTTAACTTGTTAGCCTCTGACAAAACAAGAAAGAAAAAAATCTATTTTATTCTATGAGTAATGGGACTAAAAAGCAGTTTTGACTTTGGCTTCAGATTTTCTAATACAGGAGAGCCTGCTCTCAAAAGCACCAACAAATCAGCTATGAACTGTTAAATATTGTATTATAAATAATTTAATTGTTGCTGTTACTGTAATAATCTGTGCTTTAACCAGCTATTTTCAGTAATGCCAAAATCTCAGATCAGGGCAGGGTCTGGTTCTTTATTAACTCATTTATTAACTTAGCGCTAATTGTCCATTATCTTTTCAATTAAGCTGGTTAATATAATGGCAGTGTCCCCAAGAACTACTGTGCAGTGCCTTACATACACCATACATGCACAGCTATTTTACATAATGTATTTGAATCTAATTCAGTTTAATTACTGTTAATCTACAGTTTCAGTAATGGAGATTTTCCTTTGGGTTTTGGGGCATGGTTCTATAAAATCATACCATAGTTACAGAAAATACCTAATGCTGATTGGCTGGCAAGTGTAAAAATTACACTGTAACTGGACACCTCAAACAAATATCCAGTCCTCAGTTTAACAACCGCTTGAACATATGAACATATTTTAGATGTGGAAAAAAAATCAAAGCTTGATTGTTAACAGGTAGCTAGGTAGGTAACACCAGTAATTCAGCTCTGGCAATGATTTAGAGATTGATCTGACCTTTATCAGGTGTGTGATGGAGAACTCTGAGAAAATTTCAGGAGAGAAAATATCCCCCACTTCTTCAATCAAGCCTTCAGCAGCTCTGTTTCACACTAACAACTACTTTATCTAATGTTGTGTATTACAGACTGGGATATTATAAATATATTTCTATAGTATATTAAAATGGATTCTACAGTCGCACTGGGAACTGTGCCCTTTGTCTCAGAAACCACTTGTGAAGACAGCGTGTTGAGTTTTAGGGAGCTGATGAAACGCAGCATTGGCCTGTTATACAGACAGCTGTGGTTAAAAGTTTAAGTTGTTCTCACTGGCTCTGAGATGATAGTTGTGAGTCTTGCAGGATGGGGCACTGCACATAAGTAAGACGCAATGCAGCAGAATAGTAAACAACAATGACATTGATGGAGTAGCAGCTTTGACTGAGTTGATGACACTCTTACAGTGGGTGGTCTAACAATTTTCCCCATTCCTATCTCAGCAGGAGAGTGATAGAGATGCAATGGACACAAATATGACAATAAATAACATCTAAAATATGTTCTCCTTATGTCTACATCCTAAAAAATATCTCATGCAAAATCATTAGTCAGTGTTGGGCCAAAAAGAAGGATTTGAATAAATGAATGCAAAACAAACAACTTTAATAATTCTAATATGACATAATTTACATAAATGGCCTCTATTTGTGGATAGGCTACTGCCAATGACAGATTACAAGATGGTGGACAATTAGACACACACATGTAAAAGACTTTGTGGTTTGTGGTTGGTTAGTCATGTTATAAAGAGGTTCTGATACTAACAACCCAACTACCTAACGCCCTCTTTGTCTGTTTTGAGGCTATGCCACCCATGGCCACCTTTCAGCCCTGCCTTTGGCTAGTGTACGTTCATTACTGTCCTCATTTTTGGCTTAGCCATGTACAGAAAAAGTTACTACTGTCCCATCAGTTGTGTTTGTGTACTCTAAGAACTGAGCGAAAGTGGTTCTGGCAGTAGAGTTATGTGCATATGTTTACAGTTGTGGGAACTGCTGGTGGCAGGGGACACCATAAGTCATGAATTTTACCCATATTTTTATTTTAGTAGCTTATGGAGTACACTGTGCCAAAAGAAAATTTGCATAATATTTTCAGGAGCTCCAGGGGTATGTCGGCACTTAGGGCTAGCATGATCTTCATGGGAGGAGCTGCCACTCACTGTCATTGTGTAAATCCATCCTAGATAATTCAGTATGTATTTAGTTATATCAGAGTGGAAGGAAAAAAAGGGAGAAAGAAAGGTCACACAGCTTGGTGTTAATAGTGGCATGACACATAGACATCTGAAGCCAGAAATCTACTGTATACATGAAGGTTTCAGCTGTCATGGAGACTAGTTTGAATGTGGGTGGGAAGTTAATGAAAAAGAAAACCTAGATAGTGGTGAGAAGTGGCAGTTATAGCCTACCTCATAGCAACACGACCCCTGAGAACAAAAAGGAAAAAACATTTAGATGCGAGTATTTGCTGTCCAGGAAGTGATTCTTGTGGGTGAAGAGTTGACACCAGAAGCTTTGCAACTTGCATTTGTGTTCAGGCTACAAAACTACTAAAACACACTGGTTAAAGTTTATATTTGAAAAACCTAAAAATATTTAAACTTGTTTTGTCTTGTGCACAACCACATACACACTGTGTTTTTTTCCTAACCATAACTAAATACACAGTGTTCCCTTCTAACAATAATAAATGTTAATCATGCTTAAACCGCCACAAGCAGATATTGTAGGGAAGTTGCATGGAATATTTTATCAACCTATATTTGTTTGATCTGTTTATAAAAACTGTCATCTGTAATGTCAGGCTCAATTAGAAAGTAGGCAAAGAGAAGCACCTGAAGAAGGCTAGAAAACCTTCCATAATAAAGGATGAAGAAAGTCTGGTAAGGAAGGGAACCCTTCTCAGAGGACACAAGAGAGAGCCTAGTTAAAAATCACTTCAACAACATCATTTTAATATTAAATGAAAAACTACAGTGAGCTAAAATAAATGCAAAGGCTTTCTACTGTAAGTTTTACTCAGCAATATGCTAATGTTGAGTAACTCTGAGCATCCATTTGGCTACTGCCCAAAACATGAACATGCCAGGATAACTTGGGAAACAAAATTATATGTGTAACAATTGGGTCAATTTGTTTTCTGTTGGCAAGAAATGGCAATGGCAAGAACCCTCCATCACTCAATGGTGCACATCATTACAGCAATAAAGAGAAAGAAAATCTTGGCACAATATTTGGCAAAGTTAATCCCACTTGCTACAACTGGTTTTGACATAATTTAGAATACACTTTTTCCCCCCACACTTTGTCCATGTTGTTGCAACCAGGGGAAAAATACAATGTATCAAAAGGGATGTTCACCAATACCAAGACAGTATTATTTCTCCAAAACACCAGGTTGTTGAAACTCACACTGGAGGCCAACATTGCCCCTAGACATCAGACCTGCCTGCGGATACTACATTGATGCTTGGAGCATCACAACCACAATGATATGTGGTATATTACTGCACTGATGAAAAAAAGATCAGTTGTAAAGGGAAATGCCATTGCTAAGAATGTTTACTAGTGATTTTAAAGCAACTGTGACAGAGAACAGAAAAAAAGATATATTGTACTCTCTGGCCTAGAAATCACTTCAGTATCACAGAAAAATAAAGTATTAATCTTGATCAGAGACACCTTCCTCTGAACATTAAAAATCTGGAGGCTCTGCCTAAACCTGTTTTTCCTGACAGAGCTCTGTGACTCTCCTCCCAAGTTTCTAGCTCGTTGTTCCTCCTCCGTACGGTCCCTCCCTGCATGTCCAGATTGTTCATTTCTGCAGCTCCCAGCCTGCTTGGTTTTGGCGAGGCTGTGCTGTCTGGTTCTTTGTCTTCCCTGTGGCTCTGTCTGTCTCCTCCAGGACTCCCAGTGCTCTTTGTCTCTCAGGTGTCCTTCCCTCTTTCCAAAAACTTCCACATTTCTCTACTGTCTCTCTTATTATGGCTAAGTCACCTAACCTCTACTAGTGTGGGCCTGATCTATGACCCTGCTCAAAGCAGGTGTTCACACAAGAAGTGTGAAAAGACTATGTTAGTGTGTCCGAATTGGCCTAAATTTTAAGTGTGCTGTTGATGGACACTTTAGTTTTGATGAAATGAAATTCAGCCAAACAAAATCATTAATTTTACTATTTGCACCTGTGCTTTTCCTTTGCAAATGTCTTCTCGAGAAAATAAGCAGATGTCTATGAGACTAAAAGCTGAAAAACAAATTTTAAGTGATGATAAGGCTGGTTCAGGAAGTTTTCAGCATTTGTGGAAAGTTTATGTAAGGTTTTACATAAGTCTGTTAAGTAACAGTAACTTCAGTATCAGTTTTAATTACATACTTTGGCACATTTAATTGATTCCTTGTTTGCTGTGAATATATACTACATACTTAACATGCTGCATACTATTGGTACACAGCTCACCTGTTGCTCATTTACCCATCAGCAATGTGACCTACTGCCCGCCTCACCAGCTGCACCTCATTAGCCTGTTAGTCTCTGCAGAGTCTATATAGAGGGCTTGTCTATGCTGCTTTTTGTCAGATTGTCTGAGGGTCTGATCTTTGTATGTGTGTCTACCCATCTACTTTCATGGTTTTTCCTGCTTTTTAATTCCCTGTGAAGTTAAGGCCTTTGTGTATTTGCAAAGTGCAGAGCAAGAAGACAGAGCAAACAATTATAACCCCACTTTTGTAATTTTCGCATGAAAAATACAATGTTTTAGCTCATTGATTTTTAGGCTGGGAACTTTCCAGCAAGGCACACAAATGTGATGTGGTTGGAATTTTAAAAAAACACCAGCATCCTAGAAAACAGTGCTGGCAAACAGCCATATTAAGCTGGGCTGGGCTGTTGAAATTTCAAAAATGTTGGGCTTCCTTCTCCAGTCATAGCTGCTCTGCTACCCTTATAGTGACAACCCAATTTATCAGCCTGAGAGAACAGATGAAGGTGATTACATCATAGGCCAATCAAGATAACACAAAGACATTGATGGGTCTGATATTGAAGTGATGACTGCCTATGTTGGTTTTCAGTCATTTTTACATCCCTTTAAATCAATTCACTTATCTCGTGTCCTCTATAGGTTCCTATTAGCACAAAGAAATACGAGTATTTGTTTGAATTTGTATGTGAAGGACATTTTTACAGCACAAAAGATAAGGGATGTTTGGGAAATGGCCAAAATTGTTTGTCTGCTCTCAATCTAAAAAAAAAAAAAAAAAAAACACTAGTGCAGATCTCTGTGAAATCATTTGTTTTTGCTGTTGTTTTGTTTTTATTTATTTATTTTTAATATATTTCTAGTTTGAAGAAATTCAGCAGTATAGTCTACACCCACATCTGGCTACAAACATTTCTGAGATTTAGAATTTCTTTATCCAAGCTGGTACATACCATCTTTTTTTTTTTTTTTTTTTTACAATTAAAAATTTGGATAATTCTGAAGAAAGTTGGGTTACGGTTAGGGGTTAGTTGCCTCTTTATGATTGCTTTGCAAATTACTGTGACATTCTTTAGCTGTGTCATTGCAACCATATTTGGATGACCACTGCACTTGAATGACACTTGAATGACCACAAGAATTTGTTACTATTTTGTTTGTAAGTCATGCCACAGTAATGGATCAATGGATCGGAACAGATGAATGGATCAGTTGTCCAACACTGAAAAGGGTCATGATACCAGCGCAGTTTAAATTTTGCATAAATGGTCCACACAGAGAGCCCTAATGTTCCCTGACAACATTACGATATTGTCTTAAAATCAAATCTGGAGTAGGCAGCTTTGGCAGAGAGAACTGTAAATGTATTTTCACACTTTCAGGTCTGTGAGATGTTGGGGAAAAAACTGAAATGAAAATCATTACCTTTGTGAAAGTGAAGGTATTATGAGTGTTGTTGAAATTATATGCCATTCTTGGACATTTGTTTGTATTTGTTTTTGAAATACTGCCATCTGGATTTTCATCTGAAATGAAAGTATGTCCTTTTTGGAATCATACCATTTCATTTCACTCTGGACAACCAAACTTATTTAACTTGGGTTTGATAACTTTATTGCTTTGTTTTGTTTTGTTTTTTTCAAAACTGAATGCACCTGAAGTGAAAGTAGAAGTCATTGTAAATAATGTTTGCGGGTCTAATCTATGATGCCCAACCACAAAAGCAATAGGGAACAGCTGTGCCTCTATTAATTCCAGAGATTGCATGTGCAAACGGTGTGAAGAAATATGTTGAAATGGCTATTACAACAGTGTTTTCCAAACTTATCAAAATGACAGGAAATGATTGAATATTAGCTCATTCAAGTGAGTCTCTTTGTTCAGCCGTGTGCACTGGTGTACAGCTTTGTCTGACTTATTAGCTTTTTAATACCATGCATAAATCCATTTACAGTCTGAATGTGTGTGTCTGTGTCTGTGTGTGAGTATGTGTGTGTGTGGGGGGGGGGCAAGCACATTTCCAGGCCCCTTCACCTCTGCCAGGCCCACAGAGAGTGGGGTCAAAAGTTAATACTTGTTAAATTACACCTGACTCAGCTATAGAAAAGTATAGAAATTCATCACCTAATAATTGCATTCATATCAGCTGATTCGGCAGGTTATGCTCAATGTGTCTATCTTGCCAGCATTTAATGCCAATACAGGAAGTAGCATGTAATTTATGTAGTGAAACAGACAAGAAGTGAAAGTAAATGTGTGGAAATTTGTGTAGTGGAAAGGCACATAGCTCATTTGATTGTCTTGCAAGAGAAGAATTAAAATCCCATTATAGCGATGTGATCTTATTCTACCTAATTCAAATGATTTGGCTGCCTAACTTTCCTAATCAAAGCATTTTAGTCGCCTGTTACCACTCCATAATCATAGTTTATCTGCCACAACCATAACATTTATCTAATCTTAACCACATGATAGATTTTGTAGATGTTGATACAAGATTAAGTTTAAGTGTTAGATTAACTCTACAACCATGCCAGCATCTATATGTGGCTGCACTTGGGCACAGCAGTGCTTTGAGCTAAATGCTAATGCTAGCATGGCAACATGCTCACAATGACATGCCAGCTTGCTTATGTTCAACCAGTGTAATGTTACCATATTTGACATCCTAGCTTAGCATGTTAGCAGGCTAACATTTGCTAATTTGTAACATAGCACTGAGCACAAAGTAGTCTATAGTTGTAGCATGTAAATTTGATCAGATTATCCCTGAAGCCATGCCACTGGCATGAACAAACATATATAGCAATATGCTACAAAAGATTCTCATCAATTTTACCTTCTATATACCTTCTATTTTTAATTGTTATGTCCAAAGAGAAATGTGTGTGTGTGTGTGTGTGTGCATTGTATTTTAAATGATTTCAGTTTGAGAATGAGAGTATTTGTTGTCTTGTCTTCAGTTTGAGAAAGGCGTTTGTTCTTTATGTGCACTAAAACTCTTTCATAAGATGAAATAGAGAGGTCATATACTCAGTCATACTGGATTTTGACTGCTGTGATCCATCAGAATAAAACCTTTAGTGCAGATTTTATTTTTCCATATTTGTTCAAATCAGCTGCTCAAGAGAGACTTGTAACTTATTGACAATGTCTAGACAATAATTTTCCAGCTTACTGCTGAGACATTACATCCATGACAGTCTGAATTGAGGAACTAATCGGGGAATTAATAAGATGTGATGTGGGCTGCTTTTTACAACATTGAGTACCAAACAATCTGTTAAGCAGACCAAAATCACTGTGTCACAAGCCTCCTCCTGCTGTTTACTTATTCACGATTCTTGCACATTAACAGCAGTTGTAAGATATTTCCTGACTCACTGATTTTAGAACATGAAGCCTCTGTGGAAACTAGGCTTTGTAACTGGGCCAACTCTGTCAGCTTCAAGACTCTGGGGTTGTTAGGATTGCATCTGTTGTTCTTGAAGTTAAGTTGCAACTGAATCACAATAAATGTGATTAAGATGCCTTTGCCTGAATTGCAAGTTAAGCCAAATTAATTCCCCTTTTTACGACTCATTTGAACCTGCATATCTGTGTTTTCATTGGAGAGTGCATGGAGATGTGCTACTCTAATCTATTCAAATAAGTAGTATGAATTCAGAAGAATAGCAAAAGTTCAGGGTGAGCTACACTTAGATTTGGTTCTAAAACACAACGTTATGATTTTATGAAACCATTTTACTATATTTGCTGCCCACTAATTATAAGTATTAGATTTGTGGTTTTTGCCTGCGATAAAGCCTGACTAGATTCATGACTTGTGAGCTGACCAATGTAGTGAAGAGGGAGCTAAGCATGAGAGTGAACCTCTCGCTTTACCAGTTGATATACGTTCCAGTCCAAAATAGGCCATATAAGTTTTCCTCCCAGGGCATCTTGGGCTCACCCTCAGGGACAGGTTCAGGAGCGCAGACGTCCAGAGGGAGCTCCAAACTGAACCGCTGCTCCTTTGTGTTGAGAGGAGACAGATGAGGTGGTTGAGGATGCCTTCTGGATGTATTCCTATGGAGGTATTTTAGGCATGTCCTACAGGGAAAAAACCCCAGGGCAGATCCAGAATGAGCTAGAGGGATTATATATCCATTCTGGCCTGGGAACACCTTGGGATTTGTAAGGAGGAGCTGGAGAACAAGGCTGAGGAGAAGGACATTTGTTGCCATAATGACTGGGACCTGGATATAGAGCAGAAATTAGGGGACACTTTATATTAAGGCTGCATTTCATTATATGGTTTTAATTAAAAATGACACAACTGACCTGTGACCAGATATCACTGCTCTATATCATGTTTATATTGTTGTTGTGTTGTCATCACCCAGCTCCAGCTGGTGTGACATGTAACAGCAGGACACAGTGTGACACTCTTGATGAGGGACGTACTGTGATTATTAGTGTTATAAGTACAAAATGTTAAAAACCTGTGAGCGACTATTTCAAGAAATTACTTGGGTCATTTTGCAGTGATGGTATTCTTTCTATTCATGGTGTTTTACTTGCACTGCATGGTGTATGTGTGTGTCTGTGTGTGTATTGTGGTGAGTGGATAAACAGGATGTGAAGAGAATACATTGGATTTAGTCCTTTTGTGAGTGAATAGATCATTATTACCTTGATGATTACATTATTCAACAGGATTAGTCATCTGTTGATAATGTTTATCGGATTAATTCTGGACTAGAATGATGCCTATTCAGATCTTTTTGATCAAAACACTGTGTTCGTGAATGGGAGTGAATCACAGTGTTTCTACCTTAACTCTCTGGATAACAATTTTGGACATTTCCATACTGCTAAAGCACAGCCAAGTGGGACTTGTCAGTCGCATTCCTCTGTTCAGCCACTAGCTGCTTCTCCCTCCTTCCACTCTCACACGAGGCAGGTATCTGGGCCATGTTTTGGCACCTCTGGGAGAGATATCTCTTCCCTCAGCACCCAAGCCATGTGTGGGGCCATTATTCTGCTGTGGCCTTTTCATCTCTGGCCTCCCATGGGCAGTTCTTCCTGGCTGGGACAGATTGGCAGCAGCAAGGGCCAACAATCTTTATCACCTTTTCTTATCATCTGCCCTGCAGTTGACAGTTTGCCCTTGACGGATTTATCTGAAGAGCAGTGGCGCAACAGCATGCTCATGGCGTGGACATGTAAGCAATCCTTTTCTGAGACTTTGTGCAAATAACACAACTGGTTACTAAGAGCACGTGTATGAATATACACTCTTCAAGCAAACAATGTCCTGTCTCCACCTGGTTCAAGACCTCAGACTCAATGCCACTGACTCAGATTTTGTTCAGCAATTCAAGTAGGTCTATATATATACACTGACAACTGTGTCAGCTGGTTGAAGAAACAGCTGACCAATCAGAGCTTTGTGGGCTCAAAAATGAGACATCATTTTCCCAACTTACTAGTTCTCTCACTACACATCCTCTACATTCATGAATAATGGCAACAAAATGGTCACATGCATGAATAAGTGTGTAATTTGTCTAACAGAGATAGCAACTCTTCAATCAGCATATTTCTTTGATTATTGTGAAAAATATTAACTTCTGCTTCCACTGCTACTGCTGTAAAATTGACAGCACAGATGTGTTTTCTGTCTCTCTGTACATTGCTTCTAAAAATAGCTTGACATAACAGCACATTCATTAAAAACCTACATCCTGCACTAGTTATCCTGATTGCAGTAGACGGAGAATGTATTTATTAATGTTTTCCGTTTTCTAAATCTGTCTCACATCAAACTATATTTCTACACAACACTGGGGATTTGTGTCCCTCACATGAGTACAATGTGTTTTATCACTGAAAGACAATGGACTATCTAATAACACCATCTAGCCAAAAAATGAGGGACCACGTTTTATTTGGTTGTTTGCTTTGAGTGTTGCTTCTCAGAGTTGGAAATTGTAACAATTCCTGGGTCAAGCAATGAAACAAGCAATGATCAAATAAGGATCTGCCATTCCCTTAGAGTAGACAACAAGATCATCACCACATTTGTCTCAACACACACACACACACATTAAATGTTAATACAAATGTGAGGTTCTTCCCTCTGCTCACTCATGGAAAAACAACACCTCTGGAAATTTGATGTGTCCCTACAAGCATGTATCACATGCCCTCTATTGCATATGTGTATGTGTATGTACAAGAGCAACAAGCTGCAAAGAGCCTATTGACAATAGGACAGAAGCAAAATTCAGTTTCTCAACCCTTATTCTTCCATGTTTGCTTATTGATGACACTGCAAAATGTAAACTTGAAAGGAAATATTTAAGCCAAGCCCTTGTTTAGTCAGTACAACAACTGCCCCCCCCTCTACAAAAATGTGCATGACAGATGGTAGGTCTGACTGTACTGACTGGCTCACCTGCACACCTATGATGCACCACAGAGCAGAGAAGCACAGTAGGGAGCAATAAAGCTACACACCTTAACATTTATTATGCATTGTCCTTCCATCTTATTTCCCTGTCTATCAGTTTGTAGTGACAGACTGATGATGTTGTAGTAGGCCAGTGTCTGGACCCACAGGAGAAAGTCTGTCTGACAAAGACCATCTGGCATCCCATCATTATTCAGAGCAACCCCCAGACCCTGAGGACAGAGCCTTCTTGTCGTGTAACACTGAGTGAAATGAAGTCCTATGACAAAACAATGCTACTTTAGCAAATGAGAGCAATAATACCAATTTGTATGACAAGTCACAGTAATCCCAGTTAAAATGTGCTATTAATTGCAAGTTTCAGTGTGTTTGTTTTACAGTCAGTCACAACATTTCTCCAATACCAAAAAGAACATTACATCTCTCATGGATTATGTATGGGAATGATACAAGAGCTTGAAGAATCCCAGCACTGTACATCAACAAAAAAACAGCCTTCAGCGTAATCAATATTGAGCTCTCACAGCAGATTATGGTTAGTGTTCATGTTCTGTACATGTAGATACGTACAGAGCATCCTCTGATGTGCAAGCAGATCACCCAGGACCTGTATCTGTCCATTTTTATTCTCAGTTTTTCCTTTTTAATTCAGGTCAGCAAGCTCATTTTAATTTAGATGGCACTTTGCACTTTGCTGTCAAAACTTTCTGTTGCATAGCAACAAGGCTGTCCCAGTGCCGCTAGCATTCTTTGATTTCCTGCTTTTTCAGCTACTTCTAACATTTGCAGCTGTGCTTTGCATTTGAGCTGGACAAAAAAGTCCATATGATCACAGCCTTGTGGTCAACAGACTCACAAAGAGACAGGAGGAGGGCAAGAAAAGAACAGAAAATTTCCTCTGATGGCAGTGTGTCTCCATCATTATCCAGAGTTATCTCAAAGAAAACCTCTAAAATGGGATTGCAAGCAGTGATGCTGTTAGAATGAAAGTTTGTTAGGAAATGATTTGCAAACTGCCACCTGTTGTAGTTTAGTTTATAATTACATATCAGAGATTGCTCCGTGAGTCTGAGGGTAACTGCCTTTCACATCACCTCACCTACTTATCACACTCAAATCTGATATGGTATCTGATGGTTGCATGGAGAAAGCACAGCATGTGTTTTAACAACTGGATTGATATTAAAACCAATGGAAGTTCAATTAGCCCAACTGCTGGAGAGCAGGTTGCAAGTGAGAGATTAAAGCACAATCAATGGTCTCCTTCCTGTGTCCTTTTTACACAGACAGGTTAATGGTGTTCAGGGGGAGACTTAAGCATTAGTCCCCTCGTTAAAGACTGACCTGCTACTAATTTATTGGGTATGTGAGTGAGGTTGACGTAGCAACGAGATTCAAAAAGGGATTAATCACTCGTTCAATAATGTTTTGAACTGGGGGGTGAATCTGAGCCAAACCACCAAGAGTTTGGTCCCAAGTCTTAAGGATCCTTTCTGTCTGGTCTTTGATGCTTTTTAGAGAATCTCTATGTTGTATGTTTGACACAACTGTCTCAAACTTATCAAGTCTTGTCTTGTGACTCACCCCTCATCACTCACTAATGTACAGATACATAGCAAGTGTGCACGTGTGTACAGAGACTGGGATGTGAGTTCCTGCAGTTTCACGTGCAAGGTTTTCCTGAGTTAGGGAGGAATGACACTGAAAATCAATGAAAAGCCGTAACAGACAGAGTGTGTGTGCCAGATCTGAGATGAAAAGAGCAGAGAAGTCGGAGATGAAATATCAGCAAGTCTACTTTGATCAGGGAAGATGCAAGTTCCGTAGCAGGCCAGCCATTTGCTTCACCCAATGTTTTAATCTCCACTATGCGTGGGAGGTTGAACAGGATTGTGCTTGCCTGAACCTTGTGTTGAGTGACATGAACGTTGAAAACATACAACAAATTGTCAAAGATGAAGCATGTTAAAGGGAAACACAGTATACTACGGGCACTACTTATGAAGATTTTTCTAGAAGAGTTTCAATTTGATTGGTCTTTAAAGCTGCCTCAAGCAATATTTTTATATTAACAATGGATCAAAAGACTCAAGTTGTGCTAAAAGTGATGAACACAGTATTACTTACGTTGCAGTTCCCCTCAGCTCCATGGAGCATTTTATTGTCTTTCAGCTCATTGTTTTGGTTTAATGGCCCAAAACTTTGCTGTTTTAGGTTCAGTCTCACCGCTCTCATTGGCCTCATTTCCCGCCGCACCAGGCAGCTGTTTTAAGCTCACCATAAAAACTGTATTGCCCACCCAATAGCAAGCAAAAGGCATACATTTAACAGCTGTAGGGCTTGATATTCCCCTCAGCATTTAGCAAAAGAGCTAAGAATGAGAGTTAATATTGGACTATTAAACTTTGCCAGGTGGCCAGAAATATGTCTCCAAATGAATAATAACGTTGCTCCAGGCTGCTGAAGGTGTACTTAGGCAACTGCTTGCAAACATAGAGTAAATGTGCTATCAACCCCAAGGAACAAGGTCAAATAAGCTAAAAACTCTGTAAATCACTGAAATGTTGAAGAAAAAATATTTGCAACCAGATGACAAATAAGACAAGACAAGACAAATATAAGCAAATATAGCCTACATGTAATATGCAGAATTTACTATATAAATATATGTATTTTTTTCACTGCAGAGAAACACAATGCAAATATACTAAAAATAAGATATTCCTCATAAAACAACATAAAATACAGTACAGTAACTGACAGAATAAAACAAAACACCACTACACCAAATCTATCCCATCTATCAGCAGTTAAAACATCACCTCACATGACCGTGAACCTGTTTTTTTTTTTTTTTTGTCTGTTTGTTTGTTTTTCTCCTGTTGTTGTTCGTCAGCTTTTTTTCTTTTCATCCTCAACTGAATGTGAGATAAAACAGTTCCTCACCCCACTGAAGCTCCAGAGGGGAGGAATTCAAACTCTCCAGAGATGAAGAGGACACTCAAATCTTCCAAGCCTTTGAAATCTCTCTCTTGGTTAAAATGTGAGGCAGCTCAGGCAGTTTAACACCAAAGGTCCTATTGGCCACTTTAACTGTTATGCAACCCGTTCTTGTCACCTGTTGAGAGATCTCCAAACCATGCCACAATAAAAAAAATAAATAAATAACTGACTCTACCAGGGAGTTGTCAAGTGTTTCACAAGCTTCTCATAATCCCAAACCAGACTGCAGTGGCATGATCTCAAAGTGTCATTTGGCTGTGTTACCTGGTTTGGACTTTAAACTAAAATCAGCACAGGTATCTTTAGTTTTCACTACATTAAAATGCAAGAATATGTAAATAAATAAAAATAACCTTCTGTATTTATAGAAAAATTCCTCCGTATTAATATTCATCCCACACTATATTTAAATGTAATTGCTGTTCAACTATAACTGTTAAACATTAAAATGGATCAATGATGTTTTACCTTTCAGCCTATATCGAAAGGCTTTAAAATGCAGTGGCAAAGATTTGCTTGAATTCCACAGATACATGTAAATAAAATTTGGAGTTTGAATAAAATCAAACTGCCTGAGGCCTGTAAGCTTGAACTCTTGCTGTTTCTATTAATCCTGAAATCCCTACCAGCAGTACATATGGTGAACTGATTAATGACTGAGTGTGGTAAAGGGAGAATTTTGGAAATAAAATACTGTGAGTCAGTATGGAGAGCTTATTTGAATTTAAAGGTGTATTTCAAATGCTTCTTTAAAACTGTGCATCATAATTTCCCATTAAAATACAATATTTTGTTTTCATAAGCTTAAATTGGACAACAGACTTTAGAAAGCAAGTATAAAGTTTGTGGAGGTGAAAAGCCACTTGTTTAGAAAGGCAGCTGAATGTATGCAGTTATCTCCAAGCCCAATGTCCAGCCCCACCTGCTCTTTCCTCCACTTGGGTAACTAAGCAGGTGTTCCTGAGTCGTGCAGGGGAGGGGAAATGGGGTTGCCGTGTCCTCAAACCTGCACTGTGAATGATGGATGTTTTAACAATGAGGGCAAAGGTCAGTGCTGAAGCAGGTCACAGAAGAGGATCAAAGTAGCTGTAGTTAACTACACAGGTTTGCTCCTCATCATTTCACTCTCCAACTTATTCTCCAATAAAGTATGAGGACATTCCTTGTTACATTTCTCTCCCTTTCCCTCCCACTCTCTCAATCACATTTTCTCTCTCAAACTCGCTCACTTTCTCTCTTCCACACACACACAATGCACAAATTCTACAAACAAAACTGGTCTCATTAGAATTTGTCAAGCAAGTACAATATAGTAGTGTTTTCCACCCACAGTATGTGTGAGAGATATATTTGTGTTATTGTTGTGTTGCTTTCTCTATATCACTTCCTTCCTAGAGATCCTTAAAATCGGTACATTAATTTTTCCCTCCACTTTGGACCTCTGTCTGGGCTCAACACAGAGTGGGGGGCACTATGGTGCAATTCCCACCCATGGAGTATCACATGCCCCACTTTATTTCCATCCACCTCCTAAAACTAACTGTCAGGTAAAAAGAAAAAAATAGACATATTAACCATTGTGCTGCAGCACACCAACCCAACAATGGCTGAAATGTATTTTAGATATTGTATTTATTGTATTTCTATCGATCCCTGTCTTTTGTTTGAATTAATGGGTGCAGTTCAACCTTTGCAGATGGTTTCCTACAATATTTTGAAAAGTGTCCTATAGTCATTTGTGTTTGTTGATCTGTCCATCTGTTTGTGAAGATGTCCTTCCAGGCTTCAGCACTGTCCCTATCCTAATTTGTTACCCAACACTGCAAAATCCCACAACAATCTTTTAGAAGAGCTGGGAAGGAGAGAGCAGTGTGCAGGGCTTATCTTCATATTTTGCAAGAGTTGTGCTACCCCATGTTTAGGAAAACTCTTAATGAAATAGTTGAAAAATGCAGATATTTTGCCCTGCCTTCTTTTTCCCGTGTTAAAGTTTGGCATAAAAATATTATAATTGATTTGAGTGTGCAAACCCACATTTGTACTTCTAAGGAAAACTTCTAAAGCAAAGGAAGTCTCGTGACATTGTGTATATAAAGAGACAAAGTGTGAGTTTGGAGGAGGATGGAGACTGTGGTGGGCGGATGAGTTGACAAAAGACAAGACTTTCGCATTAGAGTTTTTGTGCCTAACCAAACCATAACCATGCCACAACCTTAACCACATGTTTATTATTGTTACTGTCAGGATACATTGCCATTTGTACACTCTGATGGGTCATATCTGAGGGTAGGGACAAATTACCTATATGGTCATTTATTGCATACATTTGTCACTGTCTTGAGAGTGTAATTTGAAGGGAAAGCTACAAAAGCATAGAATACTACCAACATAAACTAATGGCATGTATCATCACCAACAACTATCTTAAATGTAGGTTAACTTACCATTACATTAAAGAGTGTAAATACCAGTGCTTTAATGTAATAAACTTATATTTCCCATCTACTGAAAATCACAGACATGTTTCCAATACATGTGGGCCCACACACTGTCTTCTGGCTGTAAAGCATCACCGATCAATACTGTCCAATTGTTAAAAACAAAAAAAAAAAACAACAACAACAAAAAAGAGGAGTTCAGTTTGTCCTCTCATCATCAGCACAACAGATTCAGCTGTACAGTAGCAATAGCTGTGAAAAGCCTTAATTTTGAGTGGTGTGTTTTTTCAGGGGAGGACAGATTTATGATACACATGTGTTATGTGTCTTTGTGGAATGGACCATCTTTTAGTACTCTGAATTCTCATTACTATAGCATATGTTTTTGACAGAATCCTTTAAAGTCAGTATTCTTTATCTATTATTATTATTTAAAATCTGAATCAGGTCTTGAAGCCTGTGACCTACATGTGACTCTATCTTGAAGCACAAATTCTAATTCATATCAGCATTGCCATGGCAGTGGGCAATGAGCACTGCAGGATGGATGTGACATCCCTTGTCATTCTTACACTGTGCAGGCGCGCCTTTCTGATACGGCTGTCAGGTCAGATTGCTATATGGGTTATATTCTTGGACAAATATGACCAACTATCGAAAAAAAACCTTGACATAAAGGTCTTGAATTAATGCCTCGTGGTGTGAATGTTGCCCAAAAAACGTCAAAGTTTGAGGGTGATTGATGTGTAGTCCATCCTGGTTTTAATCACGGAAATGAGAAAAAAAATGACTCATACATATTGACAAAAGGAATTAAAGTGTCTTGCGGTGGTGCTACATGTCAGGCAGTAAACACCAAAGAGGGACAGTGCAGACAGCGTGTGTCATGGCTGCACACATTGCTTGTACAATTACTCTCAATGTTCCATCCCTCTTGAGAATTTACACACTCCAGCTCCACTCTTAATGAGAGTGCTAATCATCCAATGCACTGCACTAGTCAGACAATACTTTATCTATCCTCGGGGTACGTACGTGAAAATAATGATTCATTAACTCAGGTGAAGAAGGGTATGGGATTAAATCAATATTTCTATTCCAGCACCCTTCATCTGAACCTTCTATTTAAGAGCAGGAAGGCCATCTCTCATGTTTGTGCTTGTCCTTGTCATAAAAGATTATTATTGATATGTCAACCTAAAGCTGCTCTTTAATGGAGGTTTTTTTTTTTTTTTTTTTTGCAATCTCTGTAAATCACAGTATCAGACAAATAATATGATTTTTATACCTTTCAAATACCTTAAATCCCTTAACTGGCATTTGAAAAAGAAGACTGATATCAGTAGTGATAACACTGGAGTGAGTCACTTTCCACTTTCAAGCCTTTCAGTTTCAGAACTTTTTGTCCCACTTACAAATTCCTCATCAAATTCATTATCTGTAAGATACATTATTAAATTCTGCTGGCTACTCTACACAGTCCAACAAAGTACAAGCATGGATAAGAATCATAAGATATTATGTTGTCATTCTGAAGCTCCCAAAAAGAAATCTTTTCTCTCACATTTTACTGTGCCCCACACTATTGGGTGAGGAATATTTCTGTTTTGCCATGCTGTCAGGGTGCTTCACTCACACATTGACATCACCATAAATCACTGCAATCCTGTCATTCTGTTTTTCTGTTATTGTGCCACCCACCATCTTCCCATCACCACCATTAGAGTTTCCATCATCCCCTTGCTGGCTTTACTTCATTGACAGAATCTAGACATTAAGGGTCTGTTTCCTATCTCCTATCTCCATGGGCCCATACTCAGTGAAAATGTTTAGGTGGGATTTAGTTGTCAAAGTCTTTCTCTGTTGCTAACCTCAGCAAATATTATTATTCACCTCCAATGGTTTCCCTCTTTGCTAACATGTTGGATGAGAACCTTTTTGCTGGATATCAGTCTGCCACCATGGTCCAGACTGCAGTATCTCAACAGCAGCTGAATCAGTTGGCATGATATTTTGTACAAACAGTCATGTCCTCTAAAGGATACAGCCTGTTGACTTCAGTGATCCATTGACCATTCTCTAGCCCCACCATGAGGTTGACATGAGGTTTGATTCTGGACAACTATTGGATTGATTGCCATGGAACTTTGTGCATATGATGCCCACAGGATGAAATCTAATGACTCTGGTGATCCTTTGACATTTCATCGAGCACCATGATGAGGTTGGATGGATTCCCATCATCGCCATAATTTGTCCACTGCTTTGTTTTACGAAATATCTTCAGAAACCCCTCAGAGAATACCTTCTAAACAAATTCCATTCCAGCCTCAATTGAATTTTGTATTAGTAATTAGCTAATGTTAGCATGCTAACACATTAAATTAAGATGATGAACATGGGACATCAGCATGTTAGCATTGTCATTATTAGCATTTAGCTCAAAGTACTGATGTGCCAATGTACAGCCTCACAGCACAACTAGCTTTGCCGTAGACTCTTGGTCTCTTTTTTCCTTGCACAGAAAGGGAAAGAAAATGAATGAAAACAGATTTCATATACTGATTTGACATGAAAAAAACTCCTTGATAGCTTAAAATTGGCTCATTGACAGTATTTCATGGTTCATTACACACATTTTATTTATATTTGAGCATACGAAATGATATCGAAATGACAGAATTATGACAGTTGAGAGGGTAAAACAGGCCTTGTATTTAGTATCTCTCACTGCATATTTAATCTTGTGTGAGGAGTCATGCAATAAGATGTAATGGAGGGATTACAGAAATGTTACTATGTCCAACATGGTACTATGTCCAACATGGTAAAATTACCACTGTTACTTTTTAAATAAAAGTTACCAATATAGTAACAAGACAGAAGCTTGCTTAAACATGAGACTGACATTTTAGAAAATCTAAAAAACCAATGTAGCTGATGTTTGAAAGAGGCTTTTCACATATGGTTATGCAATTGGCTGCAACATGTAACTCTCTAGCCTTTTAGAAACATAAAAACAGCAAAAGATGGCAGCCCTTGGGACAGCTACATGGATGAGTGATAAATTTTATGAGGATATATGTGAGATTGTCGCTCCCTGTGGTGGAATAACTTAGTGACTCAACACGAAGCCGTCAGTGCATGACACAATGACAAGGACACAGGAGGGACCTAGTCCACTCCATCATACCTTGGCAAAGCAAACAATCCTGACAGAAGTTTCTTGTGGCTGCTCCAGCCTGGCTTTGAAGGATATTTGTCCTGGCGAAGAAGGATACTTGAGAACAAAATCAAGGAGCCAGATATAAAACGCCCCCAGCTGCGTTTGGAGACAGCATAACTGATCAAGACCTATGCGTGACAGCCAGAGCCTTTGAAATCAAACGCTACCTTATAAACACAGAGAAGCTTAACTGTGTGTGATAGACATCTGTATCCACCTCCTTTGTCATGTCACAAGCTCCTAAAGCCGAAGCACTAATCAAAGGGAACAGCACTGACTCTTGTACCAAGAGCTTTTCACATGGATGTGTTTAGACCTGTGAATATGCATTTGATAAAGAGGCGACATTAATGGGGAAAATTCATCACTTTGATTGGCCTTGCCCTTGGCCCTTGTTATCTCAGGTAGATGAAAGATTGTGCATGTCAAGAAGTGTGGATCTATTAGTCTTACTGCTGTTATCCCTCAAACAGCATCTGTTTAACTGAAAGAGGTTTTTCAATTTAAGTACAACAACAGTTCATTTTTTGTTATCTCAGTAGACCAATTCTCAGAGACTTTGGGAATGTTTCAGGAAGAAAAAAGTAGCCCTGGACTCAGAAAAAATTAACATAATACTTTATTGATCCCTGTTGGGTAATTGCCTTTCTGCTTCCTCCTCCACGCGCTACCAAGAGGTAAGAATCAGCAGCAGAGCAGAGCCTCTGCAGCTGCTAAGGATTTGGTATCTTGCTCAAGGACACCTGGATGGATTCTGAAAGGAGGATATATTTTGTTAGGCCCAGATTCTCCTAACTCCTTGCACCATCGTGCTGTCCTGATCTGTGGGTGTTTCTGGTTACTAAGAAGATTTTCACCTTTCAAAAGTCCCTAGACACAGGGGACCTCTTCTCCAGCATCACAGGGAGAGTCGTAGCACAGCTGAATAAGTGCACTAATGCTTGGCTGTGTAAAGGGTAACCTTTAAGGATCACCAGACGCAGCATTTGCCACCACACTCACTATGCATTACAATGACTCTCACAAAGGAGTGAGTGTCACCTCTTGATTGTACATGCAGTAATGTTCTGGAGTAATCAGTTTCTGTCTTGTTACTATATTGGTGATATAGAGACCCCTTTACCTTCTCCACATTATACAGACTTGATTTTCTAAAAGTAATAATAATTACAAGGCACAAACATGTATACAGGGTTTGAAAAGCCAGTCCACTGTGAAAATCTCTATATTTTCAAAGTGTGTTTAGCCACTTTGCAGTGTTAGCCCTATGAATGGCAATATCAGTAGATTCACTGCTTTTGAACATACTGAAATATCACATGAACTTTTATATAAGCATTCACAGTTTCTCGCAGGACTGCAAGACTTTTCCTTTAGCAGCAGTGCAAGTCTGACATTTGTTGCTTTTAGTGAAATGTCTCAACAACTACTGGAAGGACTGCTATGAAATTTGCACACATTCATGTATCCATATGGTTGTATTCTCTTAACTTTTCATTAGGTGACATCATCAGGTCAAAATTTTAACTTTTGGTTTACAACCAAATACCCAATGCATGTTTTTATGTCCAGAGTATTACAATGCTATCCTATCTGATCTACCCCAAAAAGTTATGAATTAGTTAGCAGTGATTTTAGAATTCTGCTGCCTGAGTTCTGACTGGAACCAGAAGGAGAAAATACACTGCACCTATTTTAAAGTCCTTGCATGGTTGTCCATCAGTTTCTGTATTGGTCTGAAAATTATTTTCTTGTCTTTAAAGCATTTTATGGTCTTGCATCAGCCTAGGTGTCTGACTTGCTTCCAATCTATGAACCAGGGCAGCTCCTCTGGCCCACTGGTACTATGAGTCTTGTAAAGTCTTGTCTGCAAAGTGGCAAACAAAACTTTTGTTGAGGGAACTTTTAAAAGTTTTAAAAGGTTTATTTAATGAACATTATTTTTTTTTATTTGTATTGGAAAGAGGCTGAACTAATAATACTGCCCTTGCAGATTTTTTCACTTACATGTAAAGACTTTTAGGACTCAGTAAGAGACATGACTTGTTTGATCAGACGTAGATTTTTAAAATATGGAAACACCTTATTGACATATGCATTTGCAAACTGCTCAACTTCAACTGCTCTTGAACTCCACATTGAGCTAAGATGTATTTAACTTAACTCTGATCAATCTGAGTAGATTTGTGGCATCTTCATTTGATTATTCTCTGTACTTATGCACATTCACTTTCTTGGTGCTCAGCCAAACCACACAGACAGTATACAAATAAGGAAAAGTAAAGCTCAAAAGCCTTTTTACTAAAAAATGTATGCGGACAACTTGTCATTAACTGCACATGAAGGCCTAACGAATCAGGATCAGAATTTCTCTGCAGAGACGGCTGAGTCTCACAGGATAGGCCTCTCTGCAGTACTCCATCCATCATGTCCTTATACAGTAGTACAGTGGCTAGACACCGGTGCTGAATAAATGGCATGTGACAGCTTGCCTTTAGTTTGCCAAATGGCACCTAAAGAACTCCAACAGCATGAGGAATAAACATTATGTGTGACAAAAATTAAATCTTTGGCCTGAATTCCAAGCACTACACCTGGCAAAAAAAAAAAAAAAAACAGGTAGCACTTACAGCATACTTAATGTCTTGCCTTCATCGAGGCCATATCGTGGCAGTGTCACACAAGCGGCACACAAATGAGTGTCCAGGACTGAGGGAATGATGAACAGAGTGAAACATTTTTGACAAAGGTCAACCCTTTCAGCGCAATAAGACTATTTCTGTGTGGTTTCGGAAAGATTACCTGAATGTCCTTGACTTTCAGAAACCTTTGAGACCCGATGGTCTGTGTATGGATGTACCCTTTCAATCTGAGCTAGACCAAGAAGAGTAACTACCAAGACGTGTGTAAATCTGGCAACAAGCACACACAAGAGCACTCAAATCAATTTACGATCTATAAAGTGCTGAATGAAGGGTCTGAATATACAGTTGGAATATGTGATTGTTATTAATCATAATAATTAGGCAAGTCCAGTTTTTTCTGGCTGCAATCCCGATCCATACCTTTTAATATTGACATCATGACATCATGTCTGATCTGATACATATTTTTATTAAAATGTTGATTAAATATTGCGTCTGACACATGAAATAACAGTTGTAGCCTGCTTAATCTAGCACACTTTATTTTCACAAGATATATGATTCAAAAATGTAAACTTTATAGGCCTAAGTTATTGATGAGAAAAGAATGGATGACTAACTAGGAGAATGTTGTTCTGAAATTGACACGACACGATCAGCTACTGTATTGTTACAGAGTGGGGTTTTATTTTGGCCTGTCATCAAGTTACTTGCTGAATTTACATTAATTAGCTAATACAAGCTGCTGCTGGTAACGTTATCATCAGTCAGCACCAGCTAAAATTGAGAAGCTGCAACATGAATGTTTAGACTTCTCTTTGTTAATAATAACTGGCGTCATAGTTTAGACCCATGTATTTTGCCAACATCAGTGTCTACATCTCAAAAAAAAATTCACATTTACACACTCCAATTTTCACTTGCATATGCAGTGGAATTCTTGCACTTCAGAGTTCTGCAAAAAAAAAAGGGTGGGGGTTCAGGCTTAGCTGGACAAAACACTGTATAAAGAGTGTATGAGAATTAATTGGTATAAAACATAATTTGTTCTTTTTTTTTGCCAGCACTAGTCCTGATAAGAAAATCTTACTGGGCACTTCATTTTATTGAGGTCTTCATTTTACTCCTCTGCTCATTCTCATTTCTCTGTTTGCTTCAATCACACATATTCCTGCACGCTGTTACACAACAATACACTAATTTAGAACAAGTGGAGAATTAAGACACACTTTTTCAAGGCTTTAACAGTTGCATGCATAATACATTCTTGTTTTAATAGATCCCACCGAGCAAGTAGTTTTCTGCACAATACTTCACACCTGACATGTTTTAAGACAAATAATGTTGATTAAAATGTGAAAAATCTGTTACATCCATACTGTGTGTCAAAGCAATTTTGCAGCTGATTAGCACCCAAGAATATTTTGAAAACAAAAGCATTAGTAACCACATAATCATTTAGTTGATATGGGCTCCAGTTAATTCAGTAAATGAAAGGGGATATTCCCCTGCTCTGTCTTAATTAGTTCAGAGGTTGAAGAAACAAAACTGTATGCTGTGAAAATGTGCACTGATAGCATTTACTAAATTGAAAACCATATTCTTGATGGTGCTTACTTGCGTTGACATTTCCCTCATGGGTGCGTGCTGTGTAGTATGAATACTCAAACAAGATACAGAATCAGCTATCAGTGAAATTACAACATAAATTTGATTCATGTGGCTCAGTGCATGTTTCTTCTGGGACCACTTAGGGATTTGGACCATCCCTGTTATTATGACTTTGCAGTTAATAAAGTATATGCTGCAGAGCTATACATATCCCATTATTTAATATATTCAGATCTGATGATGAGAGCAAGCAAGCAATAATGCCATCACTGGCTGCCATATGTGAGAAATTTATTTAATGAAAAAGAAAACACTGCTCTGCCAATGTTCACATATTAACCAGGAGGTAAATAATGGGGTGAGTTATCTGTTCCAGTTTTGGGATGGTGCAGTATTTTTCTCTGGATGCAGCAGGTTGTTTTCTATTCTGCTCTGAGCTGATTCTCTGTTAATTGGCTGAAATGGCCTCCAGAATGTTGTGTGTGTGCAGTTCATTAAGCTGCATAGATAAGCTCATCATAATTTACACATTGAACGGAGACCTTTTTGTGTTTCCTCATTTATATTATAGTCTCATAGTGGGTGATACCACTTCAGCTCATTTGGTTGAAAACAAAACATACAATCATGACAATAACAGCTGTCCTTAGCAGCCAAGGTAATATAGTATTTTGTTGGTTTTATCCACGAATGGCCAAATGTCCAGCACTGCTCTCCACACTAACAGAATGGAAAAGGTAGGGCACTTTCAAATATTAATTAAAGGGCATCTCGTTCATCGTCCTCCCACCTCCTCCACAGTGGACATGACCATTAGCTGTGAAGTAATTAAAAGTGGCACAGACATATGAAAACCTTACTAATGACTCCATAAACCTTTCATTCTGGGACTATCAGCTGCTCACCTATGTGGAAGGGGTTCATTGCACCATACAGTGAGCTCAAGAGCCGGTGAGACGGTCATACCACTGCCCAGGAGACAGGAAGGGGATTATTAGCTGTAAACTGAGCCTTTCAAAACAGATATGGATTGGAGTGATGAAGCTAAATCCCTTTGCCTTTAAGCTGTTTTGTTTACTTTAACTGGCTGTTAATCACTGGATATATTTGAGGCTTTTCCTCTCAAATATCAAGCAGTTCTTTAACTGCAACAGTGGTGGGAAGTAACGAAGTACACATACTTTGTGTATCTGTCATGTATCTGTACTGCACATGGGCAGAGTTTTATTGGAGTGACTGCTCACTGGATAGACTCTGACAGTCTTGAGAGATGCTCAGCAGACTTATAGGATCCCACACATTTGATGTATTAGCTGGTTTCCTTAATGACACACATTCTGAGTACAACATCCATGAGAAAATCCTAAGAACCGCCACTGACGATGGCTCCAATTTCATCGAGGCCTTCGGGGTTTACAGCCTTGATGAAAACAACAATAAGGACGCATCTAAGTGGTCAAGTAGCTCCACAGTGCCATGACATCTGCTGCATTCACCAGTGTTAGCTGCCCAGTAGTTTACCATACCCATCATTAATGATTTTATTTCAGAGCTGTTGGTTTTAATGGTGCATGTGATGAGATGACAGGAGTGCAAAGTTGTGTGGTAAGCAATACTGTCAAAGTATTTGCTGGCAAAGAATTTAGAGAAGTAAAGCATGTCAGTGAAGCAAAGAGCTCATATGATCCAGTGAAGGTACTTAGACTAGCAGTCTGGAGCTCAAAACCCATTTTATTTCCAACTAAAGAAAATAAAAAATCAATAATGTAGAACAAGTATCTCATGTGCATCCACTTCTAATATTTATTCACTTTTCCTCCGACTAAATGTAATTTTCCACTAACACCTCTTTTTGTGTGCAAAACTCACACCACATATACACTGCTCACTCATTCACACACACCGTGCATACTCTGTATAGCCAGAGTGCAGACAGATGCAGTGCTCATCTGTCTACTTGCTAGAAACAACTGATCCTTTAAAGAGCAGGAGTCTCATTTATTAAGGCATGTGCAGAGCAAGTTCTAAATGTTTGGTGGAACTCTGTGTACAAACAAGAAAACTGGATTTAGTGAACTTGCACATGTGCACACAGTGCACAATCATAATCTTAGCTGTAATATATTCATCTGATTGTGCTTGGTTTATCTATACACAGAAACACATCAAAAGTACCAAATAAGACAGTACCCTTTGTAATCACTCTAAAATGCAGAGTAATATCAAAGTATGTTTTAATAATGTGTTGTACAGTAGTGGAGAACCCAACTTCACCATAGTGATAATTCAGCCTCTGCTGAAGAGTTAACATGATAAGCATTTACATCCTACATCAACCACATAGGCAAAGCAGCACTGTATGTCTGCAGCTGCAGTCTGGGTGCGTTCAGCCACAGAGCAGCTGAGGTAGCACATTTTGGAAGCACTAACAACCCAATAAGCAATCAATAAAGTTACACACACAAGAGAGATGAAATTAGACTTAAAGCTTTGAGTTTCAGTCATATACATAGAGCATGAGTGAAATGTGAGTGGTTACATAACCATGATCAACTCTGTCAGAGATGTGAATGAGACAACATCTGTCTGACCACCAAGCCACAAGGACAGTCTGGGTGATGCATTGAAGACATTTAGAGGAAAAAACAGCTTTCATTTGAGGTACTGAGAGGCAATTGATTGGTCTTATGAGTGCGAAAATAATGTGCATTATATGGTGCAGTCTTTGCAGTTACCTGATCTAACCCTATTGAGAGCTTGTAGGAGATTGAGGACTGACGTGTTAGGCTGCGCTCTCATCAAAATACCAAATGAGGATAAATCTTTTGGAAGAATAGCACGCAATCCCTCTACGAGAGTAGCGTGCCAAACAAAAAGAGATTTTGTAGAGAGACAAGTGCAAAGTATTCATTTACATAATACCTAAAATGATTTAGTACCCACTCTGCATGTCAGAAATGCTAATACTGTAATCTTTGCACATAATGTTCTCTGTTCAGATCCTGCCTGTAATCTGTGTGTGTTGTGCATGTAAAAAATCCTTTATGAGTGATTGAAAAATAAGGTAATGGGCGATCTTGGCATTGTCAGGAGTGATCCCTATTTCAGAGTCAGAATTCAGCGGGGCTCTTTGATCCATAATCCCATGATTGACTGTGGCACTTTAACCTAGAGGGCTCCGCCATGTCTTCAATCGACCTGCAGCCATCTCCATCACATTCACTTATACAGGGATCCTCCTGGTGTGAAAAATGGAAGTGTGTCAGAGGGAAGAGAGAGGCAGCCCCTCTGCCACTGTGCCTCACACCGTGCACAGGAGTGAGTGCAGACTGTAATGAATGAAAGAGGAAGAAAAATATTAAAGAACAGATATATTGCTACTGGTGTTGTTCAGTTACTGAATCAGCTGAGCAGTAAGTGAATCTTCCATCCTGTGTCATAGAACGCATCTGCTGAGCATTATGTTTGTTTCATGCTGCTGTGGACGTACTTTTCTAAAAAGCTTGTATTATTTCATCAAAGTTGCGCTCAAAGGTATGCTAATAGAGCATAATTCCTATGCTGACAGGAAGGGCACTGAAGGATTCTTGTTATAGTCTAAGAGCTCAGGTATTTCTTGTGATCTGTGTTCACCAAATGGTGGATAATTGAATAAGCTGTATTTAAATATCTCTCTGAGCGGCTTAACACCAACATGAGGACATTTTAATAGAGTGGGTGCCTGAAGCATTATTTCTGTACTTTACAAACTTATTTCAGTTGATGAACACACAGCTGTGGTCAATGTAATTAGTTTTCAGTGCAGCATGTTAGGTAAGATTCATTCAGTCACAGAGCTCCCGAATTTCACCAAGAATACCGAGCACTACCTCAACTTGTTTGCCTCCTGTAAGACTATTCTGTACTGTATATAATCTACCTGAAGCATGAAGCATTAAGGTTGAGATGAATGGAGGAATAATATATTCAATAATTCACCCTGTGACCTTGTTACACTAATTACTTTGTCACATTCACGCTTGTCTGGGTCAGATTCAGACAACAGTTAAAAAGGGAAAGAATTCGGAACTTCTGTTTAAGAGGTGGAAAGAAGAATGTGTTTTATCAAAATGGGTAACCCAGAGCTTGGCAGGACACAACAGGTCCTCCTTAGACTGCAGTGGGTCTAATATCCAGTCACATTCACATAGTCCTTCCTTTTCTACCTCACATAGGTGAGGTAATCTGGATAGCAAAAGGCTCAGGTGAAGAAGATCTATTTTTGTCAAGCAAACCAAGTATTTTCCTCCTGGCTGCTGTATTCTGCTCTCAGTGTTGACCTGTGTGGCACCACGGGGGTTTCAAGAGATTCACAAAGCCTTTTCAATCATCAGGCTCCTACTAAAGTCGTTCACCCTCAACTGTGAAATCCATGTGGTCAAAAGGGGCTTCAACTTTGTTGAATCATCTTGTCCTTATCTGCATGTCCATCACTCAAGATTTCAATGTTGCACTTTGAACACAGTGTTTTTTAGTACTTAGTTTTGCTTTTCTTCAAAATTATGATTGATGGGGTTGGCCTCTTAAGTTTGTTGTTTGTGTTTCTGATGAAGCTGCATCTGTGGGGTCAAACTTTAAATTGTGCAGCTAAGCTTTTCTCCTTCCCCAGCACTTGTCTGGAAATCAAATGTTTTTCTCATCTCAGAGTACAGATAGAGGAGGGTGTAAACGGAGGATGTGACAAGTGAAAATACAAGGTCTGGGAGTGGAGTACCCGGCAGAGATTTTCTTAATGTCTCTCTTTTTTCTCCCCGCTTTCTCTCTCCTTGTGCTCTAAGTACAAATTAAGGTTTCTTTTCACCGCTTTATCCAATTTGTCTGACAGTGTATTCCCATAAGAAGGGCCCTCTTGTATGATAATGATGGCTCCATTATCCAAGGACCACACTCACATTCCAGAAAAGGAGCCAAGATCATGTTGTAAAATAAAACTGGAATTGAGGTCCTCTTTCTTGCTTATGGTTTCACTTGGACAATGTGAATATCCCCTGTTAGACTTGTTGATGAAGCGCTGATGTCCCTCTATCATAACATTGTCCCAGAGGGAAACTTGTAAGCAGCATGTTCACCATTTGTGCAGGCCAACCGCCTGCTGCCAGTAACACTTTTATGCTGTGTTCTTTTTTTTTCATGGCACTCAACAAGTGGATGTGGGTAAATTGAGTGTTCTACATGGACACATATAACTCCATAACGGCTGTTTTGAGAGCTGTTACCATGATAATTTTGCTTCAAACCAGGGCTCTCGCCAGGAGCCCTTGGGCATGGAGTAAGAGATGGGATTTCAGATACTGTATTTAAAGAAACTTTAAATTTTATTAAGCAACCCAATTAGAGCGTATGAATCACCATGGATTGCCTTTACAGGATGGAGCATTTTAAAATGTACATTACTATAGGATACGTGCAGGAACTTATGCAAGTACAGGTGTAAATCAAAATTAATTTTTAAGTCAGTGAGGTTTATTCAGAAATTTTAAATATGTGTAAATGTGGTAATCCACACTGGCTTAATTTGTTTTTATGTTTACAAATGAACAAATCACAAGTACAAATTTTTTTTTTCACATTGGTGTACCATCCAGAAATCATAAAATGTCTCGAAAAGGTCTTTGAGAGGACAGATGACAACAGATGACTTTAAAAAATATATTATTTCCCTTGTTCACTTGGTTGTGTGCATATATATTTCACATTTACAAGTCTCTGTGTGTTTCACAAGTTTCATAATTAGAGAGCTATTGGAACTATTACCTAATTATTACCTGGAGAGCAGCCAGCGCTGGATTCAATAGACATGACAGATAGACATATCATAATCTGTCTTTGAGTGTTTTGTCTAGCCTACTCATTGTTTTCAATTCATCTCGTTAAAAGAATCACTTATTTATTTTCTAGTTTGTGAATCATCACAGAAATTTATCAAGTTGAACATGAGGTGAATTACTTAATTGCTGTGAGCGGATGTTGATCACAACAATTGCATTCAGTTGACTGGATTCTTTGTGAAATTTTTCTGTCATAAACACTGGTGTTACCAGGCCTTTACCCTGCTGTTGACTGAAATATGGACTTAGCTGAATCCATCAAAAACAAAACATCACTTTCAGTGGTTGTAAAAGAACCACTAATTTTTATAGTCAACCATCTCCATGAAACAGCTTTTAAAACAGAGGGGTTTCTATCCCACTGCTGGTCTGTGATAAGTAATTGTCTGTCATTACTGAGACCCACCCCTGAGGAGCTCCCTGGGTCCCTTCAGATAAGACGGTGACAGGTGGAGCAGGAAAGAACACCAATTCCAAACCAGTAACTACACAATACACTACACACAGCAGCCTAGTACACTACACATCTCCACTACACCGAACAGTCCTTATCAGGATGCTCCAGCCAGCCCTCGGAGGCTTGCTAAACACATATCGTGGAATACTCCCCTCTGAATTAGTACACATGGGAGTACACACATGCGTGCAAAATAACCACCACTAATGTACATTTGTGTGGTGGAGGTTTTCCAATTTGCATTTAGATTTCAGAATCTTTTTCCACAATTCCTTTATTTTCGACCAGAGTCCTCATGCCCCATCAGCTCTTTTTTAGATTTCTCCCTCTGACACAGGGGAAAAGTTTGACCCAGCAGGTACCCAGGTGATGCCAGGTGAAGTGAAAGTTTTGGCTTGTGTAATGTAATGGACTGAACATAATTTCCTAAAGTTAAACCCTGACCAAACTGGTCCGATCTGGTCTTCAATCCACGCAATAAGATGTGAACTAAATACAAAAATGTAAAAATGTCTGGGATAAAAACAGTTCCAGCTCAAACAGATACAGTGTACTCTGCAAATGATGAATGATAATAACAGCCATTGAAGTTTAAGAAAAAGCATTAATTAAAAATAACAAATAAAATGTTAAGTAATTAATTTTATCATTAACATGGCATAAAATAATCTAACCAAAGCTATAAATTCACCTATGAAATAGAAATAACAAACAAATGGGCCATTTCATGTCTACAGTGCTGCTTACTGATGTGGAACTGACAACAGATATTAATAACTTGACAAAATGAGACTCTGTCTCACACAAATACCTACCTTTGTTAAAAATAAGTTGCAACCTGCAGTTTTTTGTTGTTATAAGAGTAGGCATTGACAAGGTGTCTTATGTGAGAATATACAGTATACAGTATATATTGCCTTTAAAAAGTCTTATACAGAGACAGTTATTTATTTGTGTGCTTTTCAACAATATACACACAATATCCTATCATTAATCTCTGGCTGAAAATATCAGGGGCCCAGACGTGGTAAAAGATTTAAAATCACCTCTTGAAAGAACTTTTAGGGGAAGTTTAGAGGGATTTTACCAACTTTCCTAGACTCATTTTAGCCAGGCTAGCAGCATGGCTCAAGAGATGGCAATGTGGCAAGGTCTGTTTGTTGACTGGTACACTCTGTACAGCCATTTATGGTTCCTCAATAAATCCTATTAACTTTGGTGATACCATGAGTCTTCTTCTTGTGCCACCCTAAAGCTGACATGTTTGTCTTTTAGTGAAATGTCTTGAAAACAACTGAATGAACTGCCAGTGAAATGGTGCCAGAGGATAAAGCCTTAAGACTCTGGTGATCCCCCGACTTCTCCTTCAGCAAATACAACTTGATGGACTGCCATTAAATGTGGCAAATATACTCATGCCCTCCTCAGTATGAACTGTAGTCATTTCATCAGGACAAACTTTCAAATACTTTGGTTTATGACCAAATACCTGCAAAACTACATTTCCATCAGCCTAAATTTGTGATGTGTTTGGTGTTAGATATTAACATCATAAATAGGAGCATGTCAGCATGCAGATGTTAGCCTTTAGCTCAGAACACCACTTATCCTTAATGCAGCCTCACAGAGCTGCTAGAATGGCTGTGGGTACTGTACGTTTAAGTTAAGATGGAGTATGTCCAGCAGCAGTCAACAGTTGTTTTTTAGCAGAAGAAATAAATCCTACCTGCAGCACTAGCCCAAAACCTAGCAAATGGAAGACAAAGTTAGCAACTAGCTCTTGAATTGTTGAATTTAGCAGAATTTGGACTGCAGAGAATGCTGAACTTATATTTATCAAGAGGGCATGACTCCAGATCAATGATAATGTAGGCAACTGTTGCTACTGCATTAGCCAAATAATACTTAATGAGGTAAAAAATAAAATAGAGCTGTATGCCAGTCAGGCCGACCTGTGAGTACCTCCCCCATAGTAGTTAAATGTGACCAACTGGAAGAAAGATCCAGGTATCCCCTGCATCAAACATGTCTCTCTATAGCTCAGGATGTTCAAATTAAACATGGGCTCTTGATCACAGAGTACTACTGACTGCATGTTGACTCATTTTTCCAAACACTAACTACAAGTACCTGTAGTAGAATAAAAGATCAATCCCTTTTTGGCCAATGTATAAATACCTTCACTTCAAATAAACTGTCCATCGCTTATCTAGGAATATATCTTTATCCAAGTTCATACACGTCAATAGCATATACTTTTAGGGAAGTTTCATGTATTTCTGACAGTAGATCTTACAGACTCAAAGAAACATCTAGGTTGTGTTGCACAGACACAAGTCTCTGTAGATAGACAGAACAGTTTCACAGATCCATGCCTGCAGGCTGGGATAATGCCAGCACCGATTGAAATCTTTGACTCAAATCCGGGTCGTTTTTGAAGTTACATGCCCTCTCACTGTGCTTGCATTTTCTTGGGGTTGCAGGTGTCTGGTCATGATACCGCCCTAGGAACGCGAACGCAGATAAAATGAACCATTACCCACAATTTGATTGAACTGTCAGCTCTAGCTTTCTCTCTCTCTCTCTCTTTTTGACAACCTGACAGTGTTGTGTTTCTTTCAGTCCATTTTATGTTCCAACAATAGACTCTTTCTGTAATAGCCTCGGGAATATAATAAAAACAAGGTTGATTCCTGTGTCCTCTATTATCTATTCATTATGAAAACATGATTTAGAGGCCTTGCTGTTCGTCTGTAGTGATAATGTGTGTCTTTTGTGTGTAACTCTTGAGAGGTAGGTAACGCTGGTAGATCAAAAGCTCCTCACCATGTTTTAGTTAGTTCAAGTGTAATCATTTTTCAAATAAGCAGTGTTGTTGTCAAAAGAATTGTGTGAAAACCTTTCACAGGATTTAAAAAAGGCACAATTAAATACAGATCTATAGGGGTAACACCAAAAGTGCTGGACCACATGTGCATTCGTCTGTCCTGCAAAGTGTTTGCATTGAAGCAAAGCCAACAATCAACATTTTGCACATTCATGTGCTGTGTAGTGTTAAGGCCATTAGGGACGCCCAAATGGCTATTTTTCTCACAGTGGAGATTTGATGTTTTATAATAGTTTTTCACAATTGTTCACTCACATTCTCTGAATCTGTGGCTCATTTTCTCAAAACTCTAAATGCAAAATCACAAACACAAAATGCAAAACTCTACATCTACATTCAAAACAGTTTCATTTCTTTTGAAAATGAAATTCTTTTTTTTTTTTAATTTATCAAAATGACACACACACCATGATATGAATAGAGCTTTCTACCAACCAACACACTAACGTGTTTAACACAAAACACTACCATGAATATCATATCAGCAGGTTTATGCCTGTTGCATTTTCCACAGCCAGTTGTAAAGGACTGATACAGTTAAGTATATTTACTCAAATATATTTAAATAAATAAGCACAAATTCAAGTTCATTATAATTCAACATGGTGAAACAAGTTGATTTTATGAATGTGAGACACAGATGAATAAGTATAGCATTTTGATTAGTTGTATTTGGAAAAGGTCAGCAAGTTAGTTCTTGTGTAGTGTTTTGCAACAGGTGTTTTATGAAATTAAAAACAGGTGTGAATTAGCTTATAGTTTTGCAGGCTTGGTATGTGGTTTTGTTCTTTGAGTGAAATCTGGCAACATTTTAAGATTTTGTGTTGCCAACTGGTAAATGGCATTGTGGTTACTGTTGCCTTCGAATGGAACACAAATTATTTTAATGTTGAATGTTGTGCCTTATGTGGAGACCTGTGTGCAATTTTGCAGACTTGGTTTAGAAACTCATGTACCAAACATGAGTTTCAGTTTTTCATTGATCGCATTTCAACATCCAATTCTATTGTGTCAACAATTGTGAAAACTGTGCATTTGTCCTTGGGAATGCTCACAGGAGTTTTGACCTCCGGACACATGTTGAATTAATCAGTGTTCTTGTCCATCTGGATAGAATTGGCAGGTATTACCACAGTTTTCGTTCCTTACAGCAGGTAGATGTGTTTCAGTGCTGCTCAAAGTGTGTCCGTGTGTGTCCCTAAGTGTGTACTCAAACAGCTCATTTCGGCAGTACTCCATAAGGCAGAGTAGTTGCAGTTACATACACTTAGCTAAGCTCTCAGTCTCCTGCAGCTCTAACACCAGACAGCCCCATTCATCTTCATTCCCAATTCAGACCTGGTGCTCTGTTTTTTCATCCCTTCATCTGTAAACATCACAGTAAATATGGAACCCCCCTGTGAGAGAATTGATTTTTACAATCTGTGCAGCTTCATGCAGCAGCCTCTAAAGTACAAAAGGGAAATCGCTGAGTTATTAGTGATTTATTCCATGTAGCACACACATGCGTTTGCAGCACGTGAAGTTGCAGTCTGGAGATTGAAATTCAGCCATCAAATGTGATAATAAAATTTCTTAATTGGCTTGTAGTATTTCTAAAGAGTGAAACATCATATCCTTGTTTAAAATTAAATTCTAAGCAGCCTCTGTTTTCCACTTGTCAAAATAGCAGGTCTACCATAATTTAAAATTCATCCCTCCAAAAATGTTAAGATTTTAGCAGCATGGATCCAGGTAAACAGTGCAACACAGAAGAGAAGACTTGAGTCAGGTTTCAAAAATAAAGAACCACCACAAGCACTGCCTCATTTAAATGTGTATTCTTACACTCCATACCGACCTGAAATATTCAAAGATATTGAGTGGTCCAGGTTCAATGTACATCTGTACAGGTGCATCCTGTATTGACAAATTCAGTAGCACAATAGTAAGTGGCAATAGCCATGTAGTGCAGGGATTATCCAAGCTCACACAATATATAGCCACTTTTATGAGTGGGATTTTAATATACTGTGCCACTGATTTGAATTCAAGACCTATCCTTAAAAGAGAACCGTGTAGAAAGTAGGCCCGCATATTTTTCTGATCTTTATCTTCTTAAGAGTGAGCTGGAAGATTGACCACAGTGGCAACAAGGACAAATCAAATTCCATTGTCCTATCCAATCATCACTGCTCTCATTTATGTAACCTCATTATGCACTATGCCTTGTAACACATAGTGTACGTATAGAATGTTTGTGCCATGTCGTCAAAAGTCTTACAGCAAGTCTTAGGCCTAGAGTTTGGATCAGTATAATTCTGAGAAGTTCTAGTTCATACCACTGATCCAGTGATGAAATCTCTTTCATTACAAGTAAATATTCTCCCTTTTTTCTGCCTTTGGGATCGTTTTCATGGCTGTCAGGCACAGAGGTCTGTTTTTCACGTTTCTCTCAGGACTTGTCAGTCAAAGGTCTCTTCCTTTCAACTCCACTGTAGCATGCATTCATCTTTATCCATATATTGCATAGCATTAGCCATAAGGGCAGATGAACACCTGTTGAGTACTCTCTTCCAATACCTCATAAAGCTCTCTTTGTCCACACCAGAAGGTGCTCTTTGAACGTGAAGATCTTTTGGGATCATCTTATAGCTGATGTATACAGAAAGAGTATTGGCATGCCATCTGCTCTGAATCTTATGTAGGTCTTTCCACCTCTTCATGATCTCTGTTGAAGTCATTTCATTATTAAAAGTGTTTACCTTTAGCTCAGAGACTGTTTACATCTATATCATTACATAGCCCTCAAATATAGGTCACAAAAAATAATTGGACAGGTTTAAGGACAAGGCCTGTGATATTCTATATTTTTGTTACTGTCAACAAATCCCATGGAAAGACCAAAACCAACAATGTGTTTGTCCATCTCTTGATATTTTCCAGCTTCCTCAGCTTCTCTGTTATATTCATCATAAAGTCCATTAGTTCATAGTGTAGATGCTCAGATCTTTAATAATTCATCACAGCTATATTGTTCAATTTTTTTTAAATAGTTCCTTAATTTTCCAAAACAGCTATAGTTTGTAGCATGCATGATTCAGACATGAGTAAACTGTGCATTTAATAGGGCCTTTTTTCAGCCACAGATATGGTGCACTAGTTAGCATTTGCAGCAAATAGGGTGGTGTATATTCAATCAACTCAAAAAAAAAAAAAAAACATTCAAGGCACATATGAAGGGAACATGTCAGCCAGGGCAACAGTATGGTTCATGTATGTGTTTTTTTATGGTTTTTGGACAACAATACAGCTTTATGCCACTGGAACAAGCTATATAAGGCTTTGGCAATGCACAGAATACTTGTTACTAGCATCAATTTTATTGTTGGTTTTTGTATTTCTAACAGATTTGCTGACTAAATGTTGGAAAATGCAGAATACCACAGGACTTAACATATATAAAACATAACTAAAGTAATCTTATTTCATATGTGGTTGTAAATCCTTTGTAGTGTCCGCACACAGTTGTATTTCCCCTGTTGATGCTCTGCCAGGCCTGTACTATTGCCAGCTTTTTCCCTTCAGTCAGGTCTTTAGCACATGAAATACAACTGTCTAAAATCCAAACATATTTAAATGACAATGGTATAAAACTGAAAAAAAAACAGCAAACTCCCACATTTCAGAAGCCAGAACCAGAGACTGTTTGACATTTTTACTTAATAAATGGATTGAGGTCAGATGACTGACTTAGTAAATCAAGAATACTCCACTGTGTCGCCATGAACACATCAAAGTTTATTTTGTATGTTCAGGCCACTGTCCACTGTCCTAAACTTAGAGACTTATGTATTAAAAATGCTATGAGTCTCTCAGTTTTTCATTTCAAATACCATGTGCCCAAACAATGAAAAGGATGCCAGTCTTACAAATTTCTGACTACAGTGTAATTTATTACAACACACAAAATTCATTTACATTATAGTGACAAGTCTAATATATTCTGACTTTATATACAGTATAATGTTGCTGTGGTTAGATATATAATTGTGTTGTAAGTCATCTAATCAATATGAGACCAAATCAATATCTAATTGAATTGCAAAATGTACAATCAAAACCTAATCATACAGTGAAATCCTGTCAAATCCCACCCCTGCAGTCACTCATAGCTTTACATAAGGACCCAGTACATTGAGGATTCAGACAGGCGACAGCCAACATCCCTGAATTATTTTAGGCCCGGGCTCCTTTATTCCTCTTCAACTTGTGGCTAATCCCTGCTGGAGCTTTGCCTAAACCCCCTGGTCTAATAAAAACAGAGCTCTGACTGACACGGGGGACTGACCACTCTTCTCAAGTTAATTGAATGCTACAGTTATAATAGCATAGTGCTCAAACCCCCCCCCCCCCACCACACACACACACACACACACAAATACACACACTTGTGTGCACATGTGTGCACACAAAGATACGCAGGCATTAATGGGTTGGAAACATAATTAAGGATATATGTGTAGCTTATATGTACAGTATCGACACAGACACAAAATCTTATACACATAGTTTCACTTAATAGGCAACCACTCTGTGATTTATACAGCACAAATCTGCTGGTGATAATAACACTCCTGTCTTCTAAACCTCTGCACATCCTTAGCTGAACATGTGAGAACAGTTCTGAGGTTAGATGTTCGCATGGCTATGTTTAATAAGTTAGGGGAAAATCTGAGAGATGTGCCTGAGGGTGGAAATCATTTTCCCTTTTTCAGAAAAGGAATTTTATCAAACTTGTCCAGCAATCTGTGTTGTAATTGGCTTCAAGATACAAACAAACTCCAAACACCTCTCTTGGAGAGCAAGGCAGTCTTCATGGAACTCACTTGTTAAGTATATCCAGGGGGTGTATTGAAATCCCCAAACCAGCCAACATTGTGAGTATTGGATATGATTGCAGTATGAAATCCAGCATATCAAATACTTACATGAACATTTTGATGTGCCTCATATTGGACATGCTGTACATATAAACCCTGATTAAGAACAGCCTATGAGCCTGTGGAAAATAGGCTAAGGAATAAAATCTGTTATTTTCAATGAGTAGTTAGGTTTATAAATGCAATGCTGTTAGAGTAATGGCCATATGTAACTGGACAGTAACATAATTTTAATATCAGACTTTGAATTTGCAGCCAAATGCAGCCTTGCCATGTCCAAAAGTGAGTGCAGCAAATGAATTTACATTAGGACCCCTGTTTCTGCAAACATGGAAAAAGCAAAAAGAAAAAGAAAAAAAAAAACTTGCAAACACCTCCTAGGGCACTGATCCAATCTTAGTCAAAATTTGGGATCCAGCATCTGTGGATTTACATGACTAATACATGTCCCTTTGGTTCCCATTAGTCATTTGCACCCTGCTGAGTGCTGCTGGCAGCTGTGTTGTTTGTTACTACTTCTACTGCCTGGAAATGAGCTGGAGCTGTGAGACCAAGTCATACAGCAACTAAACTTGGTAGGTAGCTTTAAAATCTCCCTCGCTGATAATCTGATGCAAAACAAAACAGTGATAAACTACTACTATGCCACTAACTTCATGGTTAAATAACAGAAACAAAAAGTTTCCATTCCACAAATTCTTCTTGCATTGGTTGTTAAGCTTTCATCCCTTCCATTTTGCATCTCTCACATTTTTTACTTTTTAGTAAATGACTATTACATGTTTGCATATACAAACCTTTTGCTACTATACTAAAGTTTCACAAAACTGTTAATAAAAGCAGATGATATTTGCTCATCCCATCAGCTGAAAGGCATTCATAGAAATTAACAATGCAGCTTTCAAATTCTTCAAAAACCTGGCTTTGCAAGTGTGTTAACTGAACGACAGTGCATTCAACACATTTTTTTAGGCATTAGGAATACACACAGGGCATTTTGGGAGAAGAAATTGAATGAAAACATAACAGTTTATATGAAAACTTCATTGGGTTCCTTGAGTCAAATGACATCCAAGTATGTTTTGCATGAGTTGCATATATTTTCTTTATCATCAGGACAGAAGCTGTGAACACATTTTGTAGGGGAGAATGGCAAGATGTGTTTGGAAAATCAGTGGAAATTGGCAGCCATAATGGAGACAATTTGAGAACCAGTGAACCTCTCATGGGAATAGTGTTTCATTATGGCAATCATCAGTGTATCATGATGTGATCTTGTTCTCTAGCTTTGTCAAAGCTGAGACTGAGACTGTATGGAGACTTCAAGTTGGAGAACTAAGTAAGGCCCCAACCTTTATATGTGATCAGAAAGCATAAAAAGCTAGACTGTTGTATAGCAACTGCTAGAGAGGGTATGTACTGATTTAAACCATAAACAGACAGCAAGCCCTATGAAGTGAAACACATTGAAGGGGAAACAAAGGAATCTGTAATTGGGCAGTATATGGCATATTATAAAACAAATTAAGTTTTAACTGATGCCAGTTCACATATGAAAAGTGATTATCAGCCAATTTGTCAACCTCACAACAGTACATGAGAAGAAGGACTTCCCCAGGATACCTGCTAACAGCAATTAGTCATGTAGAAGGCTATGTTCAAGGGTCTAAACCCAATAATCCTAAGGTCATTAACAATGGCACAGAGCATCTGGAGGCTCATAATATTGAAGAAAGCAGACAATGAGGAAATAACCCCAGTTGTGAGGTATAATTGATTAGAGGTGACAAATTCAAGACCTTTATTTTGTCTGTTAGGATAAGTGGGTAAGAGTTCCAGAAAGATCTTAATATATCCCCATCTACCAAAAAAATAAATAAATAACAGTATAAACAGCCTCAGGTTACCAATGCTGGGAGGTTTATATACTAATCATATATTCAACATATTTCCATAGATTAGCAGGTTTTAGAGGAGTGTGAAGCCATATTTAGCAAAGCTAGAAGCATGATTCTAGGGAGGTCCACCACTTAAGTCCCCAATAAAATATCTCAACATCATCATCATACTGAATTTTCATGAAATTTTACAGATATTCATGGTGCACAGGGGATGAATTCTGTTGACTTTAGGTATCCCCCAGCTTTTCCTGTGATATGACCAAGGGGTCAAGGGTTTCACTGAACCTGTAAAATATCTATCTATATATATATATTCTACCACGGGAATTGGCATTTAAAAAATTGCTAACTCATTCATGATTCCCAGATGATGTGTCTTAATGTTGACATTCTTGGTTTTGAAATATCTTAGCAACTGTTGGATGGATCGCCAAGAAATTTGGTGAAGATATTCAGTGCCCAGAGGATGAACCTTCATGAATCAGCAGTTACAGGCACCACAAGGTTGACAGTTGTGGTTCAGAACTAAATATCTCAACACCTGTTGGATAGATTACAATGTATTTTGATACAGACATGGTATTTGTGAACTTTGGTGAGCCCCTGACTTCCACTTCACACCTTCACGTCAAAAGTTCAACTTGTCAGATGCTTTGGTTTATCTATGTGACAGTTTTATTTTCTTTATGGTGAACATTGCAGTCTCACAGAGCCACTGGTGGTCTGTAAACTCTTAAGTCCTCTTTCTTTTCTTGTTTAGGTTATTTTTCATGGATTTCAGTTTATGTTTGAGTTAGACTATAGATCAGCATTCATCTGTGAAAGAAAAATAAAAACAACATTTTTGCAAGTCCCCTTTTTATGAATGCCTTCATTATTGTCAATCAATGCCCACTGTGCCTTTTGAATTTTGTATCACTGGAAGCCATTGCTGATAGCTCAGTATTACTTTTTGACAAGGGAAAATTGTTTGTATTTTTTGGAAAAGAAATATAACTCTAGGTGGCTAGAAATGGATGATGCATGGCCTGTAACAAAAGGGAGGAAATTGAAAGTTAGAGAAATCCTCTGACAAGGCTGATTTGTTTTTATCATTGCCTGAAGCCTTGTTCGGTTGATTCAAACAGGTTCAGAAATGTAAGGGCTAAGTGGGCACAGGGAGACGGGAAAAAGAAAACTGAGAAGGTCAAAGGAAGATGAGGCACAGACAGAGTTCATACAAAGGGAAATGGAGGTAGATAATGTAGTAAAATCCAGCTGAACCTGTGCTGTATATGGTGAAGTAAACAGGTCATGATCCTGAAATTGAAATAAGGAGTACGTGTACAAGCAGCACATTTTCTGGAGCTGTACATTTTGGTGACTCTTAGCAGTAAGCCCTTCCAAAAGATAAATTCACAGATACATTTGCAAATCACTCCCACAGAGATGAAATGGTCAGCTGTCATACCAAATGAAAAGAGAAAACTTTGAGACATTTTCACTTTTAATAACATTAATTATGTAGTCATCCTCTATCTTTGATAATGTCATCTCTTTCAAAGGTATTCTTGGGCCCCAAATGATTTTTCAGGTCAGGCCTCTCATACTGTCAAGGTGACAAATTGGAATATAGCTATTTTCCCAAAATGTTTCACTTAACATCTGATGGAAAATACCATAATAATGTATATTTATTAGAAATAAAAGAGTGTGTGTGTATTTATTTATTTTAATTTTTCAAAGAAAGCCAAGTCCAGAGGGTGCTGCAGGTGCAGTTTTACATAAACATCTTAACAGTAGTAGTCATGATAAAGAGACATACAATTCAGTGCAAGTTAAGTAATTTTCTTGCATGTTCTACAAGGATACAAATACATCAAATTACTTATTCTCAAAACAACTCACAGTCAAAAGTGGCATCAGATTTAGTGATGACAACCATTTGTCAACAAAATAATTCTTGCTTGATCTTGTTGAGATCTCTGAGTATCACTTCGGTTACTAAGCTAACATAAGCTAACTAACACGGTTTCACAGATATTGATATGTGCTGAAAAACATTGCAGAAATTATGAGTGCTTTTTACTATTAGCTAACATTAGCTGTTGGTCAGTACTTGAGTTAACACAGCTCCAGCTGTGTAGCAAGAAACCCACCTCTACAGTTAGCCAGCGCTAGACCTTTTATCCACTGACAAAATCCTGACATTGTTCAGGTTTTTAGGCCTTTGCAGACAGTATTGCACACTGACCATGGCAACATAGTTGATAGTTTCAAGGTTTGGCTAACTAACAGAATACTGATCTGAGTTGATTGCAGGTAAGATCTAAAAATGAGAAGTCTGGCAATATTAGTCCTGCTCTTGATCTTATGAGGACAATTGGGTGCAGTGAGGTCACAGTGATTGGACATTTTAGGGAGTTACTGATGTAATGGCCTGCTCTAGTTCAGACATTGCAATTGAAATTCACGGAATGACTCATACTTTAAAGAAAAAAATAAGCACAAGTCTGCTATACTGCTTTTCAAACTAACTGGTTGACATGTTGGTTAAGAGTCAGCCATGACGTTGTAACATCCTGTCTGTTCATGCGATATTTCTTGTTTTATTTTGATATACTCACCTGTCCTGTTGTTTCAGTTTCCTGCCTTGTGTGTTCTCTGCCCTTGATCAGCCACACCTCCCCCTGGTGTTAGTGTCACCCATGTATACTGTATACTTCTCTGTTTCCCTTTATCCCTTGTCTTTGTTACCTAGTGTGTTCATAGCTCTCTAACATTCTTTCCTAGTGTTTGTTCTCATGGTTATTGACTTTGATTTGTCTGAGTTTCTGGATGTTTGCCTGCTCCCTGTCTGCCTTTATTAGCCCTGATCAGACTGCTTTCCTGTGTATACATTTTTTTTATATTTAGATTTTGTATTGTTACCCACCTGCTGTGTCTGAGTATCTATTCCTACCAGATTTGTTACAGATGTAGGTGTAGTATCAGAGCAGAGCAGATGATAAATGTCACAGTATTTGTAGCAATTAGTTAATTATACCTCAGGATGAAGCAAGCCAGTCAAGACATATGCATTCTCAGGGGAAAATTACTGCAACTGCATCAGCCATGTTGTTAGTGCCATTAGTGCATAGTTAGTATTCACTTTGTAATGTCTTGCAGTTTTTAATCCAGTGAACGGCTGAGAATATCATGTTGTCCTTCTGTCAGGACCAGCTGCTGTGACATGGCAAAGCTGGTAAATAGACTTTGCTTAACTGGATTATCTGTAAATTCATTTTTAATGGTGTAAGATACAAGCAAGACAAGCAAGTACCCTGTTTTTATGTTAAAATACAATTCCATAAAGTGTTTCCCTCTTGTTCCAATTTCCCCCTCTTTACTTCTTCCACAGTTTAAGTCGTAGATACCAGATATGTCCATTTCAATCATTAACTGCTATTGTCGCAATTCATTTTCACTCAACTTAATAGTAATTCTCACCTGCCAGATACTGCAAGATGTTTACACCAATGCATAAAACACCTTGTATGGCACATTTTTATACAAAAGTATACAACATATACATAGCATGCATGACTCCTCATTTTCTCATCAACAACATTCACCATCAGACCCACACAGAATTCAGCAAAGCTGAATTTAGGCACAAAACACATATCTGCGAACAGAAGCTGCAGCTGAGGCAGATTTCTTACTTCTGTATAATGCTATTGTGTGGAGTTTGTCTGTCCTATAGGAATAATGCAGACATCGTGTCAAAGACTGAATTGCTACACAAGATGTAACACATTTAGTCTGAGGTTCTGCCTGCTGTTTGAACTGTGTATTGTGCTATTTTGTTGTGTCATGCTGTTCTGTTCAGTCATTGGTTGTGAGCACATGAAGAAAGATGTACTGCTTTGTTTGTCAGTACCTTTATTAACAAGTATAAAAAGTGCATTAAATGTCATGTTTCCATGATGAATGCCTCCCAAAAGCAAAAAGCCAATTAAGTCCTTCCCAGAAGGTTACATTTTCCATAGAGGGAGGCCTGAAGGAGAAATCAAATTCCAGGATACTGAATCCCATAGATCCTGTAGAGGTTGTCACCCACTGATTAGTTCTTGTGTCTACATCCTCAGTGCCAGACAATAGCCTCCCTGCAGTGAATAATTAAGGTTTGCCGGCACTATGTTTTCCCTATTCCCATTGCAGGATCACTAAACACTCTACTCCTCTAAGGATGTAGGTCTCTGCACGTCATTAGAGGTTTTACTTGCTGAGATGACAGACATGTTGAGAGATGTGTTGATGAACTTTCTTAGCCACCCTGCTGACTTCAATGCAGTACAACTGAACGTTCACTTAACAGGTTTGACAGAGATCTTAAAAAGAAAACACACCTTCCCATTTGAGCCAAAACAGAAGCTTATGCTACTCTGACAAACAGTATGAACAGCCTAAGGAAAGCAAAGACAGGCGAAACCTTACACAAGTACATTTAAAACAGATACTTGATTGAGCACAAGACACCATTAAAATCTGAGGCCACTTCCACATTGCGTTAACACAGGATAACTAACAAGTTTTGAGTTTGGATGTAAAAGTTAGATAACTACGATGGTGCAAGTGCATGTAATGACTGCACTTTCAAGAGAAGTACTTTAAAGTCAGATCATGCTTAATTGTAAACCAGTGGGAGGAGGTCAAAATGTGCAAAATAAAATCTAATTTCATAATCTGATTTTATGGTTTTAGTTGATCTTCTGGCAGCAACATGTTGTGCAAGAACTAAAAAACAGAAACTGCTTTTGAAGAAAGTAGATTACTTTTATCTTGTTTTGCTCCAAAATTAATGTAATAAAAATTATATAGGTTCTAAACTAAATGGCGGTTTCTGTCATGCTGCAATTAAAGAGAAGTGTTATTGTGACAAGATAAAAAGAAGTGGCCATGTGTCCAGACACCAGAAGATTCTGATGTGCAATGCCAAATTTCAAGAATGGTCATATATCATATAAAAATAAAGGAAGGCGGGTTCCTGTGTGAATAACTGTGACTTTTCAAGTGTAGGAAATTTATGATATTAAACTTACAAAATTCATGAATGAGGGAGCGTTAAAGGTGACAGACAGAGCTGGTTTTATGTCCTTAGAGGCAAGTCCGAGTCAAGTCACAAATAATTGAAGACAAGTCCAAATCAAGTATGAAGTGTGTCAGAACAAGTCTCAAACCAAGTCTTAAATATGTAAAGTCTCACAGAAGGCATGTCCCCAGGTCTCATTTCTGCAATTTACTGGGTGTATGTCTGACTGGATTCCAAGTCTCAAATCTACAGGTCTGTTAACATTTAATATTTTTAGGCAGCCTGCTGTAACTGCAATGCAATGATGGAGAGTTATTTTGCACAATATTTCTTTTCAGAAATATGAGTCACTAGCACAAGGTTCCTTACATCCCAGTATTTCCATTTCAATAGCATTCTCGCTTTCACTGGCTGCTGTGTAACTATGCACAGCTATGCATTCCATTTCCCCTCTGCTCGCAGTCACATAAAGCAGTCTTACACTTTTTTGTTGTATTTTTAAAGGGGTGCAGCAGCTCTCTTTTCAAACCTTCAAAGGCTTACTGTATGCAACAGTATAAGACATAAGTCAGAGGAGGAGAATCAAAGTGTGCTGTCAGTAAAAGCTGTTCCATGGTTTGTGGTCTTGTTTCAATTATCCTACAACACAACTGTTCTGCAGACATCAAAAGACTGGAAGTGCTGGGGTGAATCATGCCAGGGATGAGAATGGGTAGGGGCTTTGTTTTCACCCGAGACCGAGGACAGGAGGATGGCAAAGTCACAGGAGATTTACGAGCTGGTGTTCACTGGTCTTTAAGAGGATGCATAAGGGAGTGTGCTTAATGATTTATTACCTCATGCCACTGTGGAAATCAAAATGGATTTTAGAATCTGCTCAACTCTTAAATCCAGACCTGCAAGAATGTGATTTATGAAAGTGACATCAGGAGCACTGTGTGTTCCACTGTGTGTCTTAGCAAGCATGTGTGAAATGGCATGTTGGCCTCATTAAGCACATTCAAGTTATGTACAGTGCAATGCATTTTTTTTTTTATGCAAGCGTTTCATGAAATGCTGTTTTCACATCTGCTATCTGCCTGTCTTATTATGCTATTAAACAGGATGAATCACAGACAAGTATCCATTTACAGAGTCAGTTATGCAAACATATAACATGGCATAACATAATAAAGATGTAGACAACTTGGGTAAAAATGTTGAGGTTGTTTGCACTGGTGGTGATGAGAATGGAATAGTCTGTCAGATCTGGTGTCATATTTGGTGTTGTGATAACTTGATCAATTCAAAGTTTGATCAAACAAATGAAAAGCAAAAATGTTAAGCCCTGAGAACAGTCAAGGAAAAAGTATTTTGGAAAATGTGACAACTTATTTGTGCCAGAGTGGGGAAAGAACCTAATCCCTAGAACATGGAAGCTGTGATGACAGAGCAGTCAGGGGCAAATCTACCTCTCACAAAGAATTGAACATTTAATAAACATGGTGATTTCATCTTAGAGGGTCTAGGCGTGGAAATGTGGAGAGTATTTACCTTCAAGTCCCTCCTCCCTTTGAAGTAAAGTTTTTCCCACTGGTGTTCAGACACGCACTTCAAAACAAAATACAGGCAGGAAATTGTTTCTGAAATCTAGAACTCCAAACGCAAAGTCAGTCAAGCGTGAGTCACTATTATTGATCAAAAACCCTGTTGATCTCCTGCAGATATATTAAGGGTTTTTCATTTAATTTTTTTTTATTGTTTCCCAAGTTGAATTGAAACAAAGTCCTGTAGTCCACCCATACAGGTGTTTTCACTTATTCTGCCTGGTTTACCTCAGTTTGTGCATGTGTAGACTACTATTGATTGACACTTCATTCACACTTGATTAGCTTTTTTGCACCAGTTGCGCTGTGGCAATTTGCCTTATCATTCTTAGTGGTACGTGTGGCTTCGTGACATCATGTAATCTCTTGCAGAGCTCCACCTAACTTCAACCTGAACAGAGGTTTAATCAGATAGAATAAGTGGAGGCCTTGTTCAGGGTACTAGCCAAAATTATTTTTATTTTTATTTATTTATTTTTTTATTTTTTTATTTTTTTTGCATATCCTGATTGTATCCAGACACATTTGATTTGAAATTTGGTTTGAAATGTGACTCCAATCAGAGCTCTACAGATGCGTCTCAGTCTGGCTCTGGCTGCTCAAATCAGACTGAAATGTGACACATAATGAAAATGTTTTTATGGTTGGGGCTGTTCCACCCTCTTTTCCCTTTTTGTTTTTCCCCTCCCTTATGTGCATTGTTTGTCCTTGTTCATTAACTGTGTGTTTGTCTCCTGCTGGGTGTGGCTTCCCAGTTCCTGCTCCCGCCAATTCTCCTGCACACCTGCTGCTCATCACCTCATCAGTGCCACCTGTGTGCTGTGCTGCAGTATTTAAGCCTGGCTCCTCCCTCAACACGTTCCCAGTTCATTCAGCCAACCTCAGTAGTAATGGTGTAGACAAGCTCTCAGTTTTTCCTTTTGCCTGTTTTTGCTCTTACTTATAAGACATCCCCTGTGCTTCAGACCCTGTCCACCAGCTGCACCTTTTGTTTGCCGCATCCAGTTTTGTGCCTGTCTTTTGGATTGTTCCTCACAGCCAGCTCTGCCCAGCCTAACCCGGCCCTCAGCCAGCTCCAATCATTACCCTCCCCTGCAATGGCTGCTCCCTTTACCTCCCTGATCAGACTAAAGACACTGGCTTCCCACAAAACTTTTAAACTGCTTTATGTCTCACTTCATGTTCTGCTTTTGAAAAGAATGCTACAGACATCAAATTAAGAATGACAGTATACGTAGTTACTGTTGCCTACATCACTACAACAGCAACCTATGGTTGGAGATGTCTGGACAGACAAATCCAATCTGATCACTTGCAAATAACAGTGCAGACTGTCCAAAGATCTGATTGGAGAAACCAAATCTGATGTGCCTGCAGTCTGAACAAAGGCCCCAAATACCTATGGAAAACATTTAAATTGATCATGAATGATGACCACATATTTTGTTGTGAGGATAGTTAGATTTAAAATTAGTAACCAAAAAAGATGCATCAGTCAAAGTTAGGGTCACAGTAGTGGGACATCAGGACACAATTTCCAAAAGTCAGATATGCAGTGGAGAAAGAACTTAAGGAGACACGCGCACAGTTCATAAATGTGACTGGCAGACACCTGCCAACACCACAGAACATCCTAGCACAGATATCAGGTATCATCTGACAGGCTCACAGTGATTAGAAACTCGAATGATATCTTGGCTGGAAAATAACACTATTCAAGTATCCAAAATAAAGTGACTTAAATGTCACGCAGTGTCATCTAATTACATGCACATCAACTGTTTAGGAAACTAGATTAAAAACGTCAAAGAGAAACACAAACTGTTTTTCTTTTTTTTTCCAATTTGGCATTTTCCTGACACAATTAGTTTTATGTTCTTGGCCTTTTAAGTGTAGCTGTTTTTACAGCTTCAGGGTTTTGAAACACTCTTGTGTGATGATGCACTTGAAATAAACTTTGACTTGTCTCGACTTGACTTGACCTAGGGCTTCCTCTCACCTCTTGGGAAATAATTAAACTACTGAATCCAACAAAAGCTCTTACTCTGCTTGTAATCACAAGTTAAAGGATAATTCCAGTATTTTTTTTAACCTGTGTTGTTGTGTGGTACTTTTACTTATGTAGGTTCTGAATACTGAATACTTCTGCCACTGAAAGTCACACAAAACCACAAAAAACTAATCAACTGAGGCAGTGATATTACAGCACCTTCTGTCTTCTGCTTGGTAGAGTTATTGTTTAGTAAATGGAGTTTGGAATCTTATCCATAATGTTGTCAGACAATTACTGTGATGGTTTGAGCCTGTCAGTAACAAAAACAGTCACTTTTTTAGACCTACTTTGATGTGGACAATTGCCTTTGGATTACATAGCAGCAGTTGCCAGGTTCTTGTTTAATACTGCACCAATTTTAAAGATTTTTGTCTGCATCAATCATTTATACCCAACATGGAGAAATAAGGCCCAGGATTAAAATCGAGTGTACATGTTTCACCAGTTAGACCCATTGTTGCATTCCTTGAAAAGATAGTGGAATAATGAAATGACTAGTATGAAATCTGATTGTCAGTGTGTGCTGACAGGAAGACTGTAGAAAATGCAGTGTGCAATTTCCAGGATTAGACAGACTGACATGTAAAAGGTGGCAGAAGAAGCCGTGTGATCACTCTGTGCAGAGGAAAAGAAAGATGTTCAAAGCAGTGCTGCTGTGCAGAGTGTTGTGCGACCAGTCATGCAGCAACTGGAGAAAGAAAGGTTGTCTGACTTTATTAAGCATCAGGCAACAGAATCAAATTTCACGGTGTGGTTTATTCAGCCTCATCAGCCTGTGAAAATGGCTACAACAGAATGATGTTAGCATTGCTTTATGTTTGCTGATTGTACACGCAGCTTTCAACCATGGAGGTAGAGGAGCTACGTTAGGAGGAGCAGCAGGGCAGTTAGCAGATCCCACTGCTATCCAACCAGACCCCATCCATTCTGTCATCACCTCCATCTACCCTGCCATCCAGTCTCCACACAGCTCTTGTGTTCTCAGAGGGACAAAAAGAAAATTTAATGCACCTGATGAGGCCATTGTTGAGCGAGAATTTCCTTTTTGATCTCCTGTATCAGAGAGGAAGATTCTGCAAACAGTAATAATAAATGCATCATTGCATGTCTTCAACACAAATGGCACTTAATGGCAGCAAAGTCCTTATGAATGCTCATAAAAAAGCTCAGGAGCACAAATAGATGTCAAGGAGCACCCTATGTTTGTGACTTATGTAGTCATCCCCCCTTTTATTTTTGGCTGGAAAGAACAGACGCATATTTTATGTGATGGTCATAATGTTTATACAGCAATTATGCTTTGTAGCTAAGTAATGCAGACAGTGTTTATGTGGGGCAACATGAACATGTCTGTGTTTGCAAAACATTGCAGCTTTGTTTATGTACAACAGAGTGAACAGATGATGTTTAGAACTGCAGCTTCTGGTTTGGTTCAGGAAAAAAAATGGCCAGTTGGTTGATGAGAAGTGATTCTCAAGTGATTTTTTTTTTTTTTTTTTTTTTTTTGGTAAAACAGCAATTTTCAAGATCAAGAATGGACTTTCAAGATCAATGATGGGTACAGGTATTAAAACTGGGGAAAAGTGAAATATTATGTATATTATATAACACAGAATATGACCAGAACATTTTTGAGCCAGCAAAACCTGAAAGCAATACTCAACTACACTCGCAATATTTTCACACATAAGAATTTCAGTGCAGCACTTGAAGGTTGGCCAAAAGCAGCACTTCACTCACTCGCCCACCTTCTGTCAGTTAAGTTTTTTTTTTTTCAGCATCTTACTTATTTTTCTCAGAGGAATAAATGATGGAGCAGAGGAGGAGGAGGATGTTGTATCAGTGAGTGTAATGGGACATTTAAACAACTGTTCAAAATATGCAAATGCACTTCAGTTTTGAGTGTGATCCCACACAAAAATACAGTGAGTGATTGTGTAAATTCTTGGGAGGCCAGCCAAGACAAGAAAACTCACAACTGGAGGATACATACTAGTCATCACTCTCACTCATCACCACATGGAAAATCTGTAGCTTGCCTCAAAGGCACCCATTAGTAAAACTGGTTCTCAAGTGCTTATAGTCCTTCACACCTTGGCATAATGGAAAGTTAGTGACTAGAAAACTTGGCCACATGATAAACTGTGACCCTGGTGGACTACAAATGGCCTGGCACACTCACACTACATTACTGCACACTGTCATAGTGGCCAACTTACCAACCTCCACTGAGCTCAGTTCTTCTCTAACAAGCATAATACAGTAGAGGAGGTTTGAAGTGTGGATCCTAACATACAAAGTGTGTTCCCATAGTCCTGCTATCATCATGCAGATTTGCCACCTTCTGTTCATTGTTTTTGTTTTGTGACAGCAGAGAAAAATCTGTAAAGCTTTTATTGACTTAAATGTAGCAAATCAATATACAGTCCTAACCCACCTAAACACCACATTGTCTTTTCACCCATCTACGTACACTTGGTATGCAAGGTCAGTGTTAGCTCTCAGGTGCTTTGTTCACAACAGACAAAACACTTCACGGTGATAAACGGGCAGTAACGAGTGATATTACCACTCTTAATAGTCTCTCATTAAAATGGGTGTAGCGATGCTGACGTGGGTGCATTATGAATATTTTACCTATTTGTCACTATTACCTGGACACACAGATTGACATGTGTTACTTTATGATGAAATAAAATGACAGTGTTGGATACAGGCACAAGGCCACGAATACAATACTGATGTTACGATGTAAGTCATTAAACACTAACAGATATATTATAGGAATATGTAATACTGGATTTTGTATGGATGACTAAAGGCCTAAAAAGGCCTAAATGTATAAAAAGCCAAGGAACATGCCTTTAATTCTACAGGACATGTTGAGAAGTATATCTCCACAAGGATACAAGGATCAACTTGGCATTAATGGACTTGTCTTTGTGTTTGTGTCCATAATTAAGAATTCCCAGAGTCTGCAGGCTACATTAACTCTGACTGCACCACACACTCCATTTGTACCTTCATGCATCCATAATTCACTCATTTTTCCTACAGACTGTTCTTGTGTTGCCTTGGGCAGCACTCATATCCACTCACAGGTGTATGTGTATGTGTGTGTGCCTGTGCAGACTCAACCATTAGCCCACACACAGCCGCACACTCTGGCTCTGGCCCCATTTTGTGGAGTTTCTAATATCCTTGTTTTTTTCTCTCTCTCTTTTTGTTCTTTGTACTCTTTTTCTCTCTGCTGTGTTTTGGCCACTTATCTCTGCGAAACATTTTGTGACAAATGGGTTAAATTTTCATATTCTCCTCTGATGCCACCTCGTTCTGAACTTTCTGAACGCAGTCTTAACATTAGAATCTAACCTAAGGGGACTTTATTACTCACAACTGACTTCATGCACAGAATGGATTAATTATAACATGAAATCTTATGAAATCATTCGAGGGCTTCATCATTGCCAGAGATCAAGGGAGAGAGAAGCTTGCAGACTTTTGTGTGGGAACGTATGTGTCAGTGTATTTGGGTTTATTGAGATCATTACAGGCTCCGATATAGGTGCAGAAAATTGAAGACTCAACAGTGAGGTTTCAAGGTAATCACTCTATAGGTAAGGCTGAAACCAGGAATGGGCAAAAAATGTAAGGGATCATAACATGAATGGGAATCCAAAGTCAGTCCTGTTCTGGTACTGGCCCAAATGTGTCCATAGCACATACTGGCAGACAAAAACTGTCAAGTCCTGAAGGCTGACACCAAATCCCTTTAATCATTCTGTCTTATACTGGCTTAAATCATAATAACTTTATAGTACACTTCATAAGCAAAGTTTCTGCTGTTTGTGATTAAACTGAGACATCTGGTTTATTTTCCTAAATGAAAAAAGGAGTTCTGTTTTGGTATCTGTACCAAAACTATTGAAATTTAGTTTTGTCAGCACAAGCATCTGAATATTCCAAACAGTACCAGCTGTATATAGCTGGTAGGTATAGCTGTAATGAATCACTGGTTTTGCATGTTTAATCCATCTTTGTTCTGTTAATGTTGCACTGTTGTATTACGCATTCACATATTTCCTGCACTTGGCAGCAGGAGATGTATAATCCCTCGTCAGTGGAGTCAAGACAACCCCCGGTTGCATAAGGGTTAAAAAAAAAAAAAAAAAAAAGTTGCATGCCACATTTGCATTGATGCAGCCCTCTAGTATAAAGAGTAAACAAAGTTTAATTCACAGTCTCTATTAGTAAGCAGGCCAACCTGGATGCCATCTGGCTCCCCACTTACCACTAGCTACAAATTTCTATCAGTCAATTCCCAGGAAGGGACATGAATCACTGGTTACATCAGTTGAGCAGATGCCAGTGAGCACTACGCCTACAGATATCCTGCAGTGGCAAATCAGCAACAACAAGCAGAGGCAGGAAGCTACATACATTGGACAACAGCAACAAACAATAGGATTTGCCACAAGGAATAAATAATAATCAGATCACAGCACAATTACAGATTAACCTACATAGAGTATACACAAACAAACCCAGAAATACAGGGTGAGGCAAAAAGTAGGTGAACAGCAGATTCCAGCAGCTGTCTTAATTACCCTTGAACTAAACTGATGATTGGATTATAAGCAACAGTGAAATAACTCAGCGTGACATTAAAGAACCACAAGAAGGTAGTTACATCTTCTGTGTGTGTGTTTCATAAAACAAAACAATACCTTTAGTCTGCTGAGATGCAGTTTCTGGTGCCTCAGAATTTGTTTGTTAGCAAAATGGGATGAAAGCAAACTTAGCATTAAAGTCTGATAATATCAGACAAGTACTATATTATAGTACTTGGTTTGCAACATAAAAATTGTTTGTGTTTATTTGGGTTTTGAGAAACTTAAGGCAAGTAGGCTAAATTTGTGGTGTGATATGGTGTAGCAAGGTAGGAAGGAGGCAAGTCCAGGTTACATTAAATTTTGTGATGCTGAGTCTATATAATTGTGTTCCCAAAAGCTGTGTGAGATTAGCCACATTTGGAATGTGATAGCTTTCTCAACCCATCATTATATCAATAAATTGTTTGAGCTCCAGTGGTTTTACTTTTAAAATATTTGCTCACTAAGCTTACACCATGTAGCTATGACATTGACACAAGTTACATACAAGTTGATGTAATGTAATAGGCTTCCTCTGACAAAATAAAAGCCATGTTCTGCTATTGCAGAAGATTTATTTGTACACTACACAATGCTTCTTCTGTGCCTTTGATCACTTTATTTAAGTTACACTCAAACCTCATGTTGTTTACACCCTCTGGGTGCAAGCGCTAAATTACAACACAAAGGCCATTACAGGATATCATCTCCAATCACTGAGAGGAGACATGGGACATTAATCACTACAAAATGGTATATAACACACATACGGAAGCAGAAATGCATGCAGATGTGAACACAAAGGTGGGAGTATGCCACAACAGACAGCCACACATTTGCATACACTTCTATTCACACATTTTAAGAGGAGAACTAAAGAAAATGATGTTTTAGCATCCCAAAAATCATTGAAAGCTTACATGTTTTAAGGACATGCATAATGCAGAGTGGTAAGAAAACCTGTAGTGCTGTTGTGCAAGTGTGTGAAAGTCCTTTGTGCCTGCACAGAAATGACAAATTGCTCTTGGTTAGCAGTGTTTAAATCCATCTACACATACCCTCAAAAGCCATTGTATCTGAATATATATTTCATTTAAAATGACTTATAGTATTGACCTTCGTGCCTGTGCATTGTAACTGAAGATTAACTAATGACTACTTGTTAAATATCCCCCAATTTTTCATGGCAGGATAATTAATGAAGTAATTAAGCACATGGTATGAGTGCAGAATCATCAAAAAAAAAAATTCAGGATATTTTTCACTCCTCTCTTCCTCTGTCCTCTCCTTTATTTTCCCTTTCTCTGTGATACATCTCAGATTATTTCCCTTGTGTTAGCCACTGACAGCTTGCCCTAGCCAATTGTGCTGTTACTGTCCAACAAATCCATTAGTTTGGCAAAATCATTCTACAAAATAGAAACAAACCAGCACAGACCAGCTATTAAACATGCATATGAAACACATAAAAAATAGTACTCTCTCTCTCCTCTTCTTTTCTGCAATGTTTTGAAAATGCCCAGAGGACATTTGCCTGAGGTGAGACAGAGCCTTACTTCACGACAAGCATTTGCTGCTGAACTTTATGAAGCATGCATTTCTGCTATTATCTTATAGTGTATGACACGCATACTGTGTGATTTAAGTCATACCCAAAAAAATTCCATCCATTAGTTATATCCACTCATCCTTTAGAGGGCTGTGGGGAGCTGGAGCCTGTCCCAACTGACGCTGGGAAAAGGGTGAGGTACACCCTGGATCCAGAACCTTCTTGCTGTGAGGTGACAGTGCGAGCCAATGGAGAAAAACCTTCAGGTTGGGTGAGGTCATTGCAAAAGAAGAGGACGCAATGAGATGATATCATTAAAGAGTTCCAGTCAAACCACAAATGTGTGGTTGAAATATCTTGTTTGGAATTGAAAGCCTTCAGTAATTCTATGTAAATTCCATATCTTAATCTGCCACCTATCAAACTACCACACAAATACATCTCTTTTTTATACCAAGCCTGAAAAAATGTTTCAGCAAGAGTGTCATTAGGAGCGAGAATAATCAGGGTTAAATAAGATTTGATAACTTATTGGACTTGGAACATGACAATGTGCATTGATACATTATAATGTATCTCTGTAGCAGTCAAACCTGCACAAAGCAATGTCTTCATCCACATTCACTGACGTCCTGTGTAATTATGAAGTTAAGACTGCTGACTTTATGTAAAGTGATGAGAAATGAGCTTGTGATGAGGACCTTGCCTGGAGCAGCTCTGTGGATTTATGTCCTCTCTCATTCATGAAACACCCCTCCACATACAATTTAGAAGAGGGAACAGAGGGAGAAGAAGAAGACATAAAAGAGGGGAGGGAGAAAAGAACTAACGTGTTAGATGTTAATAAGAAGTTGTCACAACAGATAGTCAGACCTTATATCAGCTATGCAGAGGCTTTGGGAGATCTGCCAACAGACCTGAATAAAGCTCTGGTCCACTGGGGCTTGAGCTTTCATGGCCACAAAACTAAACTTCTCTGCTGCTTTGTTACCTTTCTTCTTCTAGCACAACAAACACTTTATCTCTACTATGACCCTGTCCACCAAAACTGTCATAAATCTCTCATTTCCAATGGCTGGCACAAACAGCAGGTAAATTTCCCTCGTCCTGTTTTATGCACATTTTCAGCATTGCACAAGCTCGCATATCAGATCCCGTCCAACCAAACCAGTTTTAAACATCATCCACACGTGTCCTGCTCCTGTTATTTCTTAAACACATCATTATCACTAACTGAGGGTTTTTAAATCATCGCCTTTAAATCATCTCTATTCTTTATGCATACTAGGGACATTTCAGTGTACCACCTATCGTGATGGACCCCTTCCCACTTCGACAGACCTCCAGGGCTTAACTCGTTGATCATCGGAAAGTTATCAGTGTTTGTATTAATACCTTGTCACATTGAACACCATCCTCTGGTCCTGGAGATATTTCTGCTTACTTCAGGGACACTTTGGAGCCCATCAACCTCAGCTTGCTCTCTGTGCTGTGAAAAGTTGACTCCTCTCTGTTGGAATAAAAGAAGAAAAGGGGGAAAAAAAACTTTTGAAAAGTCTTTGCCCTCCCTTGATCTCAGCTTCTTAGTAGCTAAAGACCTGTTTTTTAGCTGCTAAAAGGAAAAAGTAGCATCAAAAGCTCTTCAAGTGGATGGAAGGAAATCATTTTGTAACATTTAAAGAATTTAGCAAGGTTGGACTTAGAACTACCCTTCAGTGATTATTTCCCTTTGAATCCACAGTCTGGCAAGTATTTAGTTTTAATGCAGCTTCACTGAAAGAAAAACAGGAATTTGGTCTTTTTCTTTGGAAATGTCCTGGACTGATTCTCCGTCGTTACCTGTCAGGTTGATGGAATTTACTTGAGCCAGCATTGTCTGATGTCCATTCATTCATCCATACATCCATCTATCCACCAGCTGTCATCATCCTCTCTAAACTGACAAAAAAATATATTTAGAGCTTAATTTCTGCCAGATCCTGACTGATCCAGACTGTCCCACATTGGGATCGCCACCTGTTCTCTGAGGTCCACACTGGCACTCCCTCTGTCACTATCTGTCAATACACTTTCTGAAATATTACATGTTCTCATTCTGTCATAGTTTCATTACACATTAGTCATTTCTTCTGTGAGCATTTCTATGGGAATCACTGGGGACTGTTGCCACGCAGACAGACAGTCCCAAATGGGGATAAAAGTAAATTTAACTTCTAGCCTCGACTCTTAGATTTTTTTTTTTCATCTGCAACTTAACCAGACCAGGTTTACTGGATGAGGGAACTCAAGCTCCACATATCTAGTACCTCTGTGCACTATATGCTGATAAACTGTATTGCAGTTGTTTTTGCAGTCTAATTATTTTGGCATATTACTACTAAAGCCAAGACAAGTGGGTGTTGAGCTGTGTGGTAAAAAGAGTATGACTCATAAAATCCTCTGAATGGGCATCTGTAGTCCAGGCTGGTTTTGTTACTGCACATACACGAGATGTTTTCCAAAGTGCTTCAGGTAAAACATTTTTGATTCATTCTTTTTTTTTTTTTCCTCTCCATCTCCCCAGTCAAATCAGCATTTTCTGAGGGATCTCTCTCCAAGGGAGTTATGTTGTTTTTTAAATTAACTATCTGATTACTATTTGCATCCATAAGTGCTATTTTATCATAATCTTACTCATAGCGTGCCTTCAAAAAATTTGGGTAAGCTCAATTTCCAACAGAAATATGTAGACAAACTGATTTATATGTGTTTACTCTCCAATGCATCTTTCTACTGCGTGCACACACACACACACACACACATGTACACACACGTTCACTTACTCCTATCAAGTCCCTGCCTGGCAGTCCTCCCCAGTTAACTGGGCTTGTAAATCATCTGCACAACATCAATGGAGAAACATTTGTCACCTCCAACGCCTGCCTGACTCAGCATCTCTTTAACTGTCCTCAAGGAACGAGACACGGTGAGGCACGCAGGGTGTCAAGAGAGGTCAGAGGGTGAATTTTAAAGGGGGATGATCAAGCTACCAATTCTGCTGCTTGCCAGATGGGATGTTATATGATGAGAGGTGAAGTGAAGAGACCTTGAACCAGAGCTCACAGATTTTATTTTTAACTGTTTTTTTTTTTTCTTTGAAGGAGCAGATTTTTTCAAGTGATTTTCTCAGAGATTATTTGTGCAGAGGACAAATATACATATAAATAATATATAAATATGTATGTTGTTTATTTATATATAAACAACGTCCTCCTGCAAGGTTCAGTACTAAGGAAATCTAGTGTTTGCACTGCAAATGCTATTCTTAAGATATTTGTTGTTGTTGTTACACAAATGTTTGTATTTTTGTTATTATTTTATCATATTAACCCTGAAAGTGATTGGTTTTGTAATAAAAAAAGGATTTGTCCTTATATTAATGGTGGAAATAAAACTACTGGGAAGTTATGCAACACATTTAAAGAAAAGAAAAAAAATTCTGTAAATGAAATGTCCTATAGAAAAAAATGAATTGCCCACATAAGGTGATGCTGTGATGGAATCTCTACAAGGTTTATGCATTTTACAGTTTAATGACCAATGGATCACAAAAGCAAGACTGACATGGTTTTGTTCATCAGTAACCCATACTGGTAAGCTAAGTGGTTCTAAAGTAATATGTCCATTCTGATCCCGCAGTCATTCCCCATGACAAATCCATAGATGCCCTCCCCTCTGTCTGTGCAATTACCCCTGTGTCAGTTTTCCCGCAGTGACCTGAATGCTTAACCTGCATGGATCCCAGGTAAATTTTCCATATTAACCGCACACTGTTTCAAAGCCCACAAGAACGACTATTAAATCCCATGTGGCTGATATAGATGTGCTGGCTGGGATGCTGGATTTCAGCTCACAGTAAAAAATAAGCGATGAAGTGGAAAATTGCCATGAGTAAATAATAGTCAGGCTGAGTAATGAAGCTTGATGAAAGATTTAAAATTATCTCCACCACATGCTATTGTTTATAGATTCTTGGTGAAAAGTAGCACAGCTGTGTCAATAAAATGAAACTTTACTGATTACCATATTAGCTTACATTTGTCTGTTAGGCTATACAGCCCTGCCAAAAAACTACCTTTAATTCAAAGGGGGAGAAAAGAAATACTGAAAAACAAAGTAATTCTTTATAACCATTTCTTAGGTAGTGCCAGAGGAAAATATATGTTTGCTCTCTTCTGCCAAACTTTTTCACAAAAATAGCTGAAGCATGAAAAAAGTTGTAAAAATGAAGTTCCAGAACTAAAAGGAGTTAAAGTGGCAGCTAGAAGAGCTTAGAGGCATTTTAGTTTAGATGTCGTCAAGTAAATGTATTTATAGAACACATTTAAAAACGGCACATAGACATTTGCACAGCAACACATTAAACATAGATGATCATGCAGTCATGGTGACATTATTGGTTTTTTATAGACTTTGAGAATTTAAATAATTTTTGGGTCATCTCAACCAGAGGGAGCATAACATTTTACTTTGAGCAGCAGAAACAAGCCAGATATGTCAGTGTTAAAGGGTTACAATAGACAAGAAGAAACAGGACGTTACACAAGTAAGAATAAGGCCACATACTCTTTCGACTGTGATGCATAATTTTTCAACAAGGCTTTATTCATCGCATAGACTGGACAGCCTTGTCAGACCGTTGATTTTATTCTAATGAATAATGGATTTAAGCTGAGAGAGTTTGCAGCTTCACCTCCTGATTCTTGCAAAGCAGCACCTGAGGAACAGCCATCCCTGTCAGCGTTTTCACCTCTTCCAGAACTGGTTCACTGCCATCGTGTGGTTTGTGAGACTGTCTGCGCACAGAGGTCATGTTCACCCCCCTTCCTGTCCCACATTGTTTATCTGTGATGTTCAGTCTCTCTGTCTGTGTCACACACACCCCCCTCACCCATCCCACCCCCCTCCTCCCTGCCAGACTGTCAGCAGCCTCAGCAACAACCAGGGTGGGATGTGTCTAATTAAACACTGGTAATGATGAGAGTGTGTAAGAGGAGGGGGGGGGGGCACACTCATTACACTGAGAACAGATGCTCTCACCAACCCCTGCCAGCCTGCCTTGATGCCCACAGTATGAATACATACATATAGATCTCTCTGTCTCTGCCCTGCTTTTAGCCGGAGCCGGCGCTCAATGCCAAGGCAGCCCACACTTACCTTCCACATTTTAATATTTGGTCTCACGCTCTTATTGAAATCAGTTTCTAGAATTTGTATCAAAAACAATAAGAGGTTTATCTTTTCTCTCTCACACAGATTATTATTCCACACAGCATTCAGCACAGAATGCCAACCCACACTTGGCCAGGGCATTCTTTTCTCTTTTATTTATTTATTTTTTTATTTTTTATTTTTTTTTTGAGTCACACCCACATTGTGTTCAGCTCAAATATGAGTGCACTCTGGTGCGGTTGTGAGGTGCAGCACAGTGTCAGTAGTCACTGTAACAAAATAAGGTCCAGCTAAATATGAAAATGAATTTAACCCCAGAAGAAGTTTGCCAGAGGCTACATCATTTTCGTGTGTTAAGAGATAGGTATGACGACTGAGTGAGGCTGAATCTACAGAAGTGGTAGAGAAATATCTTTAAATTCATTATGAAGTCTCTGGTGCAACAGTTTATGCAACATTCCTCTAGCATGGACTTATAAACTGGGACAATAGCTTCAAAAACAACCAGGAAAAATAATCCCTCAACACTGTAGCTTCAATTTACCATTTCATGAGGCCGCTGATGCATTTTCACAAACATGCCTTAAACTATTATTGATGTAACACGCCTTCAGTATTATTCTTCCTATCTGGGAATATGACAACACTGATACAATGAAATACATTGGTATGAAAAAAACAGCAGTGAGTTTATCAAGTTGTAAACAAGCCAGCAAACCAGAATATCTAAACCACTTTATCTCGAGGCAAAAACCGAAAGCAAATATATTGAAATGTTGATAAAGTCAGTGCGTTCCAAATCCATACTTACTCCAATCTCTGGTGTTATGACATCACTGACCACATTGCTTCTGATGTCTAACATACTGTACAGTAGCTCCTATGAAGTCTTTTAAATATAAAAAACAAAATGGAGGGAGGTAAATGTTACAGTAAGTTCAGTTACCCTTTGAGCACAAAGCTGTGCATAGTGCTCTTATGTTGTGTTGGTCCCATTATAAATTCTCACAGTTAGCATCTGTGCCTTAATTTATAGCCTAATGCTGTCATCAAGGGGCCAAGGCCTGCATTGGCCTCTGCCATCAATCTGATAGCCTGCAAGTAATAGCCAAGTTGCATATTGCCACAATTCCAATACATTATTTACTATGAGACATTAAAAAGTAATGCGTATTAATAAACAGGCCCAAGGCCAGAGGGCACAAACAGGTTCAATCCAGTCGTATTTCTCCTTGCTTTCATCAAGGAGACACTTTATAATATATGTATGGCCAAAGCAATACTCAAGGGCCTTTTCTCTTGCCAACACTGCTTCTGTGAATCATTACTGTTACCACTGTAAACATATTTAATTCTGAAATATTATTTAATTATTAATTTTACTCATCAAATAGTCTTTTAGTTATGTCATTGCCAATTTCTGTCCCTGCTAAATGTTTTCTCACACAGTACCTGTGCCCTACCACTATCTTAATGGGATAGTTGACGTCACTCCAGTTTCCATTGTCATTATCATCATCTACAACTGATCCTTGCGTGTTGCAACACAAAAAGTGCAGGCAAAAGTTAGGGAAAATATCATCTTATAGCAAAGTGAAGTCTTTGCAAGAAAATCATAAATGAACAATTATAAACGCTCATAACTCTGATAATTCAGTTCTCAGTATTACAGCTATAAATGTCCACGGGCTACTCTTGACATTACCTCAGCAGCATGCAATTATGTTACAAAAAACTGAAATTTTAGTAACGCCTAAACTTGGCATTAATTGCATATATTACGTGGTTTGAATATTAATATCTAAACTTTGTAAATGCTAGTGGGTCCACTTGTGACTCTGTCTTTACAAACACATGCTGCTCTGTCCAAACCCACAGTACTTTATTTAAAATTCTATTGGTGAGAGATCCAAGATACAAAATTTTGGAGAAATGCAGAATAATGCCTTTGTGGTGCTGTAGCCCTATGGAGTCTTGTTTTAATCAATATAAGCATCAAAGCTTTTCAATTAAGTGTAAGAACAAACATTCATGGATTAGATATGGAATGCTCATATATATATATATATATATATATATATATTCATGGATTAGATATGGAATGCTCATATATATATATATATATATATATATATAATAATATATATATATATATATATATAAACAAACATCGAGGAGAAAATCACCCTCTGTGTTACTTGGATCAGTATGAAAATAATGAAACAGACCATATCAGACATCACTGGGTTCACCACTCTTTTCATCACTTTTTGAATTTCAATAAAGATATTGTTTTATCAGCACATTAATGTGTCAGAGAAAATTAGGAATAAAAATTTGGATTATTTATTCAAATTTGAAAATCTGGTGTAACTATAATCCCCCAGTTTGGACCAAGCCGAAATGAACTGAAAATAGTTTTTTAAGGAATCATAGTTATCTAATTATTAATATGATGATTGGCATGATTGAAAATCAAGTGATTTCCTTCCATATATATTTCACACCTATCTTAACGCACAGTCTGACAATAACATTGAAACATTCATCATTAAAATTAGATAGTGGAGTAAGTGAAGCAAACAGATAAACAGATGCTTTCTTTCTCCAAAAAGGAAACATCTGTGCCCTTGTTACCCTCTGCTTTATGTCATTTTTATGCTGGGCAAGTGCTGTAAGTGCTCCCACATCTGCTACAGTTTATATAAGATGCAGATGCATCATCTGCCGAGGGGGAACCCCCCATGGCTGAGTTAAGTCCTCTCATCATTGATTCATGCTCTTGGGGAAAACTGACAAATTGGACCCTTTGCTTCTGTAACAGCACCTTATGGATCTGTCCATCTGGGGGAGGAAAGTCGGGTCAAATCCTGAGCTTACAGTCACGTCTGTGGAAGATCAAGTGTGTTCACTGAGGGGAGGGGTTGGGCTCAGTCATGTAACATTATTGAGTCTGTGTATAGGAACATGAACACATGGGTGTGTTTGCTTGCAGTATAGAACAATTTTCTCAAGGTTTCTTTTGACTTCATGTTTCTTTTCCAAATCAAATAACAAAACACAACACAAAAAACAAAGAGACACACACATCCATGCAATATATCACTAAACCAATATGCCAAAGCAAAAAGTAACCGAATGTCTGAAAGTAAATAAAGTACAAGAATCTCGATGTGGTCTATAATGGCTTCTGCTCTTACTTCTTTAACACTGGGACATGTTTCACCAAATCTGCATGAAGTTAGACTTTTAACATTATTTTTATTTTTATATTTATTTTTTGAAAGTATTTTGGGGTCATTTTTATGCTTTTATTTGATACTTTGACAATAAAAAAGGAAATGAGGGGAGAGAGATTAGGAATGACATGTAACAAAGGTCCCTGGCCAGATTTGAACCAGGGACATTGGCACCATGTTGCAGGTTGCGTTAATATTGACACATTTCACTAGTCAAAACAAACAGCTGATTTACAACTCATGCCATAGCATACAACAGGACTTGCAAGCTTAAATGTTCCCTGTGTTCCCTTAAAAGTTCCCTGTTTTTTTTTTTTACCTCTAATATTTCTATGGATCTGTTTTTCTATGAGTCCATCCCTATTTAGATGAAGCACATTCCTGCGAATGGTTTTACATCCTTTACTATCTATAGGTGGCAGTAACATGCCAAAATATGTAGCAATTTGTCACAAAAGACAGGGAAGAGGAGGACTGTGAGCAAGTAATTAGGAATATCTCTGCACCTGCTAATTCACATTGTTATCCAGTCAGCTAATCATGTGGCAGCAGTTCAATGCGTTAAGTCAAGTAGATGCAGGTCAGGAGTTTCAGTTAATGCTCACATCAAACATCAGAGTGGGGAAAACATTTCCTGTCAGTGACTTTGACAATGACATGATTGTTGGTGCCAGAAGGGCTGGGTTGAGTGTTTCTGAGATTGCTGATCTCCTGGGATTTTCAGGCACAACAGTCTCTGGAGTTTACTCAGTGGGCCCTGAGAAGCATTTGGGAAGAAGAGAAAGAGAAAACTTGACTTCAAGAAACAAAAAGATGTACTAGAGAATATAGCAGCATAGCTAACTGGGAACATGCCACAAACCCAAAATCTGGAGAGAAAAAAATAGAGATGATAAAAATGACAAAAAGGATTATAGAATAATTATTAGACAGATGCAAACCAACAAAGAAGTTCAACACATTGGATGATTAGGAAAAGATCTTGTTAAGTTCCAGCAATGGGAAACAGGCATGTGTGTGTTGCTGTTCTCTGCCTCTCACTGTAGAACAGCATGCAATATGCAATAAAAACGGTCATTCAAAAACCCTGCAGGGGCACTGCCGAAATTTATTTATCAATCTGCCCTAAAATAATTTCTGTCCCCCTTCTTTAGCCTCTATTTCGAGCCATTTCCCAAGGTCTCCAGAGTGCAGAGTTCTGAGCCGTATACCACAGCATTATGAAGAAGCCAAAGTGAAATATGTCAAAAACTGACTTTCAGTGGGAGATGGATTCAGATTGACAGTGAGGAGGCGACAGCTGAGGTTGCAGAGGTTATCCAGAGGGTTCAGTTCCTGTAGAGCTGATAGCTGGTGATGCGTAGCTGCAGTGGCAGTGCAGGTGAGTGTGTCTGGATGCTCTGTGGAGTGTGACACACCTTGCTCCTGGGGGCAATGTGGGGAAGATAGGAGACGACGGAGTGGGGTGGGGTGTGGGGTGGAGTGGAGGGATGGGAGTGAGGTTTGGAGTAGCATTGCCTTCTGGCTTTTCACACACTTCTGCACTGCTGCGCACAGTCAGCATTAGGGTCTTTTCATGTATGGGCCATTTATGGAGTTAAAGTGTTTCTGCTGCATGAATTATTCATTATTTATCCTTGTCAGAAAATCTGCACATACAAACAGTAGTTCAAACACACACAAAAATATGCATGCCTGCTTATAAGTGAGCACGAAAACTTTAATCATAGAGGAGAAATTGTGTCTTCTATATTCATCTATGTTGAACTGCATTGCATCATTTTGTGCAATGTCCCTCTTGTGGTTACCAGTTAGCTAAAAAGCAGCTCCTCCTGCCACACAGTCGCCTGGATGAGACTTTCTTGTGTGACAGTGACTGGAAGTCCCCAGTGACTTCCTGTCCACTGATGTGTTTGCTGTGAGTATCATGAGTAACAGCGCTCAATTTCCATATTTTGACGTAAGAGGGGATATTTGATAAATAGTTGGAGACCTGAGCACATAAATGAGGCATAAATAATGCATAAATTAAGTGCCATTTTATGGAGAGATGTCAGTGCGTTTCTCCAATAACGGGAAGATTAATGACCTGACTGTGGAGGGGGGAAATACTGCATGGGAGAGCAGCGGAAAGATCAAGGGAAGAGTCCTCACTCTGACTGTTTTCAATCAATATACCCATGTATTTACAGAGACTGGATGATGCAAGCAAAGCAAACCTCAGCTGAAGTTTCTCGGCGGAAGAGAAAATGGGCATTTAGTATGACGACTTACTCAGGAGAAAAAGCTCCCTTCCTCTCCAGCAGTACTAGATATTTTTGAGGGTTTTGGGGGCCTGACAAACCAAGGCCAATTTATAAAAGTGATGTGCTGCCCTACAATACTTTATGTCTTCTGTTAAATGTTGCACTTTTAAAACGCTGCAAAGACTGATGCCTAAAAAAAGGAATTGACAGTATAGCTTTCTCCTTTGCTTCACACTAGTGATTTCACCCTGTGTGATCCTTTGCTTGAAGAGAAAGATTGGAGAAAATGATTGATTCCAGTCAGTTCTGGGGTTCTAGATTCTCACAAACTACCTCTGCCACAGATTCAATATGCTTAATATTTGGCCAAACGGCCTCTGATGATAGCCGACTGTGTACAGTCAATAAGGTGGGCAACCACACATGGCTCAATGGCGTCCAACAGTGCCAGATACAGTGTGGCAGAGTCAGCTTTGCTGCCAGTTTATCCCAGTATCTAACGGTGGTATTGTAGAAAAAAAAAAATCATGGCACAGAGAGCATTTCCCCTCAGACCAGCATTATAAAAGACACATCTGTGTATCTGTTGACTGGGCATATCATCTTTGTATCAAGAATTCTAAGTCACGTTGTGAATGAATGTCTCCAGATTGAAATATCTCAGCAACTATTCAATGGATTGTAAGGAAATTTTGTGCAGACATCCATGGTTCCCAGCCTTCATGGTCATGACTGAATATTACTAATACACTAAAGCACTACGTCTACTGCCTGTGACTCCTATCTACCACTGGAGACATATCACCCTCCTCAGACCATGGTTGCCCCATGTGTCTGTATTACCTGCCTGTGGTTCAGTATCATTTCCTCCCTGACATGGAGATGCATGTCCGTGGGACTCTGAAGGTGGTGAGACTGTCAGTCATGCTAATGCCAGCAGACAGCTATGTGTGTGTCTCTTAGCCATTTCCTGTTTGCTGGGGCATTCAGACATCGGCAGCTGTCCGCTTCTGTTTCTGTCCCTGGAGCTCAGAGAAGACCTGACACTGCCTCCCTGACACAGAAACCCCCTGCACCCATGGGCCGCTCTCTGGCCCAAGAACCAAAAAAATAAAGAGATTACACCAGCGGAAGGTCATGGAGAATACCCCCACCATCACTCAGAGCTGATCTAATGTTCACTGTGGCATAACTGATGACTGATGTAATTGACATTGCATAACTAATCTTACATATTCCACAGAGGCTGATGATAGTTTCCCAGCAGATGAGCTAAAGACTTTAGAAAGTCTGAACATTGGAAAAGGTGACCCACGGCTCATCTAATCTAAATAGGGAGAATGACACTTAAAATTCATGGGGACAATCTTTGCAGTCTTGTTCATTTGGAGTTCTCTCTAATTCGCCAAGGAGAGAGGGGATGATGGCAAATTGAAAATAATTGCAGTGATTACGGCAACATCTGTAATGTTCGATAAATGTAGGTCAAGGGCAAATATCATTGGAGGCAAACTATCTTTAGCGCCACCATCTTTCCCCATTAACTTTAAGTTTTTACTCATGTCTCAGGATATTTCAAACTGACCTAACAGTGTAATTCATACTAGGTTTCATCCTTTGAAGGGAAAAAGCAGTTCAATTCTTCCTCACAGAATCCTTCACTCAATTTTATTTTTTCCCCAGTTACTACCATTGCCATTCTGATCAATATTCAACTTAGCAGGTGGCCTGCCAAGTTCATAGCGCTGGGTGACTCCATGAATGTTTTTTTCAAATGGAAATGTTATTCTTCCTGCCTAGCAATGAAAGATGAAAGAAAAGCACTCCAAGCAGGAGACACACGTGCTAATTTGGAGTGTTTTTGCGTAGCCTCCTGGCTAGTACATGTATGCATCCAAAGACACTCAGCATCTGGTTAATATACATTTGAATCACACTTAAATGCTACACTCAGGATTTAATTGAAAACATTAGGAAGGTTGAAAAGTCTGAAGGTTTTAAATCAGCAGCTGCTGGTTTGACTACAGCTGCAGGAGGGCAACACTCCATGGCCAGAGCAGGGCCACTCAGCCACTCAGCTGATACTCGTGAATGGTACAAGAATTGTAATGAAATAAAATTAAGGATTATGTCATTATGAGTTATGATTGTGATTAGTTTTACTTCTGCATAGGTAAAAGAAATCCATCCTTTTTGTAAGCTATGGCAAAGTTGCCTTGTATCTATCTGACATATTCCCTGCTTTGAGCACTCACTTCCATACAGATGTTGCATCTCTCAGCTACTCACTCAATGACATTTCCCCCTTTGAGAGCCACCTTTAAACATTTTTGAAAAAAAGTTATTTAACACCACTCACAGTCTTCCAGTACAAGTGGCAAGGCAGCCAGCTGAGAGAGCTTGGTCGCTTAAGGACCTGACACTGAGGCAAAGGCCATTCTGTTCCATTAAGCAGAAAGACAGCTGCTTTTTACTCAGGGATGACAGTGTCAGATTTATGACTGAAAAATATGGCACATCGATCTGAGATGCCATTCTGTGGCATGAAAACCTTCAACGCCTTTAACAAGAAGTGCCATGTAGAGCTTTTAAACATTTGTGGCCTGTATGTGTGTAGCTGAAGCAGAAGTTGTGTGAACACAACTGGGGGTCGGATGTGAGTTATTTATTTATTTATTGTTCCTGGTGTGATACAAACAGCAGGGACCATATGTAGAAAGGCAAACTGTGGAGAGACACAGTCATCTCTTTAATGAAAACTACACTAATGAGCTAGCAGTCTAGCACTTCTTTGATGACTTCAAAATCTTTGAGAGAGAATAATAATAGCTCAGAGGTTCTTTAAGAGGCCTCACATTGAATGTGAGATTTTATCACAACACCAAGACCCACTGAAACCCTCTGAGAGCACTGTGACTTCAGAGCAAAATACAACAGATCTCTCTTATTTAAAGCTAAAATGTAAATAACATTCAGTTATTGCTCTGCCCTAATCTCCCCTCTAAAACTGAGGCTTTGATCATTTGTGAAGTTGGTGTTTACAGCATTTTACACTATTTAAAGTGTAAATTGGAGCAGCTGTTTCAATACCCAGAGCGACGTAGAGCTCATTTTCACTGCCGCAAGTGTCATCACACCATTGAAAATGGAAAGAACTCAGCATTTACAGCAAGTGGCCAAAGGACAATGTATTGTTTTGTACTGCTCAACTGTGAGGGGGGTGGGGGGTCCAGTGTCTATTCATCTTAGTTAGAGCTTTTCTCATAGTATATGCTGCTGAGATAGAGCCTTACATTAAGATGATGATGATGCTCTTTGTAGCATACAGTTTGTAGTGTTCACTGTAACATAATGGTAAAAAAATATATATATAACCCACATAAACAAGAGATGATCAAAAGATTACAAACCAAAATCCCTCAACGCTCTCTGATTGCTCTCACTTGTAATGTATTTTACATGCATGAATACAAATTGCAGCATATGGAAGAAGCCTGCCAGGAATCTGGTTTTAGCTATATAATTATGAACCATGATTACAAGAATGCTGCTGGTTAATATCTATGTGGATCAACAGGAAATGTTCTCCACCTATCAATTACTGCTAAAATGCGGATAAAGAAGGGTAAGTGCACCAACCAAGAATGAGTTCAGTTACCAGGAAGGCACCAGTCTGGCAGCAAAAACAAACTGAATTTGTGATATAGCTGGAGATAAACTCAGGTAGTATTTTGCTATAAGCGCTGGGAAATTATGAGATATCTGAGAGGAGCACTGGGCTGCTGGGAAGTCATAAAGTGATCATATCCCATACCTTTCTTAAACTATAGATGCAATCCCTGCCTGTGGGGATTGATGACATTGTGATTCACATACCAAAATGATTCACATACAAAAGCCTTGGTCCTGCATATCAGAACCATATTAGACATCTGCAGTACATACTGTATGTGGCAGTTTTACATAAAGCCTGCCTCCAAGATGTGCCTAATATTTTTCTTTTCCACAGTATGAAATTCAATCATAATGTGAGAGAGGGTCCTCCAAGTCCTCCGACTTAAATGGTCACATTCTGTAGGTTGTTTGAGCCTACCTTTAGATATAAATCCTAGGAGGACCTTTGCAGTCATGTAGTTAAACTTGTGGGATGGAAAAAAAACAAAAACAATGCTGACTATTAGTCAAGAGACCACTGTTCATTTTCTGTGTGTTTTTTGTTGACCCATCTATCCACCTCAACCTCCTCCAAATGCTAGGTCTCATGACTTCCTCCCATCATAACTACTACAGCTGCTAGAGATGGACTGGCAACAAAACGTAACTATGGGTCGTAATAAGCTACTTGCACAGCTATGTGCTATGTGCTTCTTTTTTACAAGAAGACAGTCTCACTTTATCACTCCCAATCCCTGTTGTCAGAGTTTAAGCAGGTTTTTAGATGCACAGTCATTTTTATCAGGGATCCTGGATTCTGCTGGTCTTAATGAAGATTTCCCTGCCTCTTTAAATCCGTCTTCCAGGGGTTCACTCTCCCCTCTTGTCTCATAATTAAGTCAGTATATGAGCCGTAAAGGCTGAACTCTCCTGAAATAAACCCCGAGAATTCTTCACCATCTGCTCCTCTCCTTCTCCTCTGCTGTCTGCCTCCCGACATCGCAACTATCGTCTGGAATATCTATTACTGTGAGCATGATCAGTGTACCATCACACTGAAAAACACATTCACAAGTGTGGGGTTAGACAAAAAGATCCCCCAGACTCGATAATTAACAGATAATACAAGAAATAAGGCTCATTATTTACAGGTAAATTCCAGATGTTTTCAGATGAAGCAGACTGGCCCAACTTACTTTTCAGCTAGATTTCATTTGCTACACATCTGAAAGTTTGTGTGTTTTCTGCTACAGGGACACTGTTCAGCACACTTTATATATCATATAACCATGTGTAAATCATGACGTGATATGTGAGAAAACACAAGGATACTGCTAAACATGTGTTAGAGTCTCTCAAGCAATATTTAAAAAATTATCTTTCCTAATGACAATATTAATCAGAAACTGTTTCCCCAATATTTCTCCCAGGTTGTTGAATCAAAACAATGGAGACCACAAGACACACTTGAGTCAGTCCTCCTAATGTACCGTAGCTGCATTGAAATGGGCCAGAAACTGAGAGCAAGGTAGGAATGAATGAATGAATGAATGGGCTGCCTGCTCTATAATTGGAGGCATTCATTGATTAATGATTTTGTGCATGCAGGCGTCAGAATTAGCAGCCCCTGCCGAGAGGGAGGATTCTGTATAATCAGCTGATTTGCTCTTATTCTCATCCCTTGTGAGCGCCAAACCTGTCAGGTTTCCGCAAACTCCTTTCATTTGATGTGAGGCAATCATCCCGGCCGTGGTCTACTCATCAGAAATAAAATGCCCCCATGTGTTACATAAAACCAATCTTTCTTCCACTGCAAGATGAATGCAAGGCTTTTCTGTGTTGCAGCAAAACTCATTTAGATCTCCCCAGGTTATTGTAGTGGCATGCTAATGTCAATTTTGTAACATGGGAAATTTGTGTGTTATTATAAAAATACTTTTCATCAGCCACGTAGCAAAAGGAGAGGACCGTGTGGACTTAATAAGGACCCTTTTTAAATTTTTAAATCAAAAAATTAAATTATAGCTACTCTACTATTTGTATAATTACAAAAGAAAATCTAGTTTTTCAGAATATATGACACAAAATATATTTAATATTAGCCATAGCCTAAATTACCCTGAGCACAACACTGTTGACCTTTCTAAAAATGTACCACATTCCCCTTGCAAAGGAAGCACATGAAGCATGTGAAATTAGCATTTTCATATGAGATTTCAATTCACATTTGTTATTTGAAAGGTACCATAACACAAAATAGTAGTAGTGCAAGTGATATTTTACTCGCTTTGCTTTTTCAGATTTCAAGTTCAAGTAATCCTGAAGTTTCAGTCATGGTTGATTTTGATGAAGTGTGTTTTTAGGTCACAGACTTTTTGACCATAAATGAAAAAATTGGGTTTGAATCAAAACTAAGATTCTACAACCAAGCTAGCAGCTCCGTCAGGTATAGACACAATGGCACTTTGAGCTAAATGCTGACCTATCCTAGTTTAGTGTGTTAGCATGGCAACATTTGCTAATTAGTGCTAAATACAAGCTATAGCTGAGGTATTTGGTAATAAATCAAAGTATTTTAACAGACTATAACGTTGACCTGACAATGGCACTAGATAAAGAGTTAAAGTTAAATATTCATTAAAGTATTACAGTTGACCTTGAGAGGGACATGAGTGTTTGTACCAACCTCCATTCAAAGGACATTTCATTCAACACCACAGACATGAGCCAGTTGACTGTTGCTCACCTGGCTGCCCTCCCTCCACTCATACTTGTTCTGGATCATTCACTACACTGCAGCCACATCTTATCAACAGCATCACACCTCCCTCATAACACAGCGCAGAACTGGTCCTCAAGCTAGAATATGAATTCTGACTAATCAGTGTTTATTGTGTACAGAGGAACACAAATTCACTGGAATATAGTCTTCTTTATCCAAGGTCCCTTCAGCAATTTTCAGTTTGAGGACACTAATGCAACAAGATGAAGTTGCAAAGCAGTCCAGAAAGTGTTTCTCTCCCTGTTTTGGTCTGATGAGAATCTGCTGGAAGGTATTCTGTGTCACATTGCAAAAACGCTGTTGTGGATAATTCTGCAGAATACCATCTGCTGAATGCAACTGTGACTTGTATGGGCGAGTGGTAAGATTTTGTCCAGTTAAGCATCTAATCAGAGTCTGAGTATTAACAGAGCAAGCATGTGTGTGTGTGTGTGTGTGTGTGTGTGGAGGGAGTATTTGTGTTTGAATGTGTGAGTGGGTACATTGTATTCACATTAAAGGACACACATGAATCATCAGGTTACAACCAAAATAGAGCACAAAATTTACCACAGGCCAATTGACATTAACCACCATGGTAGCTATGAGCACATCTACACATTTATCTTCTCATTTCACACACGCATGTATTCCTCAAGGCCAGGTGTGAGTCAAGCACAGTGTAAACTGTAAGCCTATTTAATACAAGGGTTATGTGTTGATGCATATGCTGTTGTTATTACCATAGGAAATAACACAGGAAATAATGTATTGACAACAATAATATTACCTCCATATGTTTTTATTTAATTATTCAGTATTCAGACAACATGTGATAATTCACAGATTTGGGGCCGATGCGTCCAGCTTATTGTTTAAGGTAAAGCTAATGTGCATCAGTTCAGTTTGTATCACACTGAGCTCAGGATCAAATTGAACAGATGCAGTGTATTCCAATTGTGCTTTTGTTTTTAGCATCTAGAAATGGCAATTCCTATCTATCTATCTATCTATCTATCTATCTATCTATCTATCTATCTATCTATCTATCTGCCCCCATCCCCCTCCCCCCTTCTCTCTCTATCTATCTATGGTAAAGGTTGGTTAAGTTAGAATCCTTAAGATTTCAGTCCTGTTGTCTTGGCAACAGCAAGTGCAGTTCAGTTTTTTGCAAATAATAAAAGACATTTTTCAATACTGAGTTCACTTTTTCTACACTATTTTCTAAACACAGTTAGTATAACAAGTAAGTATACTGAATTTGTATAATTTTGTATTAAATTACTAGAATTACTTAAGTGTCATTTTGTGCACTCCATGTATACATGGAAAAATAAGTGCAAAACAAAATAAATTGAAATAAACCATACTGTAGCATTTCTGATATTCATCTCTGTGACATATAGCATAGTCTGTGCAATAAAGAAATACCCTTCTTCTTTGTAATTGAATCTTTATTTATGCTAAACACATGGAACATACTTAGAAGACAACTGACAATGATATAATGCAACACTCCCTCTTACTGTTGGGAGACAGTGTTCTGGTACCAGAGTTGATAGGATGTTTATCAATTGTTTTAGTTGTATTTGTAAATTTAACTGCAACTGCAATATTGTAACACTACAGGTCACAGATTTGAAAGGAAGCAACAGTAGGCTCAAGGTTCCCTTTGCATCAGCAGTAATTTAATGCAGCTGATTTTAAATAATATAGAGCATGTGTGATGTGATAAGCCTAATACATACATATAAAATTAATATAAACAAATTATATATAAATATAATTTATAGGATTTGCATGACATTAACAAATGCTGTTTTTCAGTTTACACAGCTACAGTACAAAAATATGTTATTTTACTCTTTTTTTCTATTTGCTTCACATTGTTAACACAGAATATCTCATTGCAGAAAAGCTTCATTAATAAATCAGTTGCTCATTTGAAAGTGTTATTTACAGTTGACTAATTTATGAATGGGATCCAAATAGCATGTTAACACCAGCCCCCCACTCTTCCCCTCCCTGTAACTGGCGTGTTTACCAATTAGAATTTCCTCTTGCAAGCAGTCATATGTTATTAGAATTCCAATGAAAATGTTCATAATGTTGCATCACACTGTACTGAATTGTATCATATTGCACCACATGATACTGCAAGGAGACATCAGGGCTGAATCAAATCGTATCGATCTGTTGTCTGCTTGGAAGCGTCTCAGTGGATGAGCTGCACTACCTCAGACATTAGCAATACCTCAAAACCAAGGGCAAAGGTTTCATTGCAGGTTTTGGTGGGGGCCCACGTCATCAATCTGTCTCAGTAAATCAGAGGGACTGTAAAAAACAACTTCAGTTTAAAATGCTGATTTAAAGTGAAAAAATAGATTTAAACACAAAAACTGGGTAGCAATGACTGTTCTACAGAATAGTGTTTCATGTTTTACATTTTATAATTTTTCTTGTTCTATTGTACATGCCGTATATCTTTCATGTTTGTGGCAAATTGTGAGGAGCTAAAGATAATTTTCCACTCTGGTGGATGATAAAGAAAGAAAACACATCAATCTGGGGGAGTGAAGGCATGCCCTCATCTCTCCCAATAGCTATATCTACATTATGAAAGTCAACAATACCCGTGAAAAGGGTTTTTCACTCCACAATATACAGTATAAACTGAAGAGCAGAGAGGAATTAGGCAGCTCAGAATCAGACATAAAGTAATGAAAAGAAAATCTGAAGAACTTCAAATGAACTGACTAAAAAATAGCTTTCATACAAATCTGCAGCACTCCAACCTGAAAAAGAAACAAGGCCAAAAGAACCAAGAGCCGGGGAGTGTGTCGTGTGCTTTTGATGTCATGGCTTCATATCTGACATTTTCTGTGGTGCCACCCTCCCTCCCCTCTCTCGCTCTCTTTAATCTCCCCTGTTGCTTTATAGTTCAGTCGTTGTAAATGAGTAGAAATGTCATAAAAATCAACTATTCTTGTCATCTGTTCAGCTGCTCTATTTTTCAAACATCAAGCTGACCCGTGAGGAGCAGCTTGCCTTTGGTAATGCCTCCTTATGCCCTGCTTTTCTGTTTCTGCTCATCATAGCTACTGTACATCTACACCTAGCAGCGGATGGTAAAGGCCTTGGAGCAACTGCTACTGATTAGCAGCTTTATAGGCTCAGGGGATAATCTGTCATTCACAGTATGTATGAGCACACTGCTCTGCTTTATTACATGAATTATTTACATGTTACCTTTGTTAGCCCACGAAAAGTGGCATTTAATTACCATTTCAAAACAAAAGCCCAATTCTAATTAACAAATTATTTCAGAAATGCACAATCTATCTAAAACTCTTTGAATAGATCAGGACAGCACCCGATTTCAAAAGCTGAGATACTGTACTGACTCCACTTTTGACATGTTGAAGTGTGATGGGCTGGACCCCCGCAGCCACACAGAGAAAGCCTCTGCCACACGACTACACATGAAAACTCAAAGTGGATTAAAGACAATCCTGCTGTTCGTGTTTTTCAGAGCATTTCTTTCTCTCAATACTGCCGAAAGATAGTATTCTCTTCTAACTAAGGTCTATCATCCATATCCAAAAGCAAGCTGACAAATCAGCAGAGTTCTGCAAGTTCTGTGGGTGTTCCTGCATGGATAGCTTTTCTTTGGCTTTCACTCACTGATGCTATTTCTGCCAATCAATGTTGCTCTCTCCATGGTTGTATTTACAAAAAAAAACCATGTGAAGCAATGCTATAGTACTATATCCAAAAAGCAGAGCATGCAGGAGTAAAAAAAAAAAATTAAAAAAGCAATGAATATGGTGCATGCGGTGTTGCGTTTTGACATGTGAATTGAGCCATGGAGGCACGACGCTGAACACAGAGAAGATTCATGCTGAAGAACAATCCCAAGTTGGCAGCAAGGGAATTTTAAACTAGGACACAGAACAAAACATCTAATTAAAGCTCCTATCTCTAATTGCAGTATACTGTTCCTGTTGTTTCTCTGTTGTCTTTGTGTATGTTCTGATTCCCTGAATTGAAGGCATTTTCTGATCTTTAAATTACTGGGTGAACTTTTAAGACAACAAATGAGGGTGATGCTTACATAAGACTGTGGCCATTTTAAATTCTTCTGGGGCTTTAGAATATATTGGTAATGTTAAATCTGTACTTTATATTTTTCTCTCTAGTGGGCCCAAATATCAACAAGAAGAGAGAGGAAATCTATATACACACCACTACATACATTATTTAGACACCCAGTGGTGGTCTTGGTGGTCTTATAGTCCAAACAATAATTAGGGGCTTCTTGCAGCTGACCTCAGACTGCCATTGGATCCTCAAGTAACAGCTGGGGGTTACCTTCTCCTGACCTGGGTAGCTGGCAAGATAATGCATGCACGGATACCAATCCCTGTTAATTTTTTTGCAGAAAAACCCTTTGCTTGCTCCAATTCCCATTCATGCAGCTCTAAATTATTTTCTGTCAGACTTAATAAATGATACTGCTGTGGCTGTTATTAATTATGCATAATAATCCATGTTGCAATAGTATCAGAGAATTTAATTCAGTGAAGAAAAGGCTGCCAACTGCACAATGCAAAAAGCCCAAAGGAATTATTTTCTGTCTCCCCAGCTGCAAAAAATTTAGTCTGTGAAGTTTTGACCAAATTAGAAAATGGACTAAATAAAATATTTATTTACATTGCACTAATCTATTCTGGATGCTTTCCAGTATTTTATAGAATTTTCTAAAGTCAGCAGCTTCAAGACTATATAACCTCTAATACCATTAATCTTTGCCTTTTACTGACAATCTAAAAACAGTCTCTCTGTCATGTCCAGTTTTAAAATAGCAGCTATTGTGCAGTTGCACTGTCTGTCAAGTGCCATGAGAGTTTTCCACCCAACATATCATTTTTATTCTAATGTGTATGCGGGCCACCAGTCATGCATTTCTCTAAAATACAGATCCTCTCACTTATTCAGCATTCTGTCAGGGAGAGCTGCGTGGCAGAATTCAATTTACTGCTCTGCACAGCCTGCTGAAGGCAAAGAATGTCGCCTGGCTGTCGCTTATAAATATGGATTTGGCCCACACTAACTGCTATCAGAGTATTTTGGAAAGCCCCAGTTTCCCTTAAATGTAGAAATTGTCATGTGTGTTTACTCATAGAGAGTCTTGGCATGTGAGCAGCACATTTGAAATTGCTGGTCAGAGCGATTAAGAAACCTCGATTTACCTTCACACATTTGGTCACACTTTCTCTCACACGGAGGGCATTTCCCCCCTGCACATGAGCATTAAAGGGCCATGCCAAAAATACTGAATCACTGACAGGCTCGATGCCCGGAACAACTTTACGTGATAACTTCCCCCTATCTGCCACACAAGCCATAGCCAGTTTGGCGGCTCTGAGCAGATGGAACCGGAGACTTCCATGGATGCACTCCCGCTGCGTTTCTTGAAAGCATCATGAATCAGACACAACAGGTCACAAGACAATGCAACTACATTGCAGAGACTAGAGATTTTGTGTGCAGGAGGTCAAAAGGTCATGATAGCTTGTGTTGAGGAAGGGTCTAGGGAGTCAGGTGGAGACAGAGAGAGTGCCAGGCAGATATAGGCAGGTCATTTCCCATCCACTCAGGGGGCCAAAGCTACACACTCAGCAGTACTGGATTCAAATGATAACAGCAGCTATGGAATCACCCGCCTGCTTCCTCCACAAGGCCATGCCTTTTCATCAGCCTCTCAGAGGGAGAGTTCAGCCAAGTTAGCACAACACTGATAAAAATGTCGCCATGCGGCCTGCACTGTACTTTGATACTTTATTCTTCATCGTGGAACAAAAGACATGGGTTCCGTGTCATGGAGATTTCATCCTTTCTTCCCCTATCTTCTCTCACTCAAAAATGTGCTTTGTAAATGCACACGACTAGAATCTATTCAGCAATCTCTATGCAGGTATATATACTCAGACACAGTGCCATACACTCCCACACAGTAAGTATGCTGATAAGCATACTGCATTTCTCTGGCTCAAGTGTTTCTTTGAAATACTGTCTACAAAAAAGCAGCAAACTTCCATTTTTGTGCCTCCTGATTAATGATGTGTACACGGAGACTATGCCTCTAGAAGAACCGTTTGCTCTACTTTGAAAAAAGTGCATTAGTCTAGAATTTCTCTCCCCCCTCCTCTATTCATTCAGCCCACTCCAAATAAGACAGATCTAATATCTGCAGATTAGATTATTCATTTCTCTTTTTTATTAAGGGGATATGGGCTCATTTTCTGAATGACAAGGATGATAGAGGTCTGACATGATGAGTATTCACTTGTTTGAGCTAAAGACAAATCTGGCCATAACACAATATTAAACGGATGAGGAGCCCAGATTCTGTGCCTTGATTTGACATTTGATATGAATGAGGAGTTGATTAGATGTCAGTGCATGAGGCTGCTGCTTCTGTGTCCTGGATTCTGGATCTGACTAATGAGAGGAAATTAACCATCAGGGCGTCACAGGCCTCTCCTCTGGATTCTGGATCTGACTAATGAGAGGAAATTAACCATCAGGGCGTCACAGGCCTCTCCTCTGATTTCCTGATCTTTAGCAACTTCTCTTCTCTTCTCTTCTCCTCTCCTCTCCTCTCCTGTCCACTCCTGGGATGTTGCTGACATAACTGGACAGCGCCCTTGACAGAGGTACACAGGAGAGTGATGAAGCAAGACACCCCCCCTATTTAATCCAGCCTGATTGCCAGATTAGTGCCACAGAACAGGGCTTCCAGTTGCAGGTGAGTGATGCTGGCTCGGTATTGACTGCACCTGTCACACAGTCTAATGACTCATGTTAAAGCCCTTTTTGACTAACAGGATCTATCAAAGATATGCCACTTCAAGCGCTTTTCCATTCCTTCAAACCTAATGGTGGGTGGGTGTGAATGAGAATGGTCAAATCACTGTCTCCTCAGGTTTGATTTATTGGCAAGTCCACTAAAAGTTTGTGGATCAGGCTTTAGTCACTTAAAGACACAGTTAAATTGTAGTTAGAGCCTTCATAATGTGACATACTGAGTGAAACAGGATTTCATCTTATCAAATTCTTTAGAGATTTTGTTTGAGAGCCACAGCAATATACAGCTGGACAAAGCCCTCTGTTAACTACAGAGAATTGTTCATATTCACCCACACCTGCATTGCCATCGTTGTTGGATCAGGAGCAGACAGGAGGAGGAAATGAAGCAATTTCAGCCTTTTAGTCTATGGTGCTTTTAGAAATGTAAATGAAGTTTAAACACACACCTACAAAGGAGGGAGCAAAGGGAGCAAAAAAGTTTTTTTTTGTTTTTGTGTGTGGCTCTTGTAATGGCAATGATGTCATTCAGTCTGTCAGTTGGTCCACCACTTTGGTCCAGTTTGAAATGGATCCCTGGAGGATGAATCTTAATTTTTGACTCTTTTCTGACTCTTCCTCTGGTGCCACCATGAGGTTGACATTTTTACTCCAGAGAAAAATGTCTCTGCAACTATGAGATGGATTGCCATGTAATTTGGTCCAATCATCTCTCTCATAGTATAAACGGTAATGTCTTTGGTAGTTTTTCAACAGGTTTCCAGTGTTATCATCAAATGTCATCATGGCGGTAAGAGCCTGCCCTCCTGTTTGTAGCAAGCACATACTGTAAGTCATAGTACATACTTTAACCCAAAACCTCTTTTCCTAAACCGAACCAAACTCCGAGCATTCTGCAACCACATGTTCATTATTGTTACTATGACAACACAGGCCCAGTATGCCTGCCCCCGAGTTGTGTCCAAGAATAGGGACAAACGACTCATACAGCTGTTTAAGTTGAAGGACTTGCTGGGTGGAAATATTGTTCTTCATGTATTCATTAACATGAAATGTCCCCTGACCTTACCATCTTAACTTCACAGCAAGTTAATGTGCTGGAGGAGAAAGAGAATCTTACCCACAGCTTATTCTCTGAAGGCAGCTACAACATCGGTAACATCATCCCTGCAGACCATAGATCTTTCTAAGTTATTATTAAGCCCACAAGACTTGATGAACTGTATATGCTTTTAAGCTCTTCATCTGGGGTGAGCATGTCTGATGATGATGAAAAGTGGGGGGTGGTGGTGGTGTGGGATATTGTTAGTAACACAAAGCTATAAATTAATGTTTAATTACCATTGAGAGTACATTTACAGTCCAATTTTACAGTAGCGCTCTAAACATCTCTTATTGCACTGCGGGAAGCACTGTGAGTTTAGGTGAGTTAACGGAGATAATAAATGTGATTTGTTTTGCCCTTTTCATGTCTACAATGCACTTCTTTAAGTGGCAGAGTAAGAGGAATGACCTCTCATAAAATCCTAATTAAGGTAATGTGTGAATGAGTAGTGGAGCCTTGTGGATGCTGATGGTGATAAATGTCTGTCCCTTCAAAGCCACACTGAAGGTGAAAGTTGCTCTCGAGTTCAGGTAGCCTACTGTGGCTTATTATTCCAGAGACAATAGAGGAGACACAGAGCTGATGCCTCTCCTGTGTAATGAGCTACCAAAACAGTTTGCTTTGTAGCCAATCATCTTCTGCAGAGAAACAGAACAGTGCCAAACATCGGATGTGATTCAGAGGAATATACTCAAGAAGTCACTTTGACAATTCATTCCCTTAAAGCCAAAAGTAATGTTTCCATTTGTGTTGAAGAAAGACTATCAGCTTTGACATTTGAGCACCAATTCCCATGGAACAGCTTGTCTATTCGCATCAAGGGCATGAAAAGGAGTGACTTTCAAAGAACCATGTGCTTTAATTTGACAATCCCAAACATGTTTCAATGCAAAAACCAAAAGCGGAACAGTGTGGGGATCTGTCAGGTTTATTTCCTCTCTTCACACATCCTGGAAAGTGCTTTGTTCGTGATGCTGAATCTAGGCTTCAGCAATTTATCACAAAGCCAGAGATTTCAGGCTGGCCTATTTAGTACTGTCCAGGTTTAAGAACATTCAGAACACATTTATCAACATCCACATTCACTCAGGACTGGTGATTTAGGAATATACTCACTCATCCATGTCATCCATGTCATTATCTTTCAAGATTTTATTCTTTTGATGGATTGAGTGTGGCCCTTGCCTGAATTGTCTCCATACTGAGCAGCTAGATGAGCCTGAATTTGCTCTCAAAATGCTATCAAAGCTCTCATTAATTATTTCTGCAATAGCCTCAATAATTCTCGACTGAGAAGAGGAGGGAAAAAAAGACATGAAGCTCAGGAATCCTCCAGGGAAAATAAGAAAAGGGGAAAACAAACATGGGACTTGTATTATCAGATGACTTGTGTGTTTGGGGAAATGCGGTGGGTAATTTGCAGTGGAATTTTTAATTCACATATTAAAAACATAGAATATTCACATGGGAATAAGAAAATAGATGACTTCAGCAATTTAAGAAATAACAGAGGGACCTTGAGTAAAATCAAAGTCATGGGTTAATATGGGCTTTGATTAGAACTGAAAAAAACTTTCTTATTCACACAGGATCACTCTGCTGACCCCTTTCCTAACAGCACCAATAATTATAATAATAATTTGACAGCATGGCAATGTTAATCAAATCAGTCAGTGTGTGTATTTGAATCAATTACTCTACATCAAATTCAATTTTTGTATTATACCTTTTGCAAAGTAATTTCTCTTTGCAATGCTGAATAAATGTTTGCACAGATTTCACAGCCAGTAGTGATTCTATGAAATCACTACTGGCTTCACATTGTACAACTTCCTATCACTCTGTGCCATCATTCTTTTTTTTTTTCCTTCAGTGCCACCCACAACAGATCATTGTTTCTTCCAGGGCCCGAAAACTGCTGTCAACCTCAGTGTTCCTCCTTCACTCCCTCATCTTTGTTCACTTCTAATTAACTGAGATTTTGCTTGGCTGAATTTCAAAAGGCCATTGGAGAAAACAGCTCTACTTGGCTGTGAGTCACTCAATCTTTCATCTGAATTATGGGTTTTTAAAAGTCAAGGCATTATGAGATTGCCAAATGGCGAGGATAAAATACAACAATGTGCCAATTATGTGAAAAATTGGAAGTTATGTGATGTGGGTTCACAGCTATAAGGACCATTGAAGTGCGACTTGGGAGAATAAAACCTGCTGTGATTCTAAATTTGCATTTGCATTACTGTATGGAGGATAAAACAACTTTAAGACGTACATGTTCATTTACTTCAATGAAATGTTAAGGGGAAAAAGGTGAACTCAGTGGATTAAGTCAATGTAGTAAAGTGCTCTCAGCAACTCTCAACACTGTCATTGTCATGGCCAAAACTCTCTCCTTTTCTATCTTAAACAGGATGCTACATGACAAGGTCTACTTTATGTAATTTACACCCTTTATCACTATTATAAGTGTTTTTTCCAAGCTGTCAGTGCACTTGCTCTGTTCATATCCATACTATACTGTAAGATCTGCTGCTGCAGTGACATTAAATAAGGAGGAAGCCAGTCTGCCAACAGTCTGATCATGTCCCCTCAAAAGTGCCCAACAGGACTATCATAGCCTTCCAGCAACTGGCTGCTTGACTGATCTGGATGGATTATTATGCTGATAAAAAAATTTAAAAAAAAAAGCAAGCAAAAGGGGAGCAGAGAAAAAAGAGGGAGAGACCAAAAGCAGACTGATGGTGAAAAATGTGTGAAATTGTTAGAGGCAGCAGTTACAGTGCTGATAGCAAACAGCAGTGAGCATCGTCAGTAAGCCTTTTTTCTCTGCAGACGTGTTGACTTGTCCTAGCGGGGAAGCACAGGTGCAGCTAATTCTGTTAACAATGGCTCTGGGTAAGCCAGGCCAGCCAGGATCCCTCTAAGTCATTTATGACATTAATTACACCTGTGCTCCTCCTGCTGTGACATGTCAAGCTGTCTCTGGTGGAAGAGAGGCTATAGCATGGACACTGAACCTGGGACTGGTGTTGGCATGTGGCTGGACATTGTTACACTGATGTCCATTAAGCACTGTCTGAGAAGCACACTAACACTGAACAATTCGGAGGACTCAGTGATGATGGCAACAGGGAGAGACATCCTAATGAAACTAATAATGTGATAACAAACTCCTCTGTAGTTTGATGACTTAATGAAGGTAAAAAAAATTTAACAAGCCATGCCATTACTGCAGATTTTTCCTCACATTTTAAGGAAAATAAAGCTACTGTGAAGCTACTGAATTATAATGTTACATGTAAGGCCAAGGCTGTGTTTGGTAGTGGAGGACAATTCTGTCATGTTGTCTCAGTTTTGTTGTATTGTCACTGTGTGACTTGTGGTCGGCCTGAATAATTTTTAATTCAAGCTTCTTTTTTTCCTGTTGACAGCTAAGGCTGGCGCTTGGTTTTGAACTGGGGCCATTGGGAATGTAACGCTTCATGACAGCTTTGTCGAGGATACCATCTTTGCCTAACGTCAACATTATCTATGTCATGACCTAACCAAAGCCATAACAACGAGGGCAGCTTTACAGGAATCGAAACAGTCTAACCTGATTCGGGACTCCATTCTTCAGCCGTCACGAAGTTGTTGTCATCAAACGCACCATGAAGCCAGAAGACGGAGTTTACTGTCCACAGGTTGAGACCTTAGCGATTTCCTGCTTCACTTCACCAAGGTAAGAGACTACTTGTGCTAACAAGTGTATTGAGAGAAATTTTCTTTGCTCTGCTCAGTTGTTGTCGCTTTGAGGCTAACAGTTGTGCTAACTGTATGATGGGTTGGTGTTTGCTAGCTGCGAATTTCTGTTGTTGTGTGTCTACGTGCTATATTTATATTAGCATAAATAGGGACATTGCCAAGTGCTTTATTGTTGTGCCTGAGATTTACGGTCGTCGTTTAGCACATGCTAATAATGTTCTCGTGCCAAATATGTAGGCTACAATGTATTAAATTTGAATATTCTTCAGTATTTAAGTGCGGTGGATAATTTGGGTTTTGCTGGTTGTTTTCGGGGTTTCTATTGGCTCAAAGCAGACACGCATCTTTAGTAAAAGGTAATATTGAATATTGGTTGTAAGTTTGTAAATGTGACTGTCATGCTTGTAAACTTTAAATGGCTCTTTCCATAAATAGTCATATTCATTCACTTAATATTCAGCTAAACATCAGAGAATAGACTTTTTTGTCAGATCACTTTACAATTCTCCAGCTACTATTTCACATGAACTAGGGAGAACTTACTGTATTGTTTACATTGTTACTTGATGCTTATCTTCTCCTCATTAACTTGAACTATCATATATCACTTAATGAGGAAATATGACTTAAAGATATCCATATTTGTTCTTTTTGCTACCCACACAAACATTTAATGGAATAGCAAATGTTGGGCTCTGTGCAGTATTTGGCCCCTGTGCTGATCTCGGGTGTGTTTGTGAGGAATGATAAGGTCAGAGCCTAGACACCACATATCAACTGTGCATACTCGTACGCGTTCACTTAAATAAATCGGTTCCACATGGGTTGGCTGACTGAACCAACTCCTTTCCAGTTTTGTGACATTGTAATTAAGGTATTGTCAGCTTGCTCCCACACTCGGGGCATGATTAAGTGACAATCTGTAATTGTTTTCTGGTTGTACTCCTCCTATGATTTCTCCGTTTATTTTCAGTTTTGTTTTGTCACAGCTCATTAAATATTTACTGAAATTAATTCAGAACAAGACAGTAGTGCCACTGCTGGTGGCTGAGCTGACTGAACTGCACAGTCATTGTCATGCGTTATGTAAACATTGTTTTACATCAGCAGTCCTTACATGAATTAGGAAGATCAGAGGTTTTCAGACTGTGAGGGGAGTTGAGGGGGAGGCACAGTGGAAGAGACATGAGGCAAAGACACTGTATGAAGTGAAAGGGACAGATGCAGGCCCCTGTTCTAAAAACAGGAGATAAGTTATTGTAGTTTGTCCTGATGATTTGGCCTGTCTTCCAACATGGTCAGCAGTTGGAGCTGCAGCAGTGGCTGTGATGCAGCTGATGGAGGCAATTAAGCTATTTTAAAACCCTGAGCACTTGAAGGCTGCAATTTGTGTCATCAACACAATCAATGCTGGACACACAGATTTACACATTTTCTACACATTTTTGTTAGCTTCAGTGTGACTTGCACTTGTGTAGGATATCATTATCGTTGGTGACGGTGCATTTAAGGAAATGTCCATATAGCTGTTTAAAAATCATAGTAAAAAGATGCTCCTTTTAACTCCAGAACTTGCCTAAGAATCATCATGTGTTTACTGCTAACAAGAACTGATAATAGCTAATTTGGCATACTGTTAATGGTGCCAAAATATATAAAAAAAATGTCTTGTGGCTTAAGTTGTTGCCCACACAAGTAATTAACTGACTCCCCAAATTATGGGAAATTAAGCTGTCTGAGACTTCTGCCATATATTTAATAAGATTTCAAGAATTTACCAGTGATCTCATGTCATATAGCCCAGAGGCCGTATATGTCACTAGAGGAGTCAGTGAACCAGTGAACCTTGAAATTTTTGTGGTTTTAGAATATTTTCTGACACATCCTAGGATAGCACTGCAGCTAAACCATTGGCTGCTGACTGATCTCTGTCTCTGATCACTGAAATAGAATGTCTTTAGTTAGCTTAGCCACTGCTACCAAGCTAATACTTCAGTTGCAGTTGATATATGATTAAGTTGATAACCAATGAGATGTATGCACTTGAGATGAAGTCAATTAAGAGACACATTCTTTACCATATTTTTGTCTTTGCTAATTCAAAACACTGCAGGCTGCAACACATAATGCTAGATTTCATTTTACTTTGTGATCTCATTTGTCTTTACTCAGAACTATTCTTAATAGAAAACAGTGAATCCCATCACTTCAATTTACCATAATATAGTTTGCAATTAGGCTACCACACTTATTTTAATAGACACTTATTTTAATAGTGACATGATGCATGTGATATACATATATATATATATATATATATATATATATATATATATATATATATAGATAGATAGATAGATAGATAGATAGATATTGAGCGTTTCAGAAGACTAATGACTGATTGTACCTGTGTTTTTAAAACAGACTGCCATAACTGACGAAAGTAATACAGAGATCACTCTGTGTGATGGGCATGACTCTCTTTTGCCAATATATGGTGTGGAGTTTATAGTCGGTGAAGTGTCCCCTAACTGCCTCTCCCAGCAGTAGTTGCTGACCATGGGAAAAGTGTTCCCATTCACTCCTCTCAGGTGTCGCAGGCATTTGAGCTGCTGACCTTCCAATCAGAACTGCACTCTTCCAGCCTTTAGGCTACCACTGCCTCCAAATTGTATAACAAGCTGTAATTTCTCCTTCTTAGCTACAGTCATGTCCATATCCCTCAGCAAGTGCTTCATCCTGCCACCACAGCACTCTCATCTTGCCTACAGGGCTAAATCAATGAATCAAGTGAAAGGATGACAGGCAGGGAGGGCTAGTGTGTGAGATAGACATCAGGAGGAAAACAGAGAATGAGAGGTTAATCCCCACAGCTCAGTATTATTTTATATCTGCTGCAGAGAATAGTCAAGGATACCCAGTCACCCTTTTTCTTAAGGCCATCTCAGGACGCATGTCGCAGCTTTAGCTGTAACCTGTCACTGAAGGTCAGGTAGTAGATGCTTTTATATACATTTGTCCCCTGCTGTCAGTGCCTCTTGCACTCAACAAATCGCTTCAACGTGCTCTCTATTTTGCTGCCATTGCTACCCAGAAAAATTGAGAGGATATAAAAACATGTACATAAACAGTAAGCATATGTGCATGTGGTGGATATGTCACAATAAGACATAATTCTGACAATAATGTAAGTATAGTATAAGACAATTCTACTTTCAGCCCTCATCGGCACATAATAGCTCTGCATTTAACATGTGTGCTCATATCTAATGTATAAGACATTATCAAAAATGCAAGCTGTGTGTTCAGAGCAGACAGAGTGAGAATGTGAATTTCCCATTTTGCCCTATTGTGCTCCATCTGAGGAATTCCTGTGAGTTTTATACTACGTTAACTATCTTTCTACTTTGCGCTTATAGTAATTACTATGGCTGCTAGACTATAAAATATTGAATTAAAGTAGTATTTTGTGCATCAATCATAGATCAAATTGAACAAGGGTTGTAAAAGCTGGATTTTACACCAACCTTTCATTTTGAAACTGACACAGCTCAACACAGTGTATTAGTATTGCTCAGTTCCGACTAAATGACAGAGGGTCAGTCTCACATCAGCTGGCACTTTCTGTAAATGTTTGTCTAAGGAAGCATCATGGCTACATATGGTATGGGAATGTTTAACAGTTCAAAGGTTTTAGGTCCATGTTTTCCACATAATTAAACCTGTATTGAGGCAGATCAGCATTATAGAGTTCTCTCCAGACTGACTAATCAACATAAAAATAAGCAGTTGGCTGTAGCTTAAGCATTTGCCAGAAAGATAATTTTTGTATGGGGTAATATTTCTGTTACAATGCCACTCAAAACAGGAGGAATGCTTTGTGGTAAACCTGAAATCAGGGAGCAGCCTGATTGGAGGAGACCTGGGACTGACGGTCCAACTAGTGGAGGGGCAGAACCGACCAATCCTGCTGGCGATTTTAGACCACATATTAATATATCTGGTAGGAAGTCATGTGTCACATGTCGTCAGCTAACATTTTTGGTTTTTACAAATTTTTGTAATAATCTAATTGGAGCTGTATTTCTTGCTTTTGTTTCATTTCGGGCAATGCATATCAGTGGAGCACAGTTCATTGGTCTTTAAATGTATTTTATTATTTTCTGAGTGATTTTGGATACATTTGTTATATATATACACACATACACATACACACACACACACACACACACACACACACACACACATATATATTGGAAAATATCCCTATTAATAATGTGGAGTGATTCCAACCATACCACCTGGCAGTAAACACTGATGTTTGCTTACTTATGTTGCTGCTTTTAAAGATGAAGCCTGCACTACCCCAGCACCCACCTGCTGATGTTGCGCTCTATGTGCACCTTGAATAGTGTTTGTCTCTACTTTATACCAATGGGACGGGGGGGGCATAACACTCCCTGCATGTTGCTATGTATTTCATGCTGACGTGCTTTATTGAAGCAGCAGGTAGCATTCCCAAGAATAGACTTGCATTGCCAAGTCAAACTGTACTGCCATCTCTATTTGCTGTTTGACGTCAGTGCTCTTAACAGAGCTCTTCTTGGTGTGTATGTGTGTATATTAGTGCCTGCAACTACGCCAGTCCCGGAGGGTGACATTTTTACCAAATTTAGAAACAAAATCAAAATTAAGTGGGAAAATACTCATAAAAAGAAATACAAAACTCTTCCCATGGCAGCAATTCAGCCCCACCTGAGGAAAATTATTTTGGCATCTATTACTCATAAAATTATATTAGTTGTTTTTATTAATAGAGAGCATTGTAAAACCTACAGTGTATTACACAAACTTGGAAATACGAGATGGAATGAAATAAGAATACACAAAAGACAAAAAAAAGACAAAAAAGGCAAACCTTTTTAATTACCTAACAGCTATTCAGCAGAAAGTGAAGGATGAATTGAACCGATCTGTCATTCATTCATTCATTATTTTGTCACATGTTTGCTGGATTACTCACCATGGGCAGAAAGAGGAACATGTCTTTATAATCAAGACATGCTTTTCAGCAAAATACCTGAAAATCCTCTTGTGAAAGTTTAAAGCCAACTTTGCAGTGAAGGTCTGATGTTGTAGAATGTGTGGTGTGTAGGAACAATGCTGCTTTTTTCATGTGGGTGTTTGTTTTGTCACATTATTAGTTTCCTCCCACACACTGCAGCAGATAAACCTAACTGACTGTAATGCTATTCTACTTCATACTGCCTCACTCAAATGATGGTATTGATTCACTAAGTACCCACTTCACACTCAAAAATCACATATGTGCTATGAGAGGAAACACAGTGTTGAAAAGATCTGGAGTCTGTCATAACTGTGTCTGGGTAAGAGAGATGGTTTTTAAGCTCCTCTACTATTGAATTAGACAAAAGTTTTCCAGTACAAACTGATGATCTAATCTGTCATTGTGCAAAATTGTTGACAAATGTCCTTCAAGAGTCTTTCTCTCTTGCATCAGTTAAGGTAAGGAATGCATGCAGTTATTTGAACTAATACAGGGTACTTTTGCTATTCTGACCTTCTTTACAAATGAGTAATGCAGCATCCTGTAGGGAGAAGAATTGACGAGAACACTCTGATACAATACAATACCTAAAGTACCAGTTCAATGAGGCGTTTGATTCTTTTGTAAATATGTACTATTACAGATTAATATTATTTTTGTGATACCTTTTTCCTTTTTTAAGGCTGAACCATATAGAAAAGTTTACTGATACTGTTGGTGGAATTCAAAGCAGGGTTTTGCACAGGTCCAATTCTGCAAACCCACACCCACCCTGGCTCGTGTGCCGGAACTGACCTGTTACCTATTGATTATCACTTCAAACACTCACTCAGACAGCTCCAATTCTTGTTTATGTAATGCAATACAAAAGTAACAGATATGCAGTAATCATCTGTCACATATCAAAGTGACAACAGTCAATCAGTCAGCTGAGCTATCCACCACTAAGATTTCAGTCTGGACAAAGTAGTGATCAGCTGACAGTGCATCCTAGAGCACTCTGCTGCATGAATTAAAGATTATTTGTAAGTTTTGCTATAGCTACATAGCCAAGGATAGCATTAACAACAGTCTAGAAGACGTATCAAGGGTTCAGCATCAAACTTCACTCCTTTACTCACCAAGAACTTTCTCTAGCAGTGGAAAGCAACAGCAATGTTTTGCTTCCAGTTCTGTCACTACTTTTCTTCTACTGAAGCTGCCATACTCACTAGCTAGCCCTGGTCGGTGCCTAAATTTAACCAAACCTTAACCATCATCATGATCCGCACCTGTGTGTCTTCCTGCCCAAACTCTGATCACCCCAAACTGTATTTATTGTCAGGCTTTGTCACAATAATGGCATCAAATTTGTCTATGTGTCATTATATGTCAACACACTTTCTTCAGCAGGTCCTAATACTGAATAATTGTTTTGCAATTGCCGAGAGTAGAACTCTTAAATTGCACAGCTGATTTGACACTTCTCAGCACTGAAACCCTAAAAAATAGTTGTTTTGTTCTTTTTTTCTTTGAGTATTTTTGCCTTTGTCTGAAAGCAGACAGTGTTAAAACTTTGGCAGGAGCAACTTGTACTTAACATGGTGTTTTTTACATTTCAGCAACAGCTGTCAATAAGGAAGGGGGGGGTGGGTCTTCCCTAGTAAGGAGAGAGTTCACTGTGACCTTGGTGTTCTCCAGCAAACTGTGGCCATGTGACAAAAATCAATGCTTTGGTTTATGTGCAGCACTTAAAGAGGTAGCCATCACACTCATTAGATAAATTGGCACTCTGATATGCTAGAACATCCTAGCCAATTTGTTCATAATGTTAGGGTTCACAGTGTGTCTCTCAAAGTTGTTAGCAGCCTGGTGGAAGTGATACCACCTGCTGTGCTGAAGATGTTTTATAGTGTGAAATTTCCAGGAGGGGTGCTAATTTGCCCTTGCATCCACACATGAAGCAGAAAATAGTTCCCTTCTGTAATGAGTACTCAATTCTGTAAACAACTAGGTGGGAACATTCAAACTCAGACATAGACAAATGTTGACAGATGACTAACTAATATCAAAAAATCAGTTTCAATTTGCACACAACCCATACAGTATCACGATCCCTGTTTTTCTGAGTGGGAATCTTTTTGTTTTGACATTAGGGTTCATCTATGGTCATCTAACTGAAATACTTGGAGTACTTCAAAGTGGTGTCAACATCTTTTTTTTTCAGTTATCATATTTGTCTGTTTTTGGAGGGCTGTAGAAAACATGAGAAAAGTGACTGATGTTTTATTGAGTCTGTTTGCCTTTTAGATTTGTCTGACTCCATCTGATGTTTCCTGTTGCATTTCTCTTTGTCCTCATACCCCTCCCCCCTCTATCACTTCAGATCTGGCTGCCAGTCAGCCCTTCTGATTTTCAAAGGCTCCGGAGCATGAAACAGAGACTCTGAACATGGGCCAGATTTTGATTCTCTGATCTTCCCTTCTCACTTCCCTCTATCTCAGTAAGCCTCTCCGTTTTTGTCTCTTTCTGTTTTCCTGATAGTCAGAGCGGCAGACGGGCATGCAACAGGCAACTATTGAATCATGGTACCAGCAAGAACATAAAAACATCTACAAGGGTTTTTACTGCTTTTATACTAATGATAAAATATGTTGGCTGAAAAGCTTCCTTTACAATATCAAATCCAATTTGGTTGGGGTTGAGGAACCACTTCATTAAGCTTAGAGGGCCTTTGTCATCTTGGTTACAATAATGACCACAATTTTAGCTAAAATAAACCAGTCTCAAGAAATGGGAAAAGGAGAGTGGTTAACTCATCCACTCAGTCCAGTGTCCTTTATCTGCAGATTTTTTGGCTCTTCAGTATAACGATGGCACCCTATTTGCTCCAAACAGGCAGGTGTCATAATCTAGGGCAGTTTCAAGGCTTTGTCACTTAAATGTAAACATTTTACTGAAACAACTCATACTCTTTTTTTTGTTGGGAGGACAGTCTCAAATTAAACTACATTTTGCATTTACATTATGTACATCACACAAGTCATAGAGAGGTGGTCAGATTAGATGGTGGACATACAATGTGCAGGACCTTGACACTGGCGTCCCATCTGTTGTTAGCTTTAGACAACAACAGCATTTTTGTTAAGGTTCAGGAAATATGGTAAAATGTGGCTAAAGCAGACATGTTGTGTCTCATGCTTCAAGTCACTATCGATAACTAGTTTTCTTTTTACTTCAGAAGCGATGTTTGAGAGTGTGTCCCAATCAAGACAATGACTATAAGGTTTTAAAGTTGTTTCGTTGTGTGTTATTGATTGAAATTAAATGCATATCAATAGTGGGTATATTGAAACATCCCACAGAGTCCTGTGTGAAACCCCTTTCTGTTAGAATTTACTGACTACTCCTTTGCTTATCATCAGCTGTTACTCTGGGGAGCATGAAAACGGAGGGCAGAAAACAGACATCAAACAGCCGAAGAGGCGTCGCAGCCTATCTCCCTGTGTGTTCTGCTACGCACAAGGCCCGCACTATCATGGCATGGTCTATCTTTCAGTCCACTGAGTGAGCTAACCTGCAGTAGGAAGATAAAGAAAAATGGGTTCAGTTTCTTCCATCTGAGAAAGTGTGCTTGTTAGAGCGCAGAATCCATTCCCATTTCCCTGGGACCTTTGATCTGGGATTACACAGGAAGCTCTAAGATGAGAGCTCTATGTTTGGCCTGGGAGAGCTCATGATAGAGCAGCCTGAGGTGGTCGTGGCCTCTGAAGTGAAAACCGCTGCTGAGTCTGCTGTGAAGCAAGCTTGCACGCTCATAAGTGGATTATTACATGATTGCCAATTTTTGTAGAACAAGAAAAGAAGAAAAAAAGCCCTGATAGAGATTGCCCATAGAAACAACTAATCCAATTTACCTGAAATCCACTGGACAAAACCTTGTTCATTTGGTTCTTAAGACCAGAATGTATTTCTCATATATATGTATATGTACTTTCTACTCTCCGTTTGCACTCTTATGTGGAAGCCTGCTGTTTATCACAAAACAGCTCTATCACAAAACTTGTAAATGTGTCAAAAACTTAAGTGTGATATTATCCTAGATTGTGCTTGGTTTTGATATAAAGAAATGACTTTACTGGCATTTTTATCAAGCTCAGGTGCTACTCAGCAAGCTATGGCAAGCTAATCAATATTTCTCAGGAACAGTCTGTGGTTAACACCACCTCATAAGATACTCCACTGTGCTAATGGAACTGTTAATTTGAGGCTATGACCTGAGCTAATCCAAAGGATTTGGATTTTTGATTTTTATATTGGTAGTTCACTGTAGACACTACATTTATTCACTACTAGTATAAATTTATTTTGCCAAATATGTCTTGAAGGAAATATAATATTCTGAATTATGTTCACTAACAGTTTCTTCTAGTTGTGCAGGTGCTATGTCTATGTCCACCACAGAATTCATAGGAAGGTGGGCAAGGTTGGATGCTGGGCATACAAAGTGCACAACTAGTGAAGAGTGGGATTCATGTTCACATGCTGTTAGGTTTAGATTTACAAAGTCAGCATTGACTTTTTCAGTATTTACCAAGAACCACATCTATTCCTAATCTTAACGAAGTATTTTCTCAATTATGCTTCATCTGCTGCAGAGAAAGCATTGTAGGGAAGGCACATGAAATACTGTACATTGTCAGTAACTTTGCAGATGCACACTCATTAAAAATGTTTTCTCATTATGTTTATTAGAAACATAATTTGTTAGCAATATTTCAGTCAAATGGGTTCAGATGATGATGTGATGAATTCTGCGCAGTTCCGTCTACTGTTTGCTTTCCATTCCATTTCAAAGTTTTAACTGTATTGACAATCAGTCAACAGACAGCACTGCCAGACCTGCTATGAAAGACAAAGCATGCTACTATTCCTCGATATGCACCAGCCTACCCCAAGAGAGCTGTTGTCTGCAGACAAGATGGTGCAGAGGATGTGAAACTCTATTTTGTAAATGGGCTAAAACCACTAGGAATTTGGACCTTTACCAACAATAGCCCTTTAATACCAAAATGACTCCTTTTCAAACTCCTTTACCTCATGGCTTAACAATGGGGAAGCAGAATAATGCCTCAAAAGACCATATTCCAACTACAAAGTTTATACATTCATTTATTCAATTGGTACCCTTCTGCCTCTGTCTCTCTCCCTCTCTCTTTCCCTCCCCCTTGCACTTCTCTCTGTGGATTCATGTTGTGATCTTAACATTATAAATGGGTTCTCTGGCAGCACTTAGATTAGATTTGTTTCTATGAGATTCATTCCAGCCCTAACTCTGGTCTCGGTGCTCATGTGGCTTGTTTTCTTGATGAATGCCCCCTGCCCTGTCAACAGTCATTTGCAAGATCTCTTCTCATAAACTCGTCCACAGAGGGAGGCCAAAATCCTTCCCACTGAATCTATACTGCATTACCTCTGTGAGCCTCTAACCTTTTGCTAAGGTCATTCAGCCAGTCACAGACTAAACATACGTGTCTGAATTCTAAATAATAATAATACAATTAAGATTAAAAGAAAGTTTTGTCTCATAGGACAGCTGGTATGTAGCCCCAGGGTTTGTGAGCATGTAGAGGGCATGGGTGATTGGGTTTTGATTGATATGTTTGCTCTTTTCCTAGGGGAGCAGAAAGAGGAGTATTTAATGCCTATTGCTTCATACAGAGTGAAGTATTGATCGTTCAGGGCCTCCATCTTGCTTTTGTCACACGCCCTCAGGCTTGACAGCTCCCAGTGCTTGAATAAGATGTCATTATTTCTCCGTCAGAGGGAGTCATTTTCAAATCTGACGCTAGCATTTGGTCTGGGTTGTTCAGAGTTGTATGGTTACACTTAAAGGATAAAACGTGTTGTTTTGTCTTTTTATTATCATCAACAACTCCCCTGAAGAGACCAAAACCAACAATGAATTCATCCTGCTAACAAGTACTGCCCTGTGTAACACAGCTTGATATAACTTCTGCACCACTGTTATCCAAAAGCTATTAAAAAGACATTAAAGGGCCATACTACTGCAAGGGGTGACATAGGCTTCTATTACGATGTACACAGCCAGCGTCGTTTATTATGAAACAACTGTGATTGCAGTCTCCGGCTCAGTAGAGTAGCTCCATGTCAGGAAGATGTCACTAAGCATGCTTGGAGGCACAGCTCTGTGTTTACATAGCTTAAAGAAAATAAGAATTAGTTTGCAATTGTTTTGTTATGTGGAACATTTAGGAGCACAAGGGTAGACTTTGATTATTGCTCTGATATAACGTGTAGTAAAGTTTTCTAGGTCTAGGCTATCGTAAGCAAGACTAATATTATAAACTAGAAACCAACTGAGCTATCGCTTCGAGCTGTTGAATTCTGTGTGGTGGATTTAATAGTCACAAGGATGCTTTACTGGAAATGATCCAAAAGAATTTCACTCTCTTTGGTATTACAGACACATCATATTTCAGTGCTTACTTTTTAATATAGTAAGCACTGGTATAGTCACTTTTTTATTATTGTAACTCATTGCAAAATGGCTTAAAAAAGGCAAGGTCAACTTGACTTTGACTTAAAGCTTAAATAGGCCTTTTTTACAACAGACTTTCAACTTGTCAAAGTAGGAAACGCACTATACCAGGACCCTGAAACTGAGGCAGCTAAATGGAATTCAGCCATCATTCATTTGTTTATTTATACCTGTGCTTTTTCTGTAACATGTCAGGATATCCTCTCCTGAAAAATATAAAAATATGTAACATTTTTTTTAGGCTTGAAATTTTAGATCTCCAAGTTTATTGGTTACATACCATTATTAAGTTGCGTGCTCTACAGAAAAGATCCAATTTGCTGTGGTCTCTGGGCTGTTCATACAAGGCCGATTGGGCTCCCCACCCCATAGGACACTTGAGTGAAAATATAGTAGGAAAAAAAGATTTTCAAGGGGTCACCAAGATGTTCTCTTGTCGCCGCTCACTCACAGCAATGTTTGCAAACCACAAACTGAGCCATGTTTTCCTCTTTTTGACAGTGGAGAGCAGCCATGATTGATTGTCAGTTGTCAGTGAGTAGTGTGGCACACTTTTTAAGGTCAGAGTTAGTTTTATAATTGTGACCTGCTTTACACTAGTGTGAGGGCAAAACTATGGTTTAATTATTTGAAATCAGTTCCTTTGTTAGTTTTCTGGTCTTTCTCCTTTCTGTACTGTAATACTATGTTAAGATTTTTTATAATAGTAGCTGACAACATCTGCTCTGCTTTCACACCATCATCTAAGCATCAAGTAAGCTCTGAGATTATTGGTGTAACAAATGTTTGACAGTTATGAACAAGGACAAAGAAAGGAAAGTGGGGGATGAAGGGAGAAAAGAACAAGACAAGGACAACAAAAAGCTATCAGACAGTTGTAAAAAAAAGAAATGTACCAAAGACTCTTTCTAGCACCATGGCAACTTGCAGACAATGTCATTACATCTTGTTCAAACACAAATCCAATGTACACAACAAAGAGGCAATTCTATGGTCTGCCTGCTTTAATGTTCCCCTAGGACAGATAAAGAATTCAAACCTTAAGGTGAGAAATGGCATCTTTGATGAACCACGCGGGGGTAAAATGATAGCCCATTTCACTGAGCTGAAAAAAAAGATAAGCATGTGTTTGTGGCCACGGAGGTGTGATTCAATCAAACTTACAGAGAATAAAACATCTAAAAGATGAAAATGTATTTTAATTTTATAGAAAACCCTGTGCAGTGTAATTCAATGTGAGGTAGCCTGATGTGAGGCTGTGCTGGTGAGGCAAATAATGGGTTTTCCAAGAATAAGATTTATACTTACATAAGATAACCATGCACTGATTTACACCTTTTTATTGAATAACTGAAGTTGTATTGTTGTTACAGTGGTCCACAATTATCACAATTATACCTATCAATGTGGAAATTACCCAGTCATTGCATAAAAGTGAGTGAAAGTGTGAGAGGACTTTAATAATTCACTTTTCTCAACTCATCTGGGTACATATAAGTGTTATCACCCCTGTGAGACTTGAGAAATGCCATCTCCTTTTTGAACTTTTAGGCATTTTCCGGGGTAAATATTTTCATGCATGTTTTGCATGTCTTTTTTTTGTCTTCTGGTATAGACTTTCCAGGCCCTACAAGAATTCAAGATGGTACTATTTATTGTAGATGCTTTGCTTCGTTTTGGATGAATCCATTTGTTGGTGCGAGCCAACATGTTAAAATCTGATTTTGAGTACCCACTTCTTTCCACATTCACTTTATTTGGCAGCAACAACTAGAGCCCCTAGAGGGGCCATAGACTTGAGATACAAGAAGTGTGGGGCTGGCTCTTACTTTGTAAGGCCATGGATTAGTGACAACTTTGGTGTTTGCTTTCATTAGAAAAAAAAAACATACATATAACATCCATAGGATAAAAACCTCTCGATAAAAGGATGAACAAGATGCTTTGGAAATACTTAAGGTGTCGCTTTAACATGAAGGTAAGTAGCAGTTTAATGCAGTCTGTCAGACCTTCACTGTGCTCCCTCCCTCTCTGAAGGTGTAGTGCATACTGCCAATGATTAGAAGGTGACTGTGTATCTGCCCTCCTGCTCATTGTTGAGTATGCTCTGATGAAGGTCTGACAGACTGAAAGCTCACAAATACAGTAAATTGGAACACTGCATGGATTTAGGAGAAGTGGTTGTCCTGCAGTTATTAATGTTTTTAATAAAAGGAACTAAGCAATGATCAGTATCAGACAGGCCACATTGCATTTATGTTTATAGGCTCTAAAAAGCTTCTTAAACTGTCCCCAATACTTAAACGTGACAGTCTCTAAACCATTGTCGTAATAAGTGGATTCTCATACAGAAAAATTAGCAAGGAGTTGTATCTTGAAGGCAAAACAAACCTGTAATAATCAGTGCAATTTCTCTTTTTCATAATCCTCTTGAGATCTTAATTTGGAAAAAGGAGGAGAAAAGAAAAAAACAATGTTCCATCAGGAAAAGTTCATTTCTAATCAATGTAGTTTTCAACAGCATGTAATTAGTCCCTCAATTAAAGTTAAAGGGCTCTTAGGTTTCCTTTCCAAACAGTCAAGAAATGTACAGAAAATAAAATACAATTTATGTGATATGAACAGTGCATGTTAATTCTCTATTAATAGTGAAAGTGACAGATTTGCAACAAAAACTAAGCGGAAACTGTATAGATATGTATTTATGGCCATCTGTTGATATGAAACACTGGTGGTAAAGCTACTAATGCATTCACCCAAGTATGTGTTGATACTATACAAACGGAAGGTTCTTGTAAATTTATTCTTTCCTTTTGGACATTTCTAGAGGAAATGTATTACCGATTGCCGTCTGTTGACTTGTGCCTGTCTTGTAAGAAAATCTTTCTGTTACCAAATACCTCAATGCCCATGTAGTGCTTACCTATTACAGTATGAAAATGTATGCATTTCAATCAGTTGATGAGTAACAACATTTAGTCAAAGAATTTTGATCTCTGATTGCAGTTTATTGTCCCAGCTCTGCTCTGCAACTACTCGAACACTTTCACTGGACACGTAGTGAGAACTGGACATCAGCAGCAGCAGCAGCTCCAGTCTACTGTCCATGTCCATGCCTTAAGCCACAGTATGCCACGCGTGTATGTGCAGTTGTAGACAGCTTGTCTTTTAGACGTACTTGAAAAACATGCCCGAAAGTCTGCATTTGTACAGTGAATGTGCTGACAAATGGGACTCCTGTGTAAAATCCTAATACCCTATGCAGTGTAGTAGCATAAACCAAACTTATGGATGTTTTATTCAAACTGGATATCCTGGATTCAGCTTAATTTTCTCATCAGTACCTGCACCAACATGCAATACAGCATCCTCACAGCCCCATTCAGTTTGAAAGCAATACCCAATCCCAGCTCCTCCTTGCTTCTCCCTATAGACATGATTGTATTCCAGTTACTCTGTTGCTGTTTGCCATTGTCAGTGAAGACTTGCCATTAACCACAGAACAGGACAGCATTCCACCGCTGCCTCTAAGTATTTTTATTAGTTTGCTCAAATAAGGAGTGAGGCCAGGGAGGTCACCAATCAACATGGGGAAAGCAGGCCAGACCTAAGATAGTAACACTGAGGTGAAACCCTTAGAGAGTGAAGAAATCAAGGTCTAATATGGCTGCAGTGTCCCTAGGCCAAAGCCATCTGGCAGTCTGAGAGTGATAGGTTTGCTAAGGCAATCATACATCACTTTTCACCTGTATCAAACCAATTGGCTGGCCTTCTATGGACAGCTGCTCCCTTGCACAGTGTTTGACACTTTGATGGATAATGGATAGACACAGCCTCCATATGGTAGATATGGAGCAGATTTAGACCATATAATCCTAAATCCTTTTTCAACCCTCACCAAATTACACGGAGAGAGAATGTCATATATACAAAATAATCCATGCACAGACTAGTGAGAAGAAACTAACACAGTAGTAGAAAGTAGCTAACATAATCCTTCCAATCCAGTCTGCAGTGAATTTTCTGCAACTATAAACATCCCAACTGTCAAGTGGGCTATTATTCTAATCACCTCCAACTCTGCTATGGTACCAACTGATTGGTTGTAATGATAGCTAGTTTCTGATGATAGCATAGTTCTCATGTGACACCTGCATGCTGATAATGTTGCACTCGTTGCTTATTCTGTGCAGTATGTACTGTCATCTGGGGAAGACAGCAGATATAAGAGAGGGCAAAGAGGGCTAGCACCCTTTTAAATAACTCACATTTACTATTTCTGTGCAGTTGTGACCATTGTAATCATCCACTCTCTTAAAGCCCCTGAAAACTTGGTTTGGTTGCGAATATTAAGTGAATAAGCAACAATCAAAGTTAAAGTGTGGGGAATGAAAAATGTTCTTAGTTATTATTGGTTATGAAATTAATGCTCAGAAGCTGAGCTGATTGACTTCATTAGGACTGTGTGGGTGTGGTTTTTATCAGATTTGATTGACAGTGATGGCAACAGAAGCAGACAACCCCACAGCTGTCATCAAAATTTGAATGAAATGTTGCTAAACTCTGTTGCATGGAAGTGTAACAACTTTTTATGTTTTGGATGCTAACTTGTCTATAGCTTCTATCATGCAGCAGGTATATCAGAGATTTTGCCAAAAGCATCTGAATAATCCAAAAGTTCATTACACATCTTAATCAGGTAGCATACAGTAGTAAAAGCTGTTGGTTCAGTGTCCGTTCATCTGAAGTGTGTGGTCTTCCTTGACCTCACTGTTTCATACATTAAGTAAAGAGAGCCATGCAGTATTTAATCACTTCTGGGAATTGAGCTACTGATGATCATCTCTCTCTTTCTGAAGAACCTTTGATTATTAAAGAGAATAAAATCCTCCCTCAAACTGGTACTACATTGTTATGTCATAATACATGTGTACAGAAACAAATGGGCATAATTGTTTGTCCTTTCAGAGAAGTATTTTCCTGTTTGGCATAGATGATGCAAAGATGAACATCTTAAATGAAAATCAATCATTGCACAATGCTTACTGTGTGTGTGTGTGTGTGTGTGTGTATGTATGTGTATGTGTTACGAGTGTTGTGTCACTAAGGTGGGCTGTTTCTATTAACCCTTACCTGTGCCATAAACAGGTCAACTCTCTAGGGAGGTGATTATTCTCTAGCCTGGTTAATGGTCCTTACTGACAGCACTTAATGAAAATTAATGACCAGCTTTAGGACACTGTGCACACAAACAGGAAGGCTACTCCCTTCATCAATGTGCAGTTATTGCCATTGTTTAACTAGCATTCATTGTGAGGAAATGATGATCCATACTGTAATGCAAAAATGCATCATGAGGTTTCAATTGCAGCCACTGAGATGTTCCCCGTGAGGTTTTCTGTATTGTTTTTCTCAGTCTGTAGTGATGAGCATGACACTACTTCTGTTTAGGAGCTGCCTCTGTTTAATGTGAGGGGAATAGAATATAAGAACATTTAATACACTTCATTAGGTTTCCATTATATTTTGCTTTGGGTGATCGGCTGAAATGAGCGATCAGATTTGCCTATTTCTGTCAGTGATATACAGACAGCAAGATGACATGATTAAGGGGTCATATGGTTAATTGCACAATACTGCCAGTGTGTCGCATTCTTGGAAATGAAATAGGTGCCAGGGGCACAGTAATTCATGCGAGTCACATCATGAAAAACAATCTGAGCAAGTTATGATTGCTTTTAGCTTCTTGTTTTTTGGAGGAGGGTTTTTCTGTCCTCTGTCTGTACGCAAATGATTATTAATATATATGAGGAGATGTGCATTAGTTTGTATGCTATCTAGTGTGTATCACAGTGAGTGAAGGGGTGGCACCGAGGGGGAGAGAGAGAGAGAGGGCCGGGGCATGGAATGAGGAGTATACTGTAAGAGTTTATCACACATTTTCACAGTGACTAATTTGATTTTGGTAAACAATCAAGCACACCACCTGGGCAAAGGGCACAGAGGTTGTGGGCGCGTAATTGTGTGACATTCGCAGTGTAATCAAAAGTCATTAATAATGCAATTAAATTGAATTCCCATGTAAGCCTGTGGATAAAGTGGTCCAAGGCCATGGCAGAAGCATACAAATATGGCCACCCACCCCTCACCATAGCGTCATCTGTATGAAGCCAGCCCTCTGCTGCTATCCCCTCCGTCTCATGTGTTCCAGCCCCTTTAATCTCTGTCGTTCACACACTCTGCCCTTCTGTCCGACCTCCAACCCTTATACCCATTTCATTCCTCTGACACCCCATTCTTTCCATTCATTCCCCTCACTCTCCCCAGTCTGAGCCAACGCTGTGGCAAGACTGCCATCTCTGGTTGTGACATGATTTTCTTGTTGCTATTGTCTTCCTGTGTGTCTGACGATGGAGTCCTTCGTATCCCCCAGAGTGTCTTCAAAATCAGCCAACCAACAGTGTAATGAAGCTAGACTGCCATCTACTGCCTGCTGGGATTTTACCTCTTTCTCACTGCCATGCCCTGCTGCAGCAAAGACAGAGCAACATTGCCATCTGCTGTGGCTGCAAATTCAATTAACCAGTTCATTTCAGTTCAGTACAGGCTCCTTTTGGAGTTCTTTTTTTGCAACTTTTTGTTATCATTTTCCATTTCTAATTGCCAGAGACCGGAACATTCAGATTTTGTGGTTATAATGTGATTGTGTTTGTCATTATTTGTCTCTGAAGAAGACCAACTGAAGGTAAAGCATTGCAGAAGACAGCTCTAATTTGGTTGTTATTGTCTATTTTTGACCTCTGCCCTCTTTTGAAATGTTTTATTGTCATCTTCAAACGGCAACAAACTGGCTTGATGTCAGCATCTGTTTGTGTCAGGCAGAGTAGCAGAGATGGAGTAAATGCTGCTTCTGGCTCAGCACGGCACTGTAGGATGATGGAGAATACATTGACATCAAACCAAGAGGCATCAATCAATTTTTGTATTGTTTATTGCTGAGAAATGAGGTTTGAGATACATAATCAATTAGCTCCTCTCGCCATTTATGCTACAAGATTATTTCACAGCGCATGTCAATCAATTTTGCGATAAAACTTTCATTAATAAATGTCAAAACACCACATATGCTCTATATCTCAGAGAATGTCAACTTGAATTTTTAGATATTTCCGTCTTGTAGAATTATTGTGTTCGCCAAGGAAACTTTTGTGCCAGTTTTATGATGCATTGCTGTGACATAAAAGTTTTCACTGTGTTATTCATCTTCTCTCACAATGATAAACTGCAGTTTCTGCTCCTACAGTTGCACCTGAAGGCAAAGCTCTGAGGTCAATCAGCACAATAGACTAACACAACAATGTGCTTTGTCTTCCCTCTGTTTCTCTTTTATTAAAAACATTTTCCAGTTCTCAGCCCACACAGGAGCAGACACCACCTTTGCACAACCACACACACACACACACACACACACACACACACACACACACACACACACACACACACACAAGTATACATTTCAGCCACTTCATAGAAAAGTCAAGGTGTCTCTTGTGAGTTGAGACTGATTTCAGAGTGTTGCCATGGTGCTGCCACTTTTACTTAAAACATCAGATTTATTTCTCTCATGATCAGAAGCCTTGTAAATTCTCTACAAACTCTGCAATGATATCAACATGCTTCTCATATCTGCCGTCATGCCCTGGTTTAGATTTTATGATTTAGACCTGGCACCAAATTGCCCTGTTTTTTTTTTCTTTCCTAAAAAGTGATGTCAGGCAACAACTATACGACAGGAAGCAGCAGAGGCAAAGGCAGATTTCAGCAGTGATTGTCAATATTATTGCTACATCCCTCAGGCCAGAATGTTCCCTACATGATATGAATGAAAATCACTTTTTGACGCATTTCTGGTTAAACGATATGTTTATCCTAATGGTGCACAACATTTGCAACAAGCTTGGACATATGTCCGCTGCCATTTGATGGATACATCTGAGTTATGACACCACCATTTCCAAGCAGCAATCACTACATCATATTTTGGCTTTGGTAACGTAAAATGAATCTTTAAACTTTCACTTTAGATGTTTTTAGACGGTTACTGGAGGATGGCACACAGAACTGTGTTCATTGCTTGTTAGCAGTCACAACTAGTGCCAAGATTTTCCTTTTACTTTCATTGTGAACAATTCCTAAGAAAAATACCCAGCTCCTTAGTTGGATATTCCATTTTCTTCTCCACATAATCACTAACTTCTTCTGTCTGCTGTTTGATATTGGGTAGGTAGTGTACGGTGGGAGAACAGAGACTAAACCAATATACAATAAATGTGCCATATACCAAAACAATAAGTTACAAGGGGCTACAAAGCTTTGTAGAGGTGCAGAACTGGCTGTGCTCTCATCATTGCTAGCGACTCCCTTTACATTATAGGCAGTCATTTGATTCATTGTTAACAAGAAAAAAAACATTAATGCAGCTTTAATACACATTCACCACTAGCCTATTTTCCCATCTCAGCACTCCTACCTCACTGTAGCTTTGAATTATTACCTGGTTTCCACAAGCATTTTCTGTGTGAGGTTTATGATTGTGCTTGTATTTGCGCTTTGTCAATAACAAGACCAAAAGCGTCTCTAATCACCTCAGGAGTGGTTCAGAGAATAGGAGTATCAATGCATTCTAGCAGCATTTACAGTCAGATTTATATGCAGTTACGCACTATGCAATCCAACCCAATCACCCAACATGCAGTTTTAATAGCAGGTGTGTCAGGGGTTTATTTTGTGAATTGTTTGCAATATGATGCTAATGATGTAAAATTTGTATTCATGAGCCTTAAGAAAGGAATGTATAATTTTACATATTATGTATAGTATTTTTTTCTGCAATGGACTGGCTATCTGTCCAGGGTGTACCCTGACTCTCGCCCAGTGTCAGCTGGGATAGGTTCCAGCCCCCCCACGACCCTTAACGGATAAGCAGTATAGATAATGGATGAATGAAGTATGTTTTTCTATCAATGCTCTATAGCATAATCCCAAGTGATTCCTCTAATTTTTGAAAACCAGGTAATAAACAATTTTCTGTTATCTTCTATAATTATCCTTTTCAGTTTTCTGATTGCATTAATTGTCTATGTTGCCACACAAGTTTACCCTGTATGTAATGGGCAGTGTATACACACCATGCTTCCATTATTTTCACCCCCGTTCTTCTCTGTAAGTATCCTATTCATCTTGCTTATTGTGTTTTTAACTCATTGTGATTCACACTTGTCTTACCCTTTGTATGTATGTTAGCAAATAACGCTAACTGTTACAGGCCCAGTACTAGTGACAAAGCAGTCTATCACTTCATGAAAAAAAACCAAATCATGTTTTATGAGGTTCCCCTGAATATCATGACTCATTCCAGTCTTTTCATTGCAGTACCTACTCAGTAAACATAATTCAGAACTCAAATATATAACAAATTTGTCCTGTATAGTCTGTCTCTCACAAGGCAGTTCAATAATGTGACGAGCATGTGAGCATACAAGTGTTTTAGTATTTAGAAACAGGATTCTCACCTTCAGTCTTGTGTGTCCCTCCAACATTTTATAGCTGGTATCAGTATATGTTGCCAGATAGGAAAATGCAAGAAATTGCAGTACAGAAATGGCAAGACATGTTTTGAGGTACTGTTCCACCAGAAGTAAATGAAAAGTATTATTTTTTGACTGTGCACCACATATCTTGGTCACTATTATTTAATAACTTAATTTTAAAGGAATTCTTCTCAATAATGTTCATATTTTGAACTCTCAAATATTGACGAATGTAGAAACCAAATGAAAAAAAACCAGAAGAGGTAAGTTTAAGCAGTTCAGCAGGGAAAACATGGAGCTGAAGGCAGATATGGTTTAAGGCTCGGTAGTGATGAGAGAGCTGGTACACAAGCATGCAGAAGAACCACCTGACGCAGGCAGGTAGCAGGCAAAGGGTTAAGGGAAGGTTAAAATAAAATCTAGTAACAAGGCAACAGGCAAAGAAGTGGCTAAAGACTACCTGGCAATGCTCTGACAACTGACACATGTGGAGAAGGTGAGATTATTCAAGCAGGAGGGGATTGACTGCAGATGAAGTGCATCTGTCGATGTGTATTTTCAATTGTGAATGCTGCCAAATACCTTGCAGCTCTGGCATACCTGCATGTATTTTAGAATTGAGATGGAATATGAAATTCTTTGAAAGTCCTGCTCTTTATACTGTTTGTTTAGCTCCATGGGATGATGTCATATTTAGTTCCCACAGTTAAAGATAAACAAGAAAGACAGGAGTGAAACGTAACTGTCTTAACACTGTAGTCCAATAATAACAAATCCTTCTAATACCATAGCACGCTTCACTTACAGTATTGTACTCTATCTCTATCACAAAATGATATTAATATTAATCTCTCTATATTACAGTTGGTCCTGCTACTTATGTCTACTACTTTTTTTTCCCACAAATTGTTGAGTACTCTAACTATTTATAATGTAGTCACTTTTATACATATAAATAAAACTGATTTAACTAACTTAGCTCAGAGGAAAGATAGTCTATAGTCACAGTAGCCAACCAGCACAGTTCATTATCAGCACTTACAATGCAGCATCCTTTTTTAAAATCCAGGAACAATACCAGCAGTATACTGTTTGCGTCTAAAAAATTAAAGAACTGCAGTGCAGGCTTCCCCCACAGGAGGGTGCAAGTGTATCATCACACCTCCACCCATATGTTCCAACTTTGGGTCCTGTTCATTCTTATCAAAAGAACTTAGAGTTTCAGCAGACAGTATTTTGAGAGGCCAGTTGGGACACAGTGAAGGCTCTGGATCATGAAATACCTCCTCTTTATGTTTTGTCCAGGAAGAGATAATGCAAAGGAATTGTACCCCACAATATTTCCTTGTGCCAAAATGTAGCAAGAGATGTTATCCTTCAAATCAAAAGGACTGGTTCATATCCATTTGATCTACAGGATACATATCACATGAGTAAATACATACTGTATGTATACAGAGAATTTGGCTCTTAGGTATTTGATATCACAAGAGTCCATTATTCCAGGTGGAAGACTAAACCAGTGGTGCTGTTCTGGGCAGCTGTGAATGTCAATGAGTTCATGCACTGTGGCTTTGTGAGGTCTGGCACTGTAGAAAAAAGAGCATTTGTGTTAGTGTACCCTGACCTGCTCATTCAGAACAACAATTCCTCACATTTAGCTCATAGCCCATGGTATTTCTGTTTCCATCAGCCAGGCACCGCATTTCTCTCATTTCACACATTTGACTGAAAATTCTTCTTTAGTCAGTTTTATGATAACCCACACCATGTGGTAAATGAAAATGTCCACAAGATGTCTCTCTTTACCAATATTTAAAAACTATAGATCTATACTATTCCACATGTAAGACCAGTGAATCTAGAGTTTATGCTGTCAGATAACCTGTTAAGTGCCACATCCATGTAGGACCTGAATAGTGTCAAATTTATGTTACTAAATTGCCTTACATGGTCCATCCAGGATTGCTTTCATTGTAGTAAGCATTGAGAGTGTACAAATATGACATATTGTGTATACACTTACCTTTTCCTGTCATAAGCAAAGCAAAAGGACATAGCATGGTGTTATAACTTGGAATCTGTTTTTGACACAGAGGCTGTTGTTAACATCTTGTCTCCTACTGGCAGTCAGTGATGGTTTCTTTTAAACATAACTATGATCCTTAACAAGTAGAAGAGACAGGTAAAAGACTCTCCACCCTTCCAGGGGACCATCAGTTGCATCATTTATAGTTATTTTGTGTCTCTGTGTGAAGATTTTGTGGCTCTTTGAAGCCATTTTCATCTTTCTTTGGGATTATTTAGCTTCTCTTTGTGTCTTTTAAATGAGCTCTGACTTTCACACAAGACATATTAACAGTCACTTCATACAATGGCTCTGGCCCCCAGGGCCTGTGCCCACCAGGCCTGTTCTATAATCCAACCATGACATTTTGTGAGATATTAACAAACAGCCTATTTTTAAGTTTGGAGGCCTTGTCGGAAGGCTACTACTGTAATGTGTTTACTCATGTGTTTTGAGTTTATACTGACATTTATTACTGTCACAGGGACAGGAAAAGTATATTTGAATGGGGAAATGCAATTCCCTGCTTTTTTACAGTCAAACAGATCTATCCTATTTCTGCTTTGAACCCCTGCCCACAGATAAGCCTCACATGACGCTGGTGTGTGAATATATAGCAACCTAGTGGCTGTTTTGTGTCTCCTGCATTGGTGATTGCCTGGTGATAGGCTCTCTTCAACTCATTAGTCACAGCTTAACACCACAGATGATAACAGAGAGCTGGAGGGAGGAGAGAAAGTTGGTGAAAGAGAGTGACTTAGAGACAGAGACAGAGGGAGAAAAAGGAGGAATGATAAATAGGGCCCTCATTAATGTTTTATTTATTTATGTAAGAGGCAGAGAGGAGTGAGTTGATAGGCAGCAGCTTCTTTGCCAGCTGAGCAAAGACCAGAGGATTTTCACAGACTTGCCACAGTCATCTCAGGGACATGTGGGAAAAGTATCATTTGGAGAGTGCTGTAAAAATTATGAGTGACTTATTGTAAAATGTTCATGTTTCCATTCCCAGTAAGACATAATGTGAACAGCACCATGAGCTTACTTTAACACACTCACCCACAGTCTGTCCAGCCGCCCCACCGCCCCCCATTTCCCTCCCTTACCCCATATTTTGGAGCCCGTCTCTGAGTCTGTGGCGCCACACTTACAACTGACAGCTTAATACTGCTGCAGAAATTGGTTTTGTGGAGTGGGCAAAAATGAGATGGGATTTTAAAAGGCTTCTTTTCGGGTGGGCTTTGCTGCGCTGTCTTCCTCATCATCTGTCATATTTGCCTGTCTAATGACGTTTAATAACAGAGTGAGGCACAGCGCACAGAGCAAAATACACTGCCAACCATTGTGCCTCTGTTTTCCTGATGATGACTTGAGGTAAATGTTATGACGCAGAGGAGTATTTCCACTCACAGGCAATATTCTCTTCAGCCAAGTCAACTGTCTGTCAAACAGATCCTGGTCAGGACTCGGCTTCTCATCAGTGAAAGTATAGATTTTATAGGCTGCAGTTATATTTCTGTACCCTGTGTTTGTGTGTGTGTCTGTGTGTGAGAGAGAGAGACTCTGTGCTATTGCATAAAAGCAGTGTTAATGTAGAAGCTTTCAAGCCTCATTATACTCAAAAATTCATGGTTGTCAAGCTAAAAACAAAGTTGCTTTTCTTACTTTCTTGGAAAGTTGACATTGTGGAGATAGAAGGTTCCCCACCTCCGAAAGCACAATGTGTTGGTACTGTATGCATTTGTGTGTGAGAGTATGTGAATGAGTGTGGGCTCACACGTGTACATGTGATTTAGAGTGTGATCCCCTTGTACACAGGCCAGGGTATATGATATATGAATGTGTGTCTAAGAGAGAGAGCACATGTGAATTCATGCCCCTCAACATGCTCACAGTTGACTCGTTCATTGTACACAGCTTGCGTCAGCACGACATACAAACCCTTCACTTCTCTCTCCACAGTATAGCCAGGAGCCAGAGCCTAGTTACAATTGAATCCTTTTAATTAAAGAGAGTCACTCTGTGCTGTTGCGGATGAGGCCTGCGGGTGCATCAATCCTATCTTGTAAATAAAAGCAGCTCTACACAAGTCAGGAAGTGCGCAGACAGGTAGAGCTTCCACATCATATTGTCTTTGGCAACAGGGCTGCTTTGTACACAAAAACCTCTTTGTCTCACTCACAGAACTTACTTGAATGGAAAGTGGTGCTTTCTCAGAAGCAATAATGATGTTATATCTGTGTTTTCCATCAATGTGAAATAATGTTGAGGGGAAGCTTGCTGCTGATTGTGATCTTTATAATTTAAACTACATTTTGTGCCTCTTATGTTCACATGGAGGTGCTTACAACCTCACAGCTCTGCTTTTGTCTTTGCTTTGTATGTCACATGCTGTAGGTACTATTTGGAAGCATAAAGTTTTGACAGCAAGGGCTCTTGTGACTTTCAGCATCTAAATTTATTTGTTGTCACATGAATGCATACTGTGTCTGCATTGCCAGTAATTGCATTTTCCTGTAAACTTTTTCTTTTTTTTTTAAACCATAGCGTCACACACACACAAAGCATGTAAAAAAAAATAAAAAATAAAATAAGGAGAAGATGGAGTTCAGTATAACAGTTTGTCTTTACAGATTATGTGAAAATTATGTGAAAAAAATTTCTCTTGTTCATTTTGAAACTGCAAAATGGAATACAGTCTACCATGAACATTTAAGCAGCTACTTAACATTAACATAACAGCTAAAATAGTCACAAAATGCTTCTATATAATTTTTTTTAACATTTAAAGTTCAAAATGTTCAAAAGTTCAATCAGTGCAGTCCAATGTTTATTTTTGTGAGTATAGTTAAAATGAGAATTAAAGTAAAAATAAGGAGAAATATGATTCCAATCTATTATCAAACTGTATTCATTATATTTTTTGTTATAGTTTTTTTTTACAGCCTTTTGCAACCCAGTTCAGTACAACATGACCCGTAGGAAGGTGAACTGTTCAACCAAAGAATAATTTCTACTTTTCATTTGATTATCACAGGGGCTGGAATGTTGAAATAATTGGGCATTTCACAAAAAAGCACAAAACTGGAATAAATGAAGGGGGAGCAAGAGGTCAGAACATTTGTGGCTATATTTTCAAGGATGGAAAAAATGAACAAACTCTCTTGTATTCTGTTCTCAAATCGGTCCACATTTATTTGGCAAATCCTTCTTTGTTTATAAATAGTCCTTTAAATGTGTCACTGTATAAATGTGTCATTAAATCCTAATAATTCTCTCTCCTTTCCATTACTCTGTCTGCTTGTTGTTGTTTTTAATCTATTGTTAATTCTCTATTTTGGTTGCATCCTTTGCTGGGATGAAGAGCTAAGATCAAAGATGTGTTAAAAAGACATGTCTGTGTATAATAATGTGACCCTGTGCTCTGTCTGGGTTTGAGATCAAAGAGTAATGAATCTATTAAAAAAAAACACTAGAATATTGCAGCAAAAAGCAATGATAGTGTGCAGACTGAAAAAAAAAACTAAAGGTGAGAAAAACATTATTTTTCCATCCAGCAATGCACAATATAAATCTCTTCTTAACTCCAGCATAGCACATTAAAGTGTCAGCAGCAGGGCTCTGCAGGTGGGAGTATATTTTGATCCTGTATTGAGCTGGTAATGCCTCCAAATTATTTATATTCTGTTGCTTTATTTTATTCAGTGCTGTTTCATCTTCCCTCCCTTCTTGCCAATCTGATCTGGCAAATGGCAGAATAAGACAAAGAAACACAGACAGACATGTTTTAATCCATTTTCAAATTCAGGTTTGAACTTCTTTACCAGAGTGGATTCTTCTGTGTCTGCCTATTGAAGGTGATGGATAGCCAGGCTTTTTAGCTTTTAAACTGGATTAGTTAATGTTTTATTTCTCAAGGTTAAAACAGTATCGGCTTTATTTTCTCAAAACTAAATTTGAATTCAGTTTAAATTCACTTCTTGAATGTAGACATTCAAGCCCATCTTCATTTTCAGGTGGATAGAGCAAACAAGGGAGTTCCCCAAACAGAAAATAGGGAAAATCGAACCGTCAACTGACTTTTCACTGAGTTTTGAAGGTGCTAACAGAAGATACATGTGATCTTGTCTGAAAAACTAAAACTACAGAATAACTCAAACTCAGAAGTCAAACTGAAATTTGAGAAATATAAAATAAGACAACACTGGAGTTATTGTGCATAATTTTCCATTTTTCAAAGGATTATACATTTTCTGGATGTATTTGTGGAAACCTTGTCTAAGCTTAAAGCCTTTGGGAAGTGCATGGCAGTGTTTGAATGATATTTGAGGACATTTGTGTTGCCAGGAAACATGGTGTCAATTTCTGTGGAGTTGTACTGACAGCATCATAGCCCTTAATAGCCCAATAAACACTGACCAAAGGTGTGTTTTTTTGTTTGTTTTTTAACCTCGTTTCAACAAGCCCATACACTGTAGCACTAATGTACAGTTAAAGTGATACAAGATGTCTGTTCTTGTTCAACAGTGAACACTGGGGAGACTCCACCCTGTTATTTCATTCAGAAAATGGAAGCTATAGCAAGCTAGGCTAACTTGCTTTCACTCATAAACTGGAGGCTTGTTAGTCTAGCTTGGTAGTAGTTAGTAGTGATTTCAAGTAGATGGTTCTCTTGGTTAATGTTTCAACATCTTCTAATGTGTCCATCCTGCATTATGTAATATAGGAAAATATACTGGACTGTCCCCCTGCATTTCTTGCATTTTCAGTATACATGTGCAGAAATCCATTCCAATATTTCCATTACAACTCTCAGCCTCTGTCCTCTTTAGAGTATACAGCACGACAGAGATAGAGATGGTCAAAGAGATCTGTAACCAAGGTAACTAGCTGTTGTTTCCTTGGTACCAACCTGGATTAACAGATTTGTTGTCTCACATCATTGCACTTAACAATGTGTCCACTCAATACTGGGTTGTTTTTCTTCATATTTTCAAAGTCAGGCATAATCTGCATGCTCAGCTCACTAGTTGGTAATATAATGCTGGAGGGGGTTGCAAGATTTCCTAAACATTTTAGATTTTGCAAATAAGGTCCAAAATCTTTTGTGGTAGTTTTCCATCACTAGCATGTAGCTTTTTAACTTAAGCAATTCCATGTCATGTGGTGTATGAAAGTCACAGCAAAGACCAGAAGGGAGAGTGGAAGGAAGCAGAATGCTATAGCCATCCAGTGGGAGGGCTTATCTCAGCAGTCCACATCCGCTGAGTTGGACTGACAGGCCTGTAACTCTTGCGGCAGGCTGCTGGCTGTGGGGTTAACCTGAGGTGGCAGCTAGCCAAATGCTCTGGAGTAAGCGGGTTCAAGTTTAGGCCTCGTGACCCTAAAATGATAAGGTGAGGGGTCGTGGAGAAGTCAGGAAACCATTGTTTTTAGAAATTCCAATTATTTGGTTATTTAAGTCGACTGGGGCTTGTATCCCCCCCCGCCTCCTCTTACTGCACTCAGAGGTCTGCACACCATCATCCCATTAACCACATGTGTGCTGGCCAGAACTGCACACTGAGAAAGAATGGGGGAAGGAAATAGAATGATACATGTACAGAGCGGAGGAGGTAATGAAAGGATGTTTGAGATTTAACTTAGGTCTGGAACATAAGTTATCAATTACACAATACAACATGGAAACTGTAGTAATTGAGTCACTGTTTATGAATGACAGTAGTGTAGTGATTTTTTTGTCAAAATGCCTTCCTTGTAGTATTATTTTCCTGTTTCTAAGGACAAAAATCTGTATTTGTGGGGCCACTATGAAACCTAAAAGCAGAGGATTTAAATTTTACAGCCTTTCTCAACGTCCATTCCACATTCTGTCGGCTGAATTGAAAGTGTACAGTGTAAACAGACCTTGGAAATCTTGTGCCTCCTCGCAAGAGGCAATGTGTTTATTTCAGCTCAGATTATTCTTCTTTTCTGTTACATTGCTGAGACTGGGCTTTGTCTAAGCACAAAGCACTCTCCTGTGAATCTATTATCTCCCCAAATGAGCAGTTTAAGATGCTAGCCTCTATTTGACCTCCTCCTGCCCTGAGTTCCATACATACTGATAAACCAGGCATGTGAGCACTGAACAAGTATCTCTTTAAGGATCCATAAGTATCAACGCTGAAGCAACCTGGTCACCAGATAGACAGAACTTAAAAACTAAATTGAATTTGCAGGTCAATGCATCTATTAACATTTGACTTTTGATTGACTCCCCTGCTCACATGAAGATATTCCAACTCCGTTCACTATGTTTCTGTAATTGCTGCTCGTTTTAGCAAGATGCATTACGCCTTGTGCAGCGTGCCACTAACAGGAGGACCCTCCAACGCTAGAGTCTGTATAATCAAAAGATTTGTCTGTGGTTATGTATTTGTTGTGGTTCAGTCTGTGTTTGTATTCTGAGAGGCGAGGACTCATTAGCACCATAAAGTCCCATAAATCAAAAACTCTGAAGAACATAAGAAATGAACAGAGGGAGGCAGTAAAGCAGAGAAAATAAAAGATGGTGCATATAAGGGGAGTCGGATGGAGGGATTGTGATGGGTGTGTAGGTGCGGGGGAACAAAGAGGAAGAGTACAGCTCTACAAACATTGCTGTTTATCAAAGAGAAAAGCCTTCCCAGAGGATTCAGCTGTAGGCCCTCATGGGTGCAGTGCCAACTCTTGGCCTGACTGCTTCCCTCCCTGCCTCTTTGGCAGCTGTGTTGGGTTTTCTGTGTGATTTTGCCCTTCCTGGACCGAATGCCGCCACACAGAGTGCTCAATGCCAGGGGCTCATTTACACATAATAAGTCTCAAACAAAAAGTAGAAAAGGATGAATGCAGCAAAGATGCTTTCTCATCTGGAAAACAATTTTATCTCTGTCCCTTTTAGTGCAGCCACAATCCCAGCGCCTTGTTTTTTGTTTTTTTAACTACAACTTTTCATGTAATTCCTGAGGCCACATTATGAAGTGGGCCTCTTGTTGGAAAGACATGCTTTTCAGTGTTTTTTACCCTTGGCTTTTGGACAGCCAGTTCCCTTATATACCCCTTTCTTTACTCTGCCAATACCACAGAAACCTTTTCCTTCCATTTAGATGCCTGAAGTCAATACAAACCGAAGAGAAAGAACCCAATGCCAAGAGTGAGGGTTTGTAAGAAAAAAAGTGGCATTTGACACCCGAGGAAACTACAAAAGCATGCATATTTTGATTATAGAAGCGATGAACGCAGCATGACTCTGTCCTCATAAATCTCTTTTAATAGCACACATTTCACTGTCATATCCCATAACGATTACACGCATTAGTTCCGTTCTTATTGTTTAATTTATCCATAAAATCATCTATCACATCACGACGACTATACCGGGGGTGTGCAGTGCTCTCAAGACGGGCTTTACCATGCTTTTTTGTCCTCTGCCAGTGTGATCAATTGTGGTGGATGTGGCATTACTCTAATCCACAGCCGTGATGAATGGAAAAGTGATTCTGCCGCATATGCCATTTTCTATGCAAATCAATACTGAAAGTGAAGGAACAGAGGACAGGGCATCTTCCATCACTCCCACTTCTTTCCCCTCTTTTCTTCAAGTACTAGTCAGATTTACAGTAAGCATGTATTAAGATAAAATACCAGTGTTACTTCAAATGATGAAAAAAAAAAGTAATTTATCCAATTGGTGGCACCATGGCAGTTTTATATTTTCTGTATGGTGGGAAACCTGATGTAAGATGATTTGAGGCCAAATAATAGAAAATCTACACATGTAAATCTAGAATGACCAAGGAATATTTTTTTATATGACTGACTAATCTGTCAATTATTAATTTTGATCAGTTGTAATTAATATTAATATTAATAAAACTATATATAAGTATTATAAATTATAGCAAATGTGGGGAATTAAGAGCAAAGAGAAGCAAATTTAGGATCCATCAGTAGGATATTCTATACATCCTCTAGTACAAGATAGTGGTAAAAAATGAAAGTTTGCCTCTGCTTTGTATTTCTACTTTTAGTTCCCAGAATGTTTTTAAATCATGTGACAGGAATACCTATTTTCAGCACTTGTGATCTCTGTTTGAGGAATCTTTACAGTTTATGTTGAATATGGCGCAATGTACAGTTGATCTTGATGTTGACCTTGGTACAGAACTGTATTGGTCAAAATCTGGGGCACACACAGGCCTTGTTTACAGTACAGGGGGAAAAATGGGGGCTTTCAAGATGATGAAACATTTTATTAAAGTAAACACAAAAATGGCAACCAACCACCATTTCAGCGGACCAAAGCTGGACTCAAAGCCACATCCCATTTGTTTACACAGGTTGCTTACACTGGACTAATGGACCATTGGTCACTAAAGTTCCTTGTACAGCTGTATGTGGCATTGCTAAAACACAGACGGCTGTAGGATGATCCATGTATATAAGTGAGGTACTGTACAATATACTTTCCCTTCTAAAGTTAGGGAAAGCTCACAGTTGGCAAAACAACTATGGTTATAGTATGGTCAAAGGTGCTATATGTAAGTTTTTGCTATCTCTACATAGCCAACATTGGCACTAAGAGCAGTCTACCTGCCAGTCTAGAGGAAACATTGCAAGTTAGAAAGAAAGTAAGGCCAATAGTAAATGTTCTTTTGCTCCTATTTCTATCATTTATCTACTGAAGCTAACCAGCTCGCTCTGAACAGTCTTGTCTTGTAATACCATTTAGCCCTTAATCCAGTGCAAGATCATGAAGAAGTAGCGCTGCACAGAAGACGTATTCTAAACTCTTGTCTTGTAAACACAACAATGGCTGTTGCTCTCGGTAAGTAAACAGCTGTTGCTGCTAACACTAGCTATGTAGTGGTAGCAAAATGGAAATATAGCACCTTTAAGCTGTTTTTCAAAATTCTCATAATGTAACTCTGGAATTTGATTCATTGATTTATGTTGAAATTCCCTCACTTAATTTATCCAATCGTTAGCATTTAACTATGTCACTAGCAGCCCCGTAATCTCAACAAAGATAAGTAGGCTACTGAGAAGAGTCCAAACACTACATAGTAATGTCCTTATACACATTAAAGAATACAAGACTCAAAGAAGTACCATGCTTATATGTAGTGAGATGGAAAGTAAGGGTGTGGAGCTCAGGATGGATAAGCATGTAGCACATTTCTCATGCAGGAGACTGGAGATTTCCTCTCATCACAGACCTGTAATTAATGTTTGTCCTTTAATTAACTGTAATCATAGCATTTCCCTTACCTTAACCAAGTATTTTAGTTGCCTAGCCCTAACCATATTCCAACCATTTTTTTTTTATTTATGTCATATTCATCTGCTCAGTGACTCATTTATTCCATCCATCTCTTGTTAGTTCTGTATTTTCAAAGTAAAAAAAAAAAGAGAGAGAGAAATGTTTTACACTTGGCAGAGATGGAAAAGTTGGCATCTTGAAAAAGAGAGGATCTGATAAAGACTAATGGAAACAGATTTTTCCATCAGAAACAAAGGACCCTTGTTACATGTGAGCCTGCTCTTTATCATCACAGTAGCTGATAAAAACACAACAGGGTGCACATGAATCAGAACAATCTCAAATGGGAAATGGCAGTGGTGCTCTTCTGCTTGATGTTATCTTGTCATGCCCTTTCGAAAATATTGGCAAAAAAATTATGCATACAACTACTGATGTTACTTTTCTAAAATCTGCCACTTGCACAACATTTCACTGGCAACATTACAGTCCACTTACTCACTCACAGTACTGTGCGGGGTTATGAGGCACACATCTTAATGTCTGACACATTGTGGATTTCTGAATACTAATTAGCCATACTCCTTCTCAACTTAGCAATGTGTCATTTTTGAATGCACACGGACCCCCCCCCACCAACCCAACCTCTCATCTCAATAATGTCTCATGTATTTGATTCCAACACTTGTAAGCGTTGCTCCTCAGGGGGTGTTTGGCTCACAAGGGGGCGGATGTCAGCCCTCCAACACTCTGCCCTACATTTGTTGGGAAAACAAACATTTACTATAGGGACATGGGAGCTGTCTAGGGGCATAAAGGGGTGGGACGGGTAAAGGAGAATGATGATAACTTCATCAGGGCCATGCAGATTGGTTGCTGTGAGAGGATGGATGGAAGTTAAATGAAAATTGATTGTGGGGTGGAGAGAGAAAGAGGAAGAGACAAGACTGTTCAAAAACCAAAAAAAACCCATACCCATTGGTCATTAGTTCAAGCACCGTTTGACCCACAGTTATGTAGCAACAAAATCCATGTTAGGAGGAGGTAAGGGTGGATGGATGGGTCAACAAAACACAGGAGACCACTATAGTCAACATTGTTTCTTTTAACCATGACACTTCCACAACCTTAGCCGTGTGTCTATTATTGTAACCATGACGACAAATGTCCCGTATACCTGCCGCTAGTACGCTCATACAGGTCGTATTATTGTTACTGTGACAACAAAGGTCTGGTACACCCACAGCTGATATGCTTCTATGGGACATGTCAGGGGCAAGTGACCTCACCGTTTAAGCTGGAGGAGGAGTTATTTTATAGCAAATACCTCATGAATGTGTTTAATTTGGTTGCAATTAGTTAATTAAGTAATACTCTTATCAAGAGAGGATTAATGTTTTAATGGCTTTTTAGTCATTTTAATGGCTGGTTAGACATTCAAGTCATTTTAAAAGCTTGGCAAAAATGAGGATTTTTGGATTTTGTAGTTTTATGTCACTGTAAACTGAATTCTTGGGATAGGAGAATTTGTGTGGTGCATTTTTCACAATTTTTAATAGAACAAATGATTAATCCAAAAAGAAGAGAACATAATCAGTGGTTGTGGTCCTAAATTGGTTGCAGATTGCCTTTGTGTGTTTGTGTTGCTCTCTTTGCTTCCATTCCTCCCTCTCTCTCTCTCTCTCTCTCTCTCTCTCTCTCTCTTTTTTTTTTTTTTTTTTTAAACAATATAATATTTTTTTGTAGATTTCTTGCTCAGCTTCTCTGTTTGGCACCAGTGGTTATTACTTCCTGCTGTGAAACAGAGTCCCAGTGTTGGTTAGTTGTAAGAATGATCAAATTAAAACCAACAAGGATGAAATATTCTCTTTTTTCTGGACAAGATAGCAATTAATGATTCTCTCTGTTTAGGATTAAAAAAATGATAACTTGTAAACAACAAATATCCACACACCACAAAAATATGTGTCTAACTGATCTGTGTGATTCTGCACAGGCTGCAAATTTCTTCATGTACTAATCTTTTCTAAATTTCTTTATACAGTATGTGTAGCCCTTTCACTCAGCTACTGTCACATTTAATTAATGCCTTTTCACTTAGTGGTAACAAGTATAAGCAGTCATCTGTAGTGAATGCACTGCAAATGCAAACAGGAGTCACTTTTAGTTGTTGTATAACACTACATGAATCACTGTGTGCATGATTCATGCAAGCACAAACCTCTGCTCCAGTCCACATCTCTGATACAGACGTCAGCATGTTAAACCAAAAGCATGATGTCACTGTGACAAAACCATAGAAGCCCTAATAAAAATCATGAAAATCATGAGAAAAATTCTTCAAAGGAGCACAAAATGCAACTATGCATGTTTTCTCCCATTGTATTCTATCCTAGAACCAGTAAGAGCACTACGGACGAAGATGCAAGTGAATATACAGAAGGGTGATAGGCTGCAAACACCAGTCCTTTGTCATCCTGGCAGATTATTATCTGCTTTCAGGTAAACTCCTATTTAAAAGAATGACATAGTATGAAAGGCAGAGGAGGAGAGACCTCTTTTCTTTTAATGTATTTTTTTCAGTCACTCCCGGGTACTCAGTCTGTCACAGCAACAGCATGGTAGGAATGAGGTTTTTCTTGGCAGCATCTCTCCTCCCTCTCAGCATGTCGGTCTCAGCCTGCCATCACCTGCTTCAGCTTGTTGACCCTCTTTCTGTCTGCTTGTACAGTATGTCCATATCCTGTTTGGAAGTCTGTTTTTTAATCTTTTTTTCAAAAATCATTCCCTTTCAATACCACTCCATCTACACCCATTAAATTTTCAATATGATATGCTTTTAAAAGCATAGCCAGTAATATTGTTGTGTCTGTGAGAGAAACAAAAGTTTAGACTTGATGTGTCTCCTCTCGTTTTTTGTGTTTCCTCTCACTTCCTTGAATATGATACTTTCTCATCATCCTGCCTATTTCCTTGATTCAGTGTTTGCCATCATTCACTAATCGCACCAAAATTACAGGCTTTCAACATCGGTCCCATTACACTCCTGACATTATAAAATGAAAATGACACTGTTGTTAGTGTGGGTGAGAGGCATAAAAAAGACTGAGGCTACAACCATTGCAGTAGCTCTGGGAGGCTGTACTCATGCACAGTGTTGCTTTGAGCGAAATGCTAACATCAGCATGCTAACATGCTCATAATGATGGCATGCCTATGTTTAGCAAGTAAAGCATTTAACAAGTTCATTCTCTTAGTTTAGGGTATTTTCTTCCTAGCATTTACTATTTAGCACTAAACATTAAGTACAGCAGAAGATGATGGGAAGAATGGAAGAATTGGTGGTGCTAATTCTCTGGTTTGATGCCATTAACATTTTTGAGGAACACTGTCTCCTCATCACTCCACACAGATCTGTTGTTTTTGTCAGTTGTTATTTTTCATCTCTGCAGTGGAAAGCTTCAGTGCATGTTCATTTTCAAGTCTTTTTCCATTACACTTTGTTACATTTAGTTTTTCCACTCATTCATTTATGTGGAAATTAAAACTGTGCATTAAAAGGGAGTGGATGGAAACGCATTTACTAAGACTAAAAGACTAAAAACCAGATTCAGTGTATGGCAGTGGTTGTGTGTTGACCTTAGAACATGTTTAAAAAAAAAATAGTAGTCATAGTCATGTCCTGAAAGAGGACAAACATTTCTGAGAATTCAAATACAAATTTCTGATTAAATCTAGGAGTACAACCTTACAGAGGTTGTGGGTTGCATAATTGATCCAGAAAACAAGTACCTCAAAACTATTTATATGAGTTACTGTTGCGGGGTGGCATTTAAAATGTTTTGGAAAAAAGACAGCTACTCTTCCACCTTGAGCATTTACTCGGCACTTCAATCAGTGTTTTCTTATTAACAGGCAAAGGGTCTAGGTAGCACTTTGGAGGAGAGACCGGATGAATTATAGCATGATGATTACCTCTTTCCCTCTGTCCTACATTTGTCTTTTGTCATCCCTCTGTCATTTTCTCCCTCTGCCCAGAACTGGAGAGAGTCCAAACCCTTTAGAAAGCTGTCTGCCTCACATGCAGAGATGACTGTTTGGGTGTCTGGAAAACAGCTAACTGGTGACGGATTAAGAGATTTTAGAAGTAATCTTCCAAAGAGGAAGTGCCCCTAGTCATGGATATGCTGTCGTCATTGTTATTAATAAAGACATGGGGGATTAAATTGGTAAAAGTTCGGGAACGTTTTACAAAGCGAGCAGTTGTTCTAACAGTATCTGCACCTTGAACATAGTGTACCATTGTGTGTCATGTTTTTTGTTCTCCAAAAGAGATGGAAAAATATGCCTCATACATTTTGGTACTTTCAGTTTGGTTTAGAGTGAGAGAGTGATACCTAGTAATGTGTCTCAGATCTTAAGTATTATACGTAATGTTTGTACCTGTAACTATCAATCTTCTGCTTTTTTACATTTCACTCTGTAACCCTATAAACTAATACTGTTTCATTGTTTTGATGTGGGGTTTTTTTTTGTTTGTTTGTTGTTTTTCAGTTGAGATGAATCTAAGGGCACAGGAAGCAGTGTAGGAACCAGACCATTTGGAAAGCTATTTGTAGCTCATTATATGTTCATTAGTGTTCACTAGACTCATCATGGTGTGCCCCAGGGATAAATGAAAGATTCACAGAACTTTGGCAGATGTTGAATTTTAATCAGAGGGGTCTAGACTTACACCATGCAAGCATCCTGAGCTCGAAGAGGAAGATGTTGGTCTGTATCGTTTCAGTGAATCAGCATAGCAGAGACAAACTCATGGGAAATTGTGTCTCTGCAAAATTAGACCAGTGACAAATATTAAACCTATTTACACTAGATGACACCCAATACCATGATGTTGGTTGTGTAATCTCTCTGGATTTTTAAATGAATTGCTGTATTTGGCGCATTGTTGTTTGATGTCAACTGTCCATTATCAGAGATTGCATAGAAGTAAAATGAATGTGAATGTGAATTAAATTAATAATAGTTAGTTAATAATTAAAACACAGGGATAAATAAGTAAATACTACTCAGTTATTTCACAACTGAACAGGTATATGTGTAGGTATAGGTATAGGTATATTGTTTTTATGCAGTTCACGAAAATACACAACAAGCCCAGAAATACAATACATTATCATGTCATCATGTTCTTATGAGTTGTCTGCTGACACATTCACTAGACACAGGACAACATGGACAGACTCCATTCTCTGGTCGACTGATTATTTTAAGTCCAGTATTCACTTGCTGAGCCTTGGCTTTGTCTGCCACTTTCTATGATATCTGACATTCAACCTTGCTAGCTTTTTTTGATCCTCTTTATCAGCCACTTGTATTTTCAGCATTACTGTGCGTGGGTGGATCAGTCCTGAAGTATTGATACTATCAGTACAAAGACTTGAGTCTTGAGTTTTGATTATTGATACTAGCATCTATCACCCTCTGAGTTTGGAGACTTGACACATAAAATGTAATCTAATTACCTTTAGAAACTGCATTTAACATGCATTTGATTCACTGACTTTTAACAGTGAAATGTAATGAGTGTGGGGCCAATTATTCACTTTGTATTACTTGGTATCAATCTAACCAATTTTGTGATATCCCAGACTATACTATGTCATGCTGTTTAGGTCTGTTTGTGTGAGTCTGCGAACTGGGAGACAGTTTGTATGACCTTGTGGAACAGCAATCCAAAACAATGAGCTTAAAGCAACTGAAAGCTGTGCCAAGCTGTAGAATTTGCTTTTGATTCTCAGAGGGACTGATAGTATTAGTAACCATTTCATGGATTCATTTGTTAAAATGTTAATATCAAAATGTCACAACAGAGCTTTAATGTACTATGTAGACATTAATAATTTTAGGCCTTTATTCAAAATATTGTAAACAAGTCAACAAGGCATAATATAGAAAATAAGTCTAAATTCTAGTCTAAATTGTGGCTTGCTTTAGGGCTCGTCACTTCTTGTGATGGCAGTCCACTACTTTCTCTTTGCACTGTCTATCTGTTCTAGCTTGCAGCGTACAGATTATGAATGACAGGTGATTGCACCCCGTCTTGAAGTCAGGATGAGGGCCATTACCCAGCTGTCCTTGGGTGGGGGACATCCATCTCCCATAAGAGGCGTGACATGGCCAAGTGAAGGTGATGATGTTATGAATGAGGTTGGCTGGCAGCACAAGGTAAGGCTGGCTGCTCTGTCACTCAGGGCAAGAGTTGACAGGGTCCATGCACAGGCAAGGAGACAGGCCTTGGGAAAAGAGGCAAGGTTAACCTGAATGATATCCGGATCTGATAGGAAAGTGACCATCCTCAGAAAGGACATGATAGATGAATGAGTAGTACGATATGAGGGTGCTACGTTAAGTCCTATATGAAAAAACTATGAGGAATTCTTGCAATGCATGTGTACCTGCATGGGAGATTAACTCACTGACAGGTCCATGCTTGTTTCACATTTCAAGCCCTGGCTATCAACTATCACAGATAATTGGCACGTGGGAGAAACGGTGAGCAGGGAGATATCCCTCAGCAGAAAATCCTATTTTGCTTTGATGCCTCACAGGAAAGTAGATTTTAGTCACAGCCAAGCAGCGTTTGATCTGCTATGTCCATTCGTTTCATTGGCTCTTCTGCCAGGGGAGCTTAGATGAGCTAAACTGGTGATGATGCCACAGCAGGCTAGCGTTTTTCACCAGCCTATCCTAGACTAAACTGCCCAACGATGGCAGCCATCTGGACAAGAACGGGTTATTCACTTCAGCAGCCAATTCAGACATAAAACTGTATATTTAGGTCATATGGCAGAGGGAATTAGATGTCAAGAGTCTACGCTGTCAAACGCTCAGAGGACATGCTTTTTCCTTCTTTCCCCTTCCCATCAGATGTCCAGCGCTGGGGTCCTTTGAGGTTCCACTGCAACAGCTGAATGGCTGTCACATGTTGGGTGTGGTGGACGGAGGCTTGTCTGAAGCAAAATGGGCAGACGGTGCCTGATTCTCTTTTCAGAGAGCCTGTGGCTGATGTAATTGAAGTGGGCAGAGTGAGGACGGGATGATACCCCCCACCCCACCCCCCACCCTCATAGAGACATAGTCATCTCCCCACCTCTTCCTCCCTCCACTGGCCTGCCAGGCAATAGAGCTGTCGAGTAGTGAGTCTACTAATGGAACACCCAGCTGGCTAGAGACTTCATCATGCTGCAGTGAATTATTCAGCTACCAGAGGGCTCTCCCCAAATTATTTAAAAGCCCGCTTTGGCGTTCAGATGAACACGGCAGGGCCCCAAAGAAGGTACTCAGAGTTCGTCTTTTAGGTTTCTGTGAGTTTCACCCATCTCCTTCAAGTCCTCTAAGCCTGAGAGGTAAACTACTTTGCAAGTCTGCAAGTCTGCCCTCCACAAGCACGGACAAAAACTAATCTGCATATACATCTTCTCATAGTGGAATCCCTTTTCTAATGCATGATGTCAGGCACAGTTTCATCCTGCTAAAGCAAGCCTAGGTTCATCAGTCCTTCTGAGTAGGTGTCCTGGCAAGGATGACTGATTGGAATTCCATCTCCATATACATCACACTCGATCCTCGTCCACTCAGCAAAGAGTGGATAAATCACTCCGTCTGGGCCGTCCCTCAGCAGGCCCCAGAAAGCCTTTAATAACAGGCTCAAGCTGCCTGCAGTGCCGGCCCCTGATTGTTTTGAGTGAAAACAGATGTGGTCGCTTGCTTCACAGCGCAGCCTGTTCGACGGAGGTTCTGCACAGACTTCTGTCACAAGGCCCTCGCTGCCATGTTGTCTTACTAAAACATCCGGCACCAACAGGAGGCCACCTGAATTCCCTCCTCCCTCCCTTGGCCTCCATTATTCCAGCACCTCCCCACTGCCGCGCCCCATTGCAAGAGAAAGGGGGGGGGGGGGAGTATTTCAAACAAGGTGGAAACAGGCTTCCCTCTCCACCCTCGTAAAGCCCACTTGAGAGTCTGGGTGAACACATTCATGCCCCGAGGCCCTGATGAAATAAAACACCAGCGCCATGCCCTTTATGTGAGCCAAAAACACAGGCCATGTTTATTACATCTGACCATCTGGGTTTTACACGTGCATGTCTGCTGGACACAGCTCCACACAGCCACGCACTCACACATAGGTCAGAGGTCCTGCAGACAGCCGATAGCTTATTAGCTGCATTCAACTTAAATGCCAGTGACACTTGATTGCCATAAATTGCTTGAATGCTTCTATGCCTGGAGCAGTTGAGCAGGTACTTTCCCTCTTCTTATATTAGAAACGTCTCTCTTTCTTCCCCTCTTTTTACAGATGACAAAATGGTCTCTCAAGTGGAGACAAATGCCTCTGCAGCAGGGGAACAAACCAACAGCATCTCCCGCAGGGGCTTCAGTGACTGATATTCTTCACTGATTTGTTTAAACAGTCTCAAATGTCCCCCCTGCCAGCAGTCCCCATCCCACCCCAATACCTCCACTCTCCCCCAGTTGCACATGTGGTGTGCGCCCTGCTGGAGCCTAGAGCGGTGGTCGAGTTCCGCTTCAGGCCAGAAGTTTTAATTAAAGCAGGATGGACCTGTATACTAACTCTGCCTTTTAAGATAATAGATGAATAGAGGCCTGGCTTGCCCTGGTCGCCCCTCCCCGTGGCACACATAAACCCACCAGCCAGTCTGTATTTTCCCTTTATTCTCTTCTTGTCTAATTTGTTTCTCACACCACGTCTTTCTTTCTGACTCAGCTGCTAGACTCCATAGCCGTAGTCTGTCCCACCCAGCTCAATGTGTTCTGTTGAATCAGGAAGGAAATATTTACCCAGCGCTGGTGTGAAGGGGTTGTGACCTCCGGGTCAAACTGGAGGTCAGGATGTGGGCGGCATAGGTATGGAAATGTTTAAACACGTCACTCACAAGATGGCATAATGTAAGCTGAGGATAGTGTGTGAGTTAATAACATTCTTTGTGGTATTCTGAATTACTGCACTCGTACATTTATTGGTGTTAATGGTAATTCCTCTCTTGAGTTGAAAGGAAAACTGGATACAGAGGCTCTTATAATATAAGATACCCTGAGGCAGCTGTCAGGGTGAGAGAATTTTCTTATCAACTGTTGCTGTGCCAGAATATACCAATAAAAATCATAAAATCAAGAAAAACAAGCCATGAAAATGATATAGTGATCAGAATATTAATGTTGCACTAAGCTAGAGTTACATACCATACATGTGAATATAACAATCACAGTGACATGGGGATTTTATGACCCATATAGATTTTACTCTGAGCTAATCTTTTATTATGCACCCTAGATATCTGTGAATAAGGTGAAATTTCGACTGTATGATCATTCTGGTGGAAATGTGGAGGATATGGTACTGTTTCTGGCTGTGGTTCTATAGTTTTGCTGTATTTCCTTTTTGATTTGCCATTGTACCATAGGTTACATAAACATAAAATAAACCAAACAGATTTGGCACATTAGATAGGACGTCACAGGTCAGGAAGTGTGAATTCTTTAGGGGTTTTGCATCCCCTTCAAAGCAAACCAACAATTTGGATGTGGAAATTAAATCCCAGAATGTTTTGGAACATATTTTGCTGTGTACAATATGTTGCAGTGCCGGTTGCCTAGGTCCAATGAGGGCAGATTTTTCAACATTATATGCACTTGGCAATCACAAACAAGTTACATAAAAAAAAAAATCCATTAGAAAGATAATTGGTCAGCATGAAATGGTCATGGCCAATTTTTCCTTTAAGTAGTTATCAAGCAAATTTCTCTTTCTCCCTGAGTGGAGGGAGGGCCTTCAATATAGAAAATAACTTAGTTCTGAAAATGAACAGCATAACAATGAACATGAGCTCCAAAAAGATATTATAAAACTCATTGAATTGGCCTATAACAGTTCAGGGACTGAACTTCTAACCCTGAGACGTCTAAATATCAAATAGGTTCATGTTTGTCCGTGGCCTCATGTCATAGTGTATGTGATGGAATGATGTTATAGATTTCTCCTAGCCTCAAGATGAATGTCCTCCTTAGAGACTCAGCACACTGGCACTTGACTCTCATAGTATGAGCTGTGACTTTTAGTGTGGAACAGATAATTAGAAAAGAAATGATTGTTTGTAAGGTACAGACTATCTTAAAAGGGGGAGGATGACAGAGGTTCTGTGAAAATGTCACAGGACTGTTCATTGTGGTCCTAATTGTGTTCTGGCATGATTGTACATTTGAATTTAGTTATCATAACTAGTGTTATTATATGAGATTTTTTTCATTTTGTCCAAATTGTGTGGAAGAATGTCAGTGAGTGTGTGTATTTAGGATGTGACGCTGCAGAAACAGGTACAGGGCATAATGTTTCACTGATGTGTGGTGACAGTGGTTGTCATGCATGTGTCACAACTTCTTTCCGCCTTATTATTTAGCATAACTGAGGTGGTTAACATTATTATGCATGGGTTAAAAACTGTGCTACCCATTTATATATATATGTGCCTTAAGTGAATGTCCTTTGTTTGTACTGTCTATTATCTTGGCTGTGAAAACAGTTTGCTACATGTAAATGATCTGATGAAGGTCTTGTAGATGGAACATTTGGTTTAGTGCAGAGATTTATGTGATGTGTGATGGTCTTCCCACTCAACTGAGTTTTAACAACAGTGGTAGGGCTTGCTGGCTTAAATCATGACAATTTTTTTATTATATTTTTTTAAATGAAATAGATGACCTCATGATTTATGCTCTGGTCAACTTAGTTTTGCATGTGCTACCTGTGTGTGAAGCCCTGATAATATTCATATTCATTCTTTTGAATGATGCCATGCAAAGCACAGCCATGAAACAAAGTGGTGTTAAAGCCACAAAAATAGTAAAAACAACCAGAAAACAAACCTTTAGCAGCCGTGGCATTGTCCTGAGAGGTACCAGCGGGCATGAGAAAGTCCTGTTTAAGAGTTCAGCCATGCAATGCTCTCTTTCGCTTGCCTTAGAACTAAAGAAAGCCAGGATTTCCTAATGCCCAGAATGGGGAGCTCTCAACAGATTGATCTGCAGCAGGGGACTGTCCATTCTTTGAGCTGGCCAGAAAAAAAGACTTTGGTAGGAGAACAGTCTGAAATAGAGCTCATCTGATCTCCAGGGCAAGTTGCACCTGACAGGGGAAAAACATAAATCTGTGGATCTGTCTGTCTGCTAGAGGTAACTCACTATGGACCCTTTCTGTCCGGACGTTAGCATGGGTGAGTCAAACACAAGTTTTCATTGTGAAATCAAAAGTAATTATAGTATATTGCCCTTGGAAGCCTTATTTCTGGATAGCTGTTCTTGTTATATTAAAAAGCCTTTTTCTTCTCCTTTATTTTGAAATGTTTGGCTTGGAGAATTTGCTTTTGACCATATCATTATTATATTATTATGAAAATGTGATACTTGTGCAGAGTTTTAAAGCTAAACTGCATTGTTTATCTTGTACAGTGGCTTCAGAGAGTATTCAGACCCTTCACTTTTTGCACATTATTGTGTTGTATATTTTTCGATGGATAAAATTGAAAGTTTTGAAATCAACACTCAGTAACCCATAATGACATAATGAAGTAAATTGGCACTTTGGCGCCTCACATTGTGGTCAGATGCATCCTCTTCTCTATAATTATTCTTAAAGTGTCTACAATGTGATTGGAGTCCACCTGTGGCAAATTGAATTGACTGGACATAGTTTAGAAAGGCACACACCTGTATATAAATGGGATCACAATTCACAATGCATCAGGACAAATCCAAGCCATGAAGTCTGCGGAACTCTCTGTAGATCTCTGTGATAAGATTGTAGTAAGGCATAGATCAGGACATAGATATAAAACCATTTCTAAAGCTTTGAGTTTTCCCAGGAACACAGTGGCCTCAATAATTTTGAAATAATTTGGAACCACCAGGACTCTTCAGAATTGGGCATTCGGCCAAATTGCTATGGGGGGCTTCTCAGCAGCAGAGACAGGGGGACTGACCAGAATTGAGGGAGGGAATGTGAATGCAGCCAAATACAGAGAGGTCCATGAAGAAAACCTGCTCCAGACAGTTTACCTTTCAGCACGGCAATGACCCAAAGCATACCACCAAGATGATGCTGGAGTGGCTTTGGGACAAGTCTCTGACTGTCCTTGAGTTGCCCAACAAAAGCCCAGACTTAAACCTCATAGAACATCTGCGGAGAGACCTTCTCATCCTATCTGATGGAGCTTTAGAGGATCTGCCAAGAAGAATAGGGAAAAACTGCCCAACTCATGGTGTGCAAAGTGTGTAGAGCCCCAAATGTGCTTCTTACAAAGTGCAGCAATAAGGATCTGAATACTTTTGTAAATGAGAGGATGAAGGTCTTCATTTATAAATTTACAAAAAAAACTCTTAATCAGGTTTTCACTTTGTCATCACTTTGAAATTATGTTAATTTAAAATTAAATCAACAACACAATAAAATGTGCAAAAAAATTAGGGGGTCTGAATACTTTCGGGGTCCTTTGTAATATAATCTGTAATGTATATTTTATATGATCATTTTTGCCTTGGTTAAAGATCCTTTTATGATTGCTATATTATTTGAAACTGATTAAAAGAGACAGCATATATTTGTTTAGGAATTAATCCATACACAGTTTATGTAGTTCAATAATGCAGTGTTGTTGAGATCTGCTGCTACTACACTATAGCCTCATCATATTCATGTTTGTTTGAGATGGCTTGGTACTGGTATCATATGAAGGCTCTGTAAGCAAACTCTTGGATTCCAGACGTCTTTTTAAAAAAAAAGAAAAACAAAGATAACACTTGATTCAGTTTTGTCCAAAAGTTGTGGACCAAGATTTGACAGGATGGAAAACCCTGGTACTACAGAGAGGCTCTGGTGGTGTATGATTGTCAAGCAGGACTGAAGATTGTTGATTTTGCAAGTGTGTCTGTGTGTGTGTTTGTGTGTGTATACTGTATTTGTGTGTGTGTGGTGTTTGAAGGGGAGCTGGCACATACCCTTGGAATTCAAGCAGTTGCTGTTGCAACAGCTATGGTGATTTAGAAGGAAGGCTAGACTACACCCACCAACTTTCATGATTGTACTTTAAATTGCTTCATACATTAAGTCCCTGGAGACATTTTGAAATGTAGGTCAAATGTCTTTTTTTTTTCACGTCTTTGCAATAACTTTCATCCACATATGGACTGTTAGTGATGTATCTATGAGGCTCCAGTTAAAGCCTCTTATACCTTTTATTGCCCTTCATCTCTGTCTTGCTATGGCTTTCCTTTTGCAGCTTTAGACTGTATTCATATACAAACTGGACAAATATTCACATCTTCAGCCTCTAAAAAAAAACCAAAACAGAATCTTATCTAATCAGAAGGTCTTACCCATTGATCAGCCAAAGTTCTCCTTTACTCACATGAGTTTGCCCAACATCCAACTCAAACTTTGTGAAAATAATCAATAAAGTGGTGAGGGCTCAACTTGGCTCTAAACGTCCCTGCAGAGATACCATAACTTTAAAATGAAAACAGGGTTTTAATACTGATTTGGTGAGCTGGTACTCAGCAGGACTGTCTTATCAACTTATAAATCATTCAGAATAAATTTTTCTTAGCTTTGTTTGGTGTTGCTTGGTTCTTTTCAGGGAATCAGGGAAATATGTAGCTCAAAATAAGAAAAACAAAAACAATTCATGAAGCCCTTAATGTACTGTGAGCATCATTGTATAGACACTGCGCCAGTGTTACCTAATTTGAACTTTATTTCAAAACTGTTTTTGAAAGCCTTAAGCATTCAAGCTATAAATCATGTTCTGTGCAAGAATTGCTGCAAGAACTTGATACATTTGCAAAATATTCCTGATTGCAACTTCAACTGATGAGAAAAACTAAATGTTCCATCTGTGTGGCGTCACGGCTGAAAGGCACTTTTGAATTTAAATAGAGGGAAAATGTGGAGGAAATTCATCAAACTCTGCATTACACTGTTACTGAATGCTCAATTTAATAACCCATAAACTGTTGCAAATATGAAGTCAACCAAAGAGAAATAGAAACATGAACATTGTCACTAACAACACAAATCTTTGCTCTGTTCTTTCTTTCCCTTTCTTGTCTCTGTGGCTTTTTCTGGTTAAGACTGTGAGAGAAAAGAGGAGTGTGTTGCACTAACACACCCTGTCAGGAGGCTGTAAGGTATTGATCGCAGGAGTGTGTGACAATGATGGGCTTTGACAGCCCGCCGCGTGGACCTGGGCTGAGTCAGACAGGAGCCTGCTCTGTCTTCCGTCTGTAAGGGCCCTGGGTCACGTTGGCGAAAGCCTGCATCCCTCCGTACGCATGAATGCCCTCAGACACGGGCTGTGAGGAGACGAGAGCAGCAGAGAAATATGGCTCCAATTTTTAACATTTAGATAAGAGCATCAGCTAAATGTTGACCTCACAGAGTGACTTACAGTGGACATAATATTCCATGAAATAGTCTTACACTTCTACACATCAGTTTAATAGTTAAGATATAGAACATTGTGATTAAGTTTTGTTTTCTTCCCCTGCCTTATCTAACTTTATTTTTGGCAAATTCCTGTGTTTTCCTACTTGCTTTTCAACACCAGGGGGAGAATAAACATGCTGGGTTCCAAAAAACTGCAAAAATGACGATCACAATTTCCTTGAGCCTAAGGTGACATCTTCAGATTGTTTATTGTTTTCACCTAACAGTCCTCAACCTTAAGATATTCATTTTAAAGTGATATAACACATTTCCATGTTTGGGGAAAAATAGACATTTTATACTTTTAAATACTGCAGCTTCAGATTGTAGCTGATAATTTCATCTTGTCTCTGTCTGTCCACTTATCTATGGGAATATAAGAACTCAAAATAACTGAGTGGATCCAGACTTTGCCTCTGTACAAAAACAATTTTAATGGATTTTCAGAAACGTCAAGAGCCTCTGGTTTCTGGGAAAGCATGACAAACCTGCTGTTGAGTGAATATTAATAGCTTCTGAAGGTATTAAACGCATGTGGGTTTAGGCCTTTTGTGGCCATTAATGGTAGCAGAGAAAAAAAAAACAGTGCTGTCATTCACTAGGACACAGTGTCCCTACAGTGATTGTGTATAAGCAAAGATGACCAATGTCAGGAAAGGCTCCATGCCTCATTGTTGGTGAAAATCTGATCTGGTGAGGGGTCTTTGAGCAAGAGGCTGAAACGCTTGGACCTCCAACACCATCACTCCAGTCTAGTATTTCTTCCCTGTTGGGAAGTTGAAAAAAACATTTCCGAATGAGAATTTATTTTTAACCCTATAATACTGTGCCATTATTGTGAAAACGCACTGGAAAATGAAGTACTAAGAAAGAGAATTATCCATTGTCTGCCTTGCCTTGTGTTGGATTAAACTGGGATTTGATTACCCTAATGTACAAGCTCTTACCCCTAAATGGCTGTGCTCCTTATAAAGTATTTACTGAAGTCTCAGTCTAAAGTACAGGTTGATTGGATTTCCAGTGGTTAGATGGTGAGTAAGGGTGATGATGTAGGGGTGGTGAATGGGCAGGTAGCGCATCTAAGGATGTTCATGTCTTAGCTTAACTGGCATTCACCTTACTGACAACCTATCTCAATAATACTATGGTTTCCATGCATGGATTTGGTGGAATACATGTTGTCATTAAACATAATCTGAGGTTTTGCAGAGTTGTCTGCCAACATTCTCTCTAGCGATAGGGCTGATCTAAATATAACAGTAGAGCATGCTTGCTAAAAGGTACAGTGCAAATTAGCTGAGACACAAGAACTCCATGGTCCATTTCTCTCTTGAAAGTTTTTCCACCACAGTTGGACCAAATCATGTCCATGTATTATTTCTCAAACAGAAGGCTGATGTTGCGGACATGTGCTGTGCTCTCTGGACATACAGAATTAGGTGTTCTGCTTTAGATTTGTGTTTCTACTGAGTGATTTATGTAGAAATAAATGAAAAGCAAACCTCCTGGCATTGGCAGCTCAGCGCAGGCCCTCAGTGAGTAATCTCAGAATGTGCGCTATCCAAGGCTCAAACTAATGAGCTGGACTGAATGAAAGCTTTCATCAAATCCACTTTAAACACTGTAAGCAGTGTTTCAGCCTGTAGGAGTCACTCAGCATGACTGGCTCTATAATCACCTCCAAATGTGTTTTGTGTGATTGTTGCCTCGAAGCCCCAGTCTCCCCTCACTCTCTCCCTCCTTTCTCTCACACTGACCTGATCTCACAGGAAATTTGTACTTACTTTTTTGAAGATAAATGATGTGGATACTTGTCCAAGAGTTTGAAAAAGAAATTGACTCAGCCCAGGTGCTTCTTCTTACACAGAGAAATGAAGAACCTTACTCTAGTAAATGTATTTTTTAAAGTCCTGTTGTGAAGGCCCCTAGTCATTGAAACATTAGCAAAAGATGTGTATAGCCTTCAACACAGTCATGGGTACAGTCATGCTTGTGGCTGAGTGTATTTCAGGACTGAGGTCACTGTACCTTCATGAAGATAAAAAAAAAAAAAAGGTGTATTAGCTTAGTGACAGATGAAAACTTAGAGAAGCTTAAGCCACATTTAAACTGTTACCAGCAACCCAGTGACACAGTAGTTTATGAAGTAGTTACGAAATGTCATATATAAATTTGTGTACATGAAGAATTTAATTTTTTTTCATAACAACAAAATATCCACTTGTAGTGATAACAGCATTCAGATTGCCTTTAAAGGTTTAAAAACTGAAATCAGTAAATGTTTGGTATGTTTGACATTCATCATATTATCTTTCTGTCAGTTCAACCTTCACCTTAAATAGTTCACAGTCCACAGTCACTCAAATTAAACTGTAACTACAAGCGACTGGAACAGCAGGGTTTTGAGTGTGGGTTTAGTCTTATTAAATAATAAAATGCCACTTAATAAAGATGCTCCCCCAAGTAGAGCGTTAGCCTTTGACAGGAGTTATTGATCTGTGAGATGCCTTCACAGCTGAGACAAAACATATTGTCTCTAGTTCTGGTGAAACTACCACCTCAAGGCTAGAAGAATACTGCTCATGCTGGAAGTGATTGCAAGCAGCCGTGGCAAATGAAGCACAGAAAGAAAAGAAAAATCATTCCAAACTGACAGCAATCAATAGCAACAATGGGCGTAAAGAGAATTGAAGGACAGGCAGTAAATCCTGTCAATCAGCTTAGTGAAGGGGATGTTTATTAGCTAATTTATAGCTTCTGTCTTTTTGTGTTTTGATATTTTTATTGGGATAGTGATAAAGAACACGTTTTAGAAAATTAGACTGTTCCTTGGGTTGATTGCCACATTTAGCCAGCTGGTAACCATGGCCTCTGCGTACAAAAAAGGATTAAATCGTTTAGATAAGGTCATTAACATAGACGTTGTACTGGCAGTCATTTACCCCAGTATTTGATATATTGTTTTTCTAAATAGATTTTTTGCAGAACAAATGGCTGTCTCCCCCAGTAACATGCAAACTTTCGGTGGAGATACAATATCTTAATCAAGAATGATACATATCTTTTAATGGCGAAACCCAAAGGGTTAGAAACATTTCTTTTTTTTTTTTCTTAATTTATCTCCCTTCTCACTGGAAATATGCTGCAAGGGTGTAGAACTTGAAACCCTGACAAGAGAGAAAAAAAGAGAAGCATGAGGGTTGTTTGAAGGGGGAAAGTTAGTATTGAACAAGTCCCATGGAGATTTGCTGTATTCCCACCGAACCACGGAGCAATTAGTCACTGCTCATTAATGACTGCAAGTCCCACATGGCACACCCCAGCTGCCGCTATGCCACTGATCCAATCTTTATTTGATTTAATATCCTGACACTAGAAGAACTATGAGAAATTCAGAGTATAGCAAGGTAGAAAAATTTCTGAGGGAGGTAACATGGCAGAATAAAAGGGGAAGAAGAGGTGGAATAAGAAAGAAGAGGAAGCAGAGGAGAATACTTTTTCACTCTATATTTATCCTTTACTTAATTAGGCAGTTACATTAAATGCACTTCATGATATCAGTGTAAAGAATAGTGTGGCTCCAACACCAAAATTCAAAGCACATAATTGAGTGCTATCATTCCTAAATTGATTGAAAATTTTGAATACATCAACTTGAACCAAGATTTAAATTATTACGCATACATTCAGATGTTTTCAGGTCTGCCTTAGCAGAATATTTATCCTCAATATATGCATCATTCCTACTATCCATACTGTCCAAGAAGGCATTACTTAACTACACTGTAAAACAAAGCACAGGACAAATGTTTTGGCAGGACTTAAGGATGTATTTTTGCATGAAACAAAGGTTGGTGGATTTTGACCCCTATAGTTTTCAGCAGACTCTAGACACCAGGAGGGGATCTCTTCACGGCCAGAATGGCCAGCCATAATGGTTACAGCAACCAATAACTCTTTCAACAAGCACAGTATCATAGGAATTACGTCCATTTTCGAGGATTTTGCACCTCACGGTTCCAGTCCAGCACAAACATTCGGTGCATTTGGTGAAGCTGTGCATAGCGATTTTCAGTTTTCCTGCAGGGGATCAGAGTTCACGTCCAGTCACAAACCTCCATTTGCCCTTTAATTAATCATAATCACAGCCCAAGGACAGAATTATTACTTTTTCAGCACAGGAGCAAAACATGCCTGTATTTTCAACTATGATCGTCACATGCAATTACTGTAAAAGCTTGTGTGACCTATGAGTCAGAGATCAGTGTTTTTCTTCTGACTTATCTTTATGAATGAGATGCCCTTTCTTAGAGGGACAACTGAGAATAAAAAGAAATCTAAAATGAATAAGAAATTAAAGCAAACTGCCATATTGCATTATCACTGTAACATATCACAGCATTTTACCCTGTGTTAAGACAAATTTGACCTGGCGACAAGCTATTTATGACAATACTCACTCAAATCTATTCCGTACTTTTTTTTTTTTTCTCTGAAGCAGAGCTCACAACTTCCCTTTTAAAATCCCACAGGGTTTTATTCCTGTTTCATGTGCCATTTGAGAATACACCATGTATAACCACTTCTGTTAAATAAAGCAGTCCAAAGTCTTATAATAAATGGGTCACCTTGAAAATTTCTAATTATGTTACTTTCTCCTTTCTGCTCAGTCTCATGGGTCCTCGCTACCTTTTCTTTTGTGATCCTAAGCAAATGGAGCAGGCCCGCAGGACACATGAGCAGGTCTACCCCCGGCGCTCTCAGGTGATCTGCCTGCATGGATCCGTTTACCAGCCGGGCAGCTGCCGTGGGAGGTTTCAGCCCTCTTAAAAGTCCACGTCAGGCTATGGTTACAGGCTGCAAAGTCTGAGGCAATGTTGGAGAGAGGGGATAGCTTGAGGCCAGGGGGTGCTGTAGGCCTCCTGCTGTGAGTTCAAAGAGAGGTCCCCAACAGCTGTGGCTCTCAGAGGAGGTTCAGAGGGCTGTTCAGGTATTGAAGGGGGGGGGGGCAACTCAATCTGACCTCAAAAACCAAGTTGCTGTGTTTGTGTCATCACAGGAGGATTATAGTCAGGCCCTTTCTCACACTTTCCTAGGATGTGATGCTTTTACTTCACAGAGGTCTCTTCGTGATTTCCTATAGGGTATATTTACTGTGTAGAATATCTCCATAACATAATGGTTCAATGCCACTGCAACACACTGGGGTGACAAAGAATTCAGTTTGCTTTGGAAGGAATTCAGTTGTGTATCTAGCTGCTTACATTTTCTTTGGAAGTGATTTAATGCTGAAAAAACCTTGGGGAGAAAGTTACATAGAAACCAGATTGCAAAATGCCTCATATTGAATCATACGCTTGGGAAATTTCTTCATACCTTCTCTGAAGTCTGAAGAGTTCTGATTTTGACATAAATGTGAGGGTTTGTTCTGGCATTTATCAAATTGATGATACTGCGTTATAAAGTTAAGGTTGGAATTGACATACAACATTCCCCCATAAATGAGTGCAGGCGCTGAGATGCAACCTGACAGAATTCAAGGTTAGTTTAGCAAAAACAGGGGTGGATTAAATGTGGTACTGCTGGTGGACCAGCGCTTCTGCAGAAAATGTTAATCAGAATCTGGGAATACAGCAGAGTTACAGCAGCCCAGGAAAGTTTTGCAAATTACAGCCTTATTTGAATACATTTCTGTGTATTAGTCATTGTGGCATCACTGCAACACCCACGACTTGCCAGTGTTCTCAACGATGCAATATTGGGCTGTAGCAAACTTCTAGTTTACAAACTTCTAGTGTAGTTTACTGCTGCCATCCTTTGAAGTAAGCTAAAAAAAATCTTACTTTGCAGGTACTTTTCAGAGTTAAATTGGATATGTCTGATCTGGAGTTGTCTGGTGAAATACTGGTGTGTTGGGTTGTAGGCAAACAAACTGCAGTCACCATTCTGCAGTGTTTTACTGCAGACTGTTTTTGTTGGCTTCCATCTACAGATGTTACATGAAAGAAAGTATATCGGATGCCAGCAGGAACGAGACAATGCCTATTGCTGTGGATATACAGGCAGGTCACAAAT